>NW_022111373.1:67772702-67774686 GCF_000313985.2 Echinops telfairi | reverse complement strand
CCAGTTTACTATAATCAATATTATAGAAGACACTGAAAGCCCAAGACAAATTTGTAACATTCCTGAATGCATTAAGCCTCTGATGAATCTCCTTTGACCATAGTTCAGGGGGTTGAATAGTCTTTCAGTCAGGCACAGAGCATTGCAAACTCAATTATGGCAATTATAGTTAGTTTAAAATGTGACACCTTACCATTTGAGCTCTCTTTTGTCCCATTTTAAAGATTTTTTAATTTTTCATATTTTCTGCTTTGTGATTGTAGCTTTTCTGTTTTGTTTGTTTCTTTCTTGTTTGTGTTTTGTAACATGTTCTGTATATGACATCTATGTTAGGTAAATCTATATAGACAGTAATGGGGAGCTAACAACAATGAGTATGTAAAAGAAGAAAATATCCTGAAATTGAGTGTTGTGATGATAACACAACTCTTCTTAATATAATTGAACTATTAAATTTTATGATATGTGAGTTCCATGCCAATAAACCTATTATAAATAAATCTTTGACAACTTCAATATTTTTGCTGGTCATAACGATATTGTTTGCTGTTCCAATTGTGAGGCTCTTTGATTTTTTTATGTTGATGTGTAATCCATATGGAAGATTCTACTCTGATTTTCATCAGTGCTGTAAGTCTCTCTTTACTTCCAACATATAAGGTCCTTTCATCTGCCTATCACAGCTTATTAATAGGTCTTCTTCCAGTCCTAGTCCAATATTCTACCCATAGTCCAATTTCTCATATTATTTGTTCAGCATACAGCATAGTGAAAATATAGAAACCTACTGCATACTTTTCTTGATTTTAAACCAGAAGTTTAAATGACTGTGCACTTGTTTAAATAAAATGGAAAGGTAACAGTAAGGAGGAAGATGCTCCATCAGATGGATTGACATAGTGGCTGCGACTACGGGCTCAAACACAGGAACAATCGTGAGGATGGTGCAAGGTCAGGTGGTGTCTCATTCTGCTGTGCATAGGATCACTATGAATCAGAACCAACTCGATGGCACCTAACAACAGTGAGTCTATGTATAAAGGTTATACGTGAGCACAACTAAGTGTGCAGGGTTTCCCACTTTTCATAAGGTTATCCTTATTTGATATGGTCCAAATGGTAAAATGTCTTAAATGCTTTTGCTTTTTGCTTTCGGCTAATACGCATCTGATGTCAGCAATGATATCTCTCATTCCATGTCCTCTTATGACTATAGTTTGAATTTGGGGGCATTTCTGTTGATGTACTGCTTTAACTGTTGTTGAATTATCATTTGAAAAAAAATTGCTTGTGGTTTTAATGATATTGTTCCGTAAGATCGGAGTTAAGTTGCATCACCTTTCTTTGGAACTGGCTTAGATACAGATCTCTTCTGGTCAGTTGTGTAGGTAACCATTTTTCAAATATCTAGACATTAGGCAAGTGAGCATTTCCAGCTCTGCATATTTGTTGAAGGATCACAACTGGTATTCCTGGAACGTATTTTATGCCAATATCCTCAGTGCAGTTTGGATTTCACCCTTCAATACCATATTGCCAGCAGGGACAACCAAAACATATCCTAATATAGACAGAACACACTACTTCTTACATGCCCCCCTCAGTCTTTATAACCCCCCACTAATGGACATCTTCTTTGAGGTACTCATTTAGTACAAGTTTTTGAATACCAATTAAAATAAGGGCCCGAGAGATAACTAAAATCATGAATGGGAGTTGCCAGAGAGGCACAAGTAAGGTAAAGTCAGGTGAGGAATAGCTTTTTCTGCCCTGTTTGGTGATAGAATCTGAAAACATGAATTCTGGTCCTGTAGGGTGCGAGCAGTCATTCCTGGGACACCAAGGGACCCCATAATGCCCAGGGCCAAGTCAGGAACCACTTAACAAGTAAGTCAAAAGTGGTGGTCTTAGTCTGGGTACTTTAGAGAAACAAATCCACAGAAACTCATATGCATAAGACAGAGTTTTATATAAAGGGTAAGTG
>NW_022111373.1:67769145-67771060 GCF_000313985.2 Echinops telfairi | reverse complement strand
ATCTGGAAACAGAAGGTTAGGCATCTGAGGTGGCAAAGCAAATATATCATTTCAGAGTGGTGGTTTTTATGAGGTGGTGACATGAACTAAGCAGTGAAAAGTGCTTTGGGTGGGTTGAACACTAGGCAGACACTGTAGAAGGTTTAGAGCCTGGTCTTTTTGTTTGTTTGTTTGTTTCTCCAGGTGCACAGGCTGGGAGGGCACAGGGAGGGAGCTGTGAGTACCTCCTGTTCAAACATTCCCTCGCCCTTTCACTTCTTGGAGATTCATTAGTTAATTTTGCTTAGGGTCTCACTTTCTTGCTTATAAAACCTTCACATTTTAGAGAGCTCGCTTTTCAACAGGTGGGTCCATGTTCTCACAAGTCTCCCCATGACTAAGAAAACAGGTCGAATGTCAGGCGCCCGTGAGAAAAGGCCATGGTTATTGCTCTGTCTGTGGGGGTTGAACAAGGGACACGAAGAGGACGAAAGACAGTAAGGGGCCTTGCTGCAAAGATCTCCTCGCCCTGCTCCAATTTGCTGAATGTTTGCTCTTTCAGAAAGCCACATATTTTGCTCACTTATTTATTCCACCAAAATGAAAGTATGTTCTCTTTGATGTTATGTGGATCATTAAATAAAATAACAATGGTGCCATGCTGGGGAGTTATGCTTTTCCTGGTGTGTGGTTCTTGGCCAAAAGGATATGATGGTTGGGAAAAAATCAACACAGGACTGCTCTGTACGCTATGATGTCTCTGGTAGAAAGTGGTTTGGAGGGTTTTATGGGGCACAGATGCTAAAGGTAAAAGCTTTAACAAGTCACAACTCAGTGAGACTGATTGAAACTTACATTCAACTCTTAAGTAAATGCATTTCTTTAAAATCTCCAAAGGAGCCTAAGTTGCCAATGTTGGTATTTGGTTTAAATACTGCACTTAAATATTTTCAAGTTTGGTATTCCCTTTCCCCTGTCTTTTGTTTTAAAAAAAAATCAACCAAAGCAAACATGCTGGTCATTCATGTAGCTTGTTTGTGTGGTGTCTGACTATTTGGATTCTTAATCCCTTATTAGGTTATTAGTCACTCTTTCGTCCTTTCAGAAGATCTGACAGTAAACGTTCAAGTAGAATTTGCTAAGGATGCTTTTGAATAACCTGTTTGGTAATGCTCTGTGCCTTTTATGTCTAATGGTTTTTGCTGCCCCCATGACTTGGGTGTCTTTCCCTTTTCACTATAGAACATGAAATAGAATGAAAAGATAATGTCATTTTCACACAAACTGTTTTTTAAACCCCTTGTATATTATTAGTATTCTGTAAATCCAAGCACTACCATGTGACAAAGAAACCTTATCATACACATATGGCTTTACACATATCCTCATGTTTTAAAAGGGAAATGAAATGCAAATAAGAGTAGGTAGGTGGGCTTGCTTTAAAGACTTAACACAATGTTTTTATTTTTAAAAGTGATTGAAGCAGCAGTAACAGATTCCAGGGATTTAATGGCCCTTTGTAAAGCACGAGTCTTAGATTAAGGGAGAAGACGGTCATGTGAGAGAGGTGGCAGCACTTGAATCTGAGCTAAATTTGTACAATATAACTCATGTATTTGATTTCCTTAAGTTCTTCTCTGGAAATATTTGCTGGGAGAAAGTTAGGAGTCATCCTTGATTCCTGCCACTTTGCCACCATGTTCTTTCCATTCACCTCCAAATTCTATTGATTCATATAAAATATTTTAAAAATAATTTTATTGGGGGTTCACACAAGTCTTCTCACAATCTGTATTAGTCGGGGTACATTAGAGGAACAAGTCTACAGAAACCCATATGTATAAGAGAGTTTTGTATAAAGGGTAAGTGCACATCAAGAAAACATCCCAACCCAGTACTGCCCAAGCCCACAAGTTCAACATTAGCCCATATGTCC
>NW_022111373.1:67761024-67768670 GCF_000313985.2 Echinops telfairi | reverse complement strand
ACATTTGCTTTCTATTGAACCCTTGGTATCAGCTCTTTCACCCCATTCCCTCCCAATGTAAAATATTTTTTAACCCATCCCTTTAATCCACCATAATGGCACAGATCTTTTTCAGATATCATTTAGCACTGAACTGCTTCGAGGTCACTTGGCTAGCTTTATTTTCTTTCCATTTTTAATTGTGGTGGAATGGATGCAGCAGGAAATTGCTGTGTTGGCCTTGTTGTAAATACAGTGGCGCTATGTTGTACAACCACCATGACAATTTGTTTCTCTACTTTTTTTGTCACCCCCAAGTAGAAACTCTGTATCTATTAAGCAATGATTCCCATCTCCTCCTTACCATAGTTCCTGGTAACCACCCATTTATTTTCTTTTTACATTTGCCTATTTTAGACATTTCATCTAATGTGCTCACGTAATTTAAATCCTTTGGTATCTAGTTTATTTCTCTTAGCTTTATGTTTTCAAGATCTTCCACGACATGGCATGTATCAGAGCTTCACTCCTCTTCATGGCCAGCTGGCGCCCTTTCAGTTGCAATGAGTTCAGTTATTTTAGCTTTGACTGCACTGGACTCTTCCCTTATCCAACCCAATCTCTATTCTGTCACATGAAATGTAAGTCTGATCATGTAACCTTCCTGATTAAATACATAACTGACGCCCTGTGGTCTAGTTCATGAGGAACAAAATTCTTACGTAGCCCATAGGCCTTGTTCATTTACTCCTCACCGACCTATGCACCATCTCATCTCTTACCAACCTTCTTTCATAGCAACACTTCCAGCCTAATCTCTAAATCACAAGTCAGATCCCAGCAACACCAAGCAAATTGTCCAAAGCTTTGGCCTTTGTAGCCCAAGATACTTTACTCAATACAATTAGCCAAAATTACTTAATGCTGTCTGTATGGAATTTTTATGAATTGCTACCTTGTTCAGAGACAATTAGGTGGATTGGGATGTCCACTGGAAGGACCAGATAACTCTGAGAATCTTTTATTATTTGCCTGTTCATGACCAAATGGCTAATACTATCTGCTTAGTCCATGGAGACATCTGAGACTGGCGTATGCCTGAAAAGAGTCTCTTATTCTGTTTGCTTGCTCATGGGCAATAATTGTTTCCTGAGTTTACATCAAACATCTGTACACAACACCCTTAGGATGTGAATTCAAAGTAAAAATATATAATCTCTCTATATTCTGATTTCACAAGGACACCATCAAGACTGCCTGTGCTGTTGTCAACCTCCCAGCTGGTTAAATCTCTCAAAATAAACTTCTATTTTTTCTCTCTAATTTGGAGTTAGTGGCTTGGTTCTACTGCTCCAGGAGAGGAACCATAATTAGTAGTAACAATACTATGTTCATCTCTGGACCTTTGCTTATGCTGCATGTTTGCTCTCTTGTCTTCTTCCCTAAGTGTCCAAGTTCACTCGATTTCCTTTGCTTCCCCCAACTTGTTAGCATTGAGTTGATTCTGACTCATAGCAAACCCATATATGACAAACTGGTTCCACTGGGTGGACTCATGCTCAATCTTTCAGATAGCTCAATAGAGACTGCTTAAACCAAGTACCATGGCTTCAGGCCCTCAATGCTTCCTCTAAATCTCTCCCCAATGTACTCATTATTCTTTATATTTCAGCAATTAGCATAAAGGAGATACTCAAAAACTATTTCTTGTTAAATAGCTAAACATGACGGAGAAATTGATTGGTCCTTTTTCGGTCACGCTTTTCCCCAATCCCATTTTTTAAAGGAACTAAAATGTTACAAATAAATTGAAAATTCCATGTATCTATTCTTGATTCTTATCTCCCCGGAAGTTATCAGTATTTAAACATAGGAAAAGTTACGAATATGGTACAGGACCAGGCAATGTTTTATTCGGTTGCACATAGACTCACATGGGTCAGAGCTAACTTGACGACACTTACCAACATATATGTTTAGGAGATCTGTCATATAATCTCATATCTGAGATGTAATAAACCAAAATTTTAAATAATCCTAGCCTCTGGGTACCTGGAATCGTCAATTTATTTGTCATAAAAACAGATACTGCATTACACCCTATTCTAAAAGAAACAACTAAGAAAAGGAATTCTTCCACACCGAATGGACTCTTGAAGCAGGGGAAGAGGAGGCAGATCCAAAAGAAGAAAGACTTCAATTCATTCAAAAGCTGTTCTCGGATAGCTTGATATTAGTGAAGATTTGTTTTCCTTTTACTTTGCCCTGATACTCTGGTTAATTTGTAAATCCATGACCTTTGCTCTAAATGAGCCTGGAATTTACTATTCCAGAAAAAGAAGAAATATTGTTACGCTTGTCAGATCCCCAGAAAAACACTAACAAGGTATTTTGAATCAGAATTAATTCAAATGAAAGCTGTTGCTTGCTATTTGCAAGCAATTATCATGCACAGAGACAATCTAACTCCCTTTAACTCATTTTCCTCTGACCTTTTTTAGCTAATTTTGGGTCTCTCTGAGCCAGTACATCTACTGATATGGTGCAAGTTGTATCAGCAAAACCCACTAAAATCCAAAGACATGTCCTAAGCCTTTCCAAAGGTTCCTCAACACTACCTTAAACTAAAAACAAATGCATGATTGCACCTACTGTCAGGATTTTCTTTCTAAAAGTTGAATTATTCCCTGAACAGTCCTTGTACATTCTTTTGTGTTGCCTGTTAAGAAGACACAGAACAAAGACTAGAGGTTTGTTCAGGACTTGTGAGTATTCAATGATTTTGTTATTCCAAGATTTTCAGTAGTTCAAAATTCATTTTGATGATCATTTATTGATCATCAATGTCCCTCTAACTCATTGCCATCAAGTTGATTCTGACTCATAGCAACTCTTTAGGACGGGGTAGAACTGCCCCTGTGGATTTCTGTGACTGTAATTCTTTATGGGAGTAGAAAGCCTCATTTTTCTCCCATAGCGTCCCACAGTACTATTTATTTTACTACTCTTGATCTTTGTATGACCTTTTCAGATTTCCTGTCTATCCTAAAAGCCAATTTCTCAATAATTCACCTTAATCGTACTTCCTCAGCAATTTCTAGATTCTTCCACTTAACTTTTACCAAATCTTACTGAGGACTTGCAACGTTTACAATTTGTAAACAAGTCGATACTATTGCAATATATTGATAATTGACCAGTTTATTCTATCTTCCAATGGGCTTGTTTTAAAGATAACTTATTATTGTAAAGTACATAGCTCTCAGAGGGTAGAATATTTCTAAAGAAAACAAAACAATTGCCCTGGCTCTTTGTTAAGTATTTAGAGAAGCTGATTTCTACGGAAAGCCTTTATTTTCATCCAGAGTGAAGAGAAGCTAGTTTTGCTTCTTCATAGCCCCCCATGAAGAAACAAGTACCTGGTTTCCTGAGACTTCAGGGTTTCTGCTTAGCTTAAATTCTTGAAAAATCCTGGTGACAAAATATGTTATGAGGTGGGCGGCTCCCCCCCCAGTCTGAAACCATCAGTCATTCCATGTGAGATAGATGAGGCATTCTACTCCTATAAGGATTTAGAGGCCCAGAAACCCACAGGCGCAGTTCTACCCTTGCCTATAGGCTTATTTAATTGGCATCTACTCAATGGCAGTGATTTTTTTAAGATTATTTCTCTTTGTTAACTCACCCTCTATATAAATATTTAAAAGCTCCAAACCAGATTATTTCTAAATTACGCTAGAAGATCAGGACACTGTAACTAACCTAAAAGAAGCTACAGCAAACAAATCTGAACTCGTCTTCCTAACTTTCACCTAGTTTTTCCCCTGTTTCTACATGATGCCTCCAGAAACACTGTAGTCTTTTTAAACCAGGAGTGGGGAGAGTCTTCAGAAGTAGTAGGATAGTAGAGTCTTCAAACTGTCCCTGTAGCTAAACTGTCCCCTGGTAGCCTTACAGTGCTGGTAGTAGTTATGTGTTTGACTGCTAACTAAAAGGTCAATAGTTCGAAACTACTAGCAGCTTTACTGGAGAAAGATGGGAGTTCTACTCCCATAAAGAATCACGGTCCTGGAACTCACAGAGGTAGTTCTGCCCTGTCCTGCAGGGTCACTATGGGTCAGTCTCCTCGATGGCCGTGGACTTTAGAGAGCCTTAGTGTTGTTGTTACCATAGCAAAACCAGTTGGAAATACTACAGATATAGTCTTGGGATTTGGTTTGTTTTACTGTTTGTTTTTCATGTGGTATCCACCATACTTAACTTTGCCAGCATCCTTCTGTCAGTTCATTCACTTCCTCGGAAGTGCTCCCCTTGCCTTCATTAGTATTAGACTACTTTTGGGGACTGGTTCAAAGGCCACCACTATTTGTTCAAATAAAAAATACTCAACGCATGATTGGCTAAATTTAAATGTGCAGCTTTTAACTCTCAGAATTTATTTAAGAGAAAAGTACTCTGGTATTTAGTTCTATTTCTTAAGGACTCCTATTTCAAGCTGATCTTATTTGCTCTCGCTCCTTGCCTTTGGTAGATGCTATTAAATTCAGATTCATAATGATCACATGCATAAAAATTAACAAATGAAACAATTGTGTCCAGTACTGCACTATCCTTACAGGTGGTACTATGTTTGAGCCCGTGGTTGCAGGGATTGTATCAATATATCTCTTCAAGGATCTTCCTCTTTTTCACCATGCGTCCACTTTACCAAGCATGATGTTCTATTTCAGCGGCTTGCCCCTCCTGATAACATGTTAAAAATACAAGAAACAAAATCTCACACTTTCACTTCCAAGGATCGTTCTTCCTCTAAGAATGATTTAATTGTTCTTCGGCAGGTCATTGTACTTTCAATATTCTTTGTCAATACCATAATTCAAAGTCATCAATTCTTTAATTGTCTTCCTTACTCACTTTCCCACTTTCACATGCATATGCGGCAATGGAAACTACCATGCTTTGGATCAGGTGCACTTTAGTCTTGGAAATGAAAATTTTGCTCTTCAACACTTTAAGAGAGATTTTGTTTTTAGATTTGCTCAATGCAAAGCATCATTTGGTTTCTTAGCTGCTGCTCCCATAAGTATTGGTTGTGGTATAAGTAAAATAAAATTCTTGATAATTTCAACCTTTTCTTCATTTATTTTAAAGTTTCTCACTGGTCCAGTTGTAATGATTTGAGGGTGTTTTTTATGTTCTTTTAAAATCCATACTGAAGGATATAGTCGTTTTCTTTATCAATGCTGTTGCTATTGTTAGGTGCCATTAGCTTGATAGCAACCCTGAACACAACAGAATGAAACATTGCACTATCCCATGCCAGCCTCACAATGCTTCCTGTGTCTCAGCCCATTGATGCAGCCAGTATCAATCCAGCTTGCCGAGGGTCTTCCACTATTTTGCTGCCCTTCCACTTTATCAAACATGATGTCTTTCTTCAGAGGCTGGATTCTCCTGACAACATGTCCACAGTACATAAGATATAGTTTCAGCCTCCTTGTCTCGAAGGAGCAATCTGGCCTTACTTCTTTTGATACGGGTCAGTTTGTCCTTTCAGCAGGGCATAGTACTTTCCATATGGTTTTCCAGCTTCACACTTCAAATGCATTGATTCTTTAACCGTCTTGCACTGGCAAAGTCCAACTTTCTCGTGCATATCAGGCAATTGAAAATACCAAGACTTGAGTCAGGAGCACCTAGTCCTCAAAGTAACATCCCTGCTCTTCAATATGATAAAGAGGTCTTGTGGAGCCTCTTTATTTAATGAAATGTCTTTTGATCTCTTGACTGCTGCTTCCATGAGCATTGATTGTGCATCCAAGTAAGACAAAATCCTTGACAACTTGAACCTTTCCTCGATCTATCATGATGTTACCTATTGGTCCAGTTGTGAGGATTTGGGTCTTCCTTACATTGAGTTGGAATCCATACCGAAGGCTACACCCCTTGATTGCATCAGCAGGGTCTTCAAGTCTTCCTCACTTTCAGCGTGCAAAGTTGTGTCATCAGTGGTCACAGGTTGTTGGTAAGAATTTTTCTGTTCCTGATGCCACACTCTTCTTCATGTGATCCTGCTTCTGTGATGATTTTGCTCAGTATATCGTTTGAACAAATATGGTGAAAGGGTATAATCCTGATTCACACTTTTCCTGATATTAACCCATGCAGTATTCCCTTGTTTGTTTGTTTTTTCACAAAACTGCCTCTATATCCACATACAAGTTCTGAATAAGCACAAGAAGTGTTCCCGAATTCCCATTCTTCTATTATGGTCTACACAGTTGAATGCCGTTTCATAGTCAATGAAACACAAGTAAACATCTTTCTGGTGTCCTCTGCTTTGAGCCAACATCCATCTGACATCAGCAATGATATCCCTTGTTCTACATCCTCTTCTGAATCTGGTCAGAACTTCTACCAGTTCCCTGTCAATGTACTACTGCAACTGTTCTTGGATGATCATAAAGCAACTTCTTACTTGTATGATATCAAAAATGCAGTTCTATAATTTGAGCATTCTATTGGGTCACCTTTATTTGGAATGGGCACAAATATGGATCTCTTCCAATCAGCTGGCCAGGTAGCTGTCTTCCAAATTTCCTGGTATAAACAAGGGAGTGCTTCAATTGTCTTGCCGGTAAAGATTTCTGCTCATAGACAAGTGAACGTGTCTAGTGTTGCATTCATTTGTTGAAATATCTCCATTGCTATGCCATTAGTTTATGCACCTTAGTTTTTCACTGAGTACAACTTGGATCTTTATCCTTCAATACTGGTTAGTGCTCAAGATCAGGAAAGACATTTCATTGCAACCACTTGTCATAACTTTCATTGTTTAGCTTCTTCAGTCTAAGACAACTCTCAGCAAGACGGATGGAGAGAGCGGCTGCCAACAATGGGCTCTCTCAAAGGTAACAATTATGAAGTTGGTGCAGAAATAGGCAATGTTCATTTTTTACAGAAGTCGATATCTTGTCTTTCTCTTCAGAGCCACTAGTGGTTTTGAACTAGCCTAACATCAGGTTTCCTCTATGTATACTAGGGGGCTTCAAAAGTTCATGGAAATATTCTATTATCTTTGAATTCCATATTCTACTGAATTTTTGAAGACTCCTCATATTGAAAAAGACATATATTGAAGTCACCTGAATTTCCCTGGAAGGACTTGTTCTTCCCCTAGTCCTTGTGTTGCTAATTTACAGGTAGCTAAAACTTGGATCTAGCTATTTCAGTTATAGGAGACTGTTAAGCCTGCATAAGGACTTAAGCTTAAGTACAAACACCCTTATGGCCAAAGCATTTGATATTTGAAGTAGAATGATCCTTCAAAGTCATGGAATAAGACCTCAGCCAGCTCTTAACATGATTGAACTATGCTTAATACTTACTGCCTTTGAGATTGCTGTATTTTACAAGTTTGAGTTTATTGACCAGTAAGAGCTTTTTAATAGAGATTATTGGCATTTTTTGCAATTTTGCTTTAAATTGTAGCTCTCTTATTGATTATTTTATGACAGTTTATTGGTACTATGCCATGTTTTAAAATCCTTTCATTCATGCAAACTAAAGGCACTTGCTATAAAATTGATATTACTTTATGATTGCCTGTTATGTTTCTTTCTATTTGTGTCCTTACTAATGAACCATTTTTTTAATTTAAATTTTAT
>NW_022111373.1:67753530-67759774 GCF_000313985.2 Echinops telfairi | reverse complement strand
ACTTCCTGTCCACCACCTCTCCTGCTTCAATATTCCACTGGAACCATTGGTCCTGTTGTTTTCTCCTCCAGATTGTTTATCCTACCTATGTTATCTAGATAGGCATGCAGAGATAAAAATATACACAAAAACTGGATTGAGCAAAACAAAGCAACAAAAGAAAAGAAAACAACAACAAAAAAAGAGAGAAAAGTCTATAAATAGTTCAAGGTCTGTTTGTTGACCTTTACGGGTGTTTTCTGGTCGAATCTGATGTGGTTCCATGCCCTGGCCTGTGGCTTTTCTTTTATAAGGTCATCATTCACATTGGATCAGTACCCCGTGTATTTTAGTGAATGAATATTACTGTAATTGTTAACATTTTCAAAGACTGTATTCCAAGCAAGACCACATTAATCGAAAGCAGGGATTAAAATTTCAACTTATGTTTTTGTAAAACACAATTCAGTTCAGGACAACATATGTGTTGAGTAAGCACTTATAAAATTGCTGAAAATTTACCCACTCTGGAAAGGCAGTCTGCACTCACCCTGGCGCTCCATTGGGTGTAATATAATGAGACAGATTGAATATTTTTCTTTCACAAAGGTGAAAAATAGCATCACAAAATTTTGTAAAGACAAAATGAGATTTTTGATATGATGTGCGTGGCACATCAGTATTCAATAAACTCTGTCAATTCAGCAGGATAGTGGTTTAAAAAAACAGCTGTGTTGGCACATACTTTACATATCATACAATTGAATCATGTGATTGTATTAAGAAGATTTGTGCAAGCATCACCACAATCAATTTCCAAACATTTTCTTCTCATAATCATTGTGGTCAGCCCTCCGTTTCCCTCAACCACCCCTGCTAGACCACCAGGCAATCAATCCAGTCTCCAGACAATCAATTCAGTCTCTATGGATCCACCGATCCTGTATTTCATGTACAGAAAAGCATGCAAACAAAATACAACCATACAAAGCAAACCAAAAAACCCAACACAATTACTAGACAAACAGAAGCTTCAACCAAACAGAAAGCAGAAAATATTTAAAACTGAACCGACCTTAAAATGGGTCAAAATGGAGATCTTATAGTACAGTATTATATTTTAACCTAACTACATCTGCCATAACAAACTTTACAATGCTCTCTGTTTGTTAGCAAGGCTATTCACACCTCATAACTATGGTGTGTGAGAGGCAAACTGAGGCACAGGGAAAAAGAAAGAAAGAAAAAGTTAAGAGGCTGTAACAGCTCTTTATTAGAAAAAAAATGTCCTGGACGAGGTTCGGTGGTCTAGCAAGTAGTCCAGGGAAGTCTCGCCCAGTGAGGAGAGTGATGGATTTTTAAAGGGGGGCGGGGTGTCAAGAAGGGTCTCTTTGGGGTGGGGGAGGGCCTGCAGCTGCTGGGGATTTTCCACTGATGTCATGTTTTTCCTTTGTCAAATTGTCCAGCCATTGCTGGTGGGGAGGAAAGATGGTTATTCTTGGAGCCAGTTCTGAGAATTGTCCGTCACTTTCGTTTTCTGGTACACGCAGGGAGAAGGGCTGAGGTCCTAACAGCCTGTCTCTGGCCCAACAGTGTGGCCTTTACAAATGTGTTTTGTGCTTCCATTGTCATCTAGACTGGGGGACACAATTTACCCTCTGCTGACTTAACCTCTGATACCATTCCCTCCTTTGGATTTGGGTTTTATTATTTACAATCTTTGGATCACACAGGCTCATGTGCTTCTTTCATGTGTACTTAGTTGATGCCTCGCCTAGATGGCTGTGTGTTTTAAGGTAAGCCTTGCGGAGTACAGATGCTATCCGTTATGATAGCTGGGCTCCTTCTGGTTTCTTCACCACACTTTTCTATAGCACCCACATCTTCAGCGACCTCTCTATGAGGATAAATATTGATCACAGCCATGTCATAAGAGCTAATTAATCTTAGATTGGGACTAGAATTAAGTGTGAACTCAAATCTATTCATAGACCTATGGTTTATATATGCCTCTGGTTCATTTTAGATACATCATTATCAATTTATGAAAGAGAGTATTATCGGTCATCACCCTCAGGCATACAATAATTTTATTGATAGCATTATGAATTTAGCCAATGGTATAGAATTTAAAACACTGTTGAGAAAATGAACTTATACAACTATAGACTGATTTCAGGCTACAATACATGAATTGTTTACTGATGCAGATTGAACTCTTAAACAACTGGGAAATATTTACACAAACAATAAGTGTTTTAAATAGGGCTAAGTGACAAAATTATGTAACAAAAAATGTAAGGACTTTGAAGCAAGTAAAATTTTAACTTTATAACTATGGTGACTATGTATGTAATTTTTGTCTTGCTCAGGAGGGCAGGTTATAGCCTAAAGTTTGAAAGAAAAAGAGGGAAAGGGGGAAGGGCAGAAAGGAGACAGAGATGAGAGAGAGAGAGAGCATACGAATGAGAAAGAGCCCAAATGACATAATTTCATTTATACTCCTCAAATGTTCTTGATTACATTGACTATACAGACGATTAAAGAGGGATTTCAAAAGCCTAGAAAAGTTGAAGGCAGACAATTCCTTGTGCAAAAGATGAAAAAGTAAACTTTAACATATGTACTAAATAATATAGTCTTTGTTGTACGTGATAATTTATTTTCCTCGGTTCTTTCCTGCAGGGGAAAGGGTCCTAGCTTTAAGGCCAATTCTGAGTCCCTGGAAAGTTGAAGACAGGGTCGGACTTAACTTTCTGGCTCCTGTGGCAGACGCACGGCTGGACCCAGTGCAGAGAGGCAGCCTCATCAGTGACATTCTGACGGTTGCTTTGGTAAGAGAAGATGCCGTGCTTTATGTGAGGCTGATGGCATTTGGGATTTACCATTAAATAAGGATTTTGGAAAACCCTGATCAGGAAAAGGTAAAAAGTTCAAATGTTTAAAATGGTTCTCAGAGCCCAAATGTATCTTTCCTGAGGAGCTGACTAGAATGCATTCAGCTTTTTATTATAATAGCGATTTTGCATAACTGAAAATCAGCGACATAAAAAAGATCTTTTATCTGGAGTTCTTGAACCCCTTGACAGACATTTTCCTACAAATTATTAGGTCCAGTGGCTAAATATAACCTACTACTGTGAGCAGAGGGAATCTTCACATGCTAACTTGTGGTGTTCTTTCCCCTTAAATTCCATTTATGCTGTCGAAGTCACTGCCAACTGCCCCTCCACCACCAATCCCAAACGAAATCAGTATCGTGCACACCAGACTAAATGTCAGTTTCCCAAAATTGATTCAGGAACTCAATAACTTAATGGGGCTTTCTTATTTTTATTGAGATAGTGATAGTTTACTGGAAAATAATAATTTTGCTTTCATTAGTCATTCCTAGGTCTACCCCCACACATACAAGTCCTTCCAGTTCTACTGTAATGCAACTTGTGCAATGAAAAGCATATGGCTTTGTCACCAAAGGTAAAATACTTAAAGGGAAATACATTTATTAATATATATGATAAGTGGAATCTCCTGGAATTAAACACTTTTGATCTGTACAAGACTTTGTTAAGAAGGCAAAATACCAGGTTACAGATTAAAAATATTTTCAAGACTGACAAAGGACTAGGATCTAGAATATATAAAGAACTCTCAAACTAAACAACAGAACAAACAATTAGGATTTGAGAAAGAGACATCTTATCAAAGAGGATATGGAAATAGGAAATAAGCACATGAAAAGATGGTTTGAATCATTAATCAGTACAGACATGTACATTAATTCAAAATGCAATATCATTCCATATCTATTACAATTGCTTAAAAAAAGACATCAAATACTGGCAAAGATCTGGAGGTCTTAAATCATTCATATATTGCTGGAAATAGTGTGGCCCTTTCTGAATTAATAGGCATGCAGCTATCACACTCCTAGAAATTGTACTATTATGCATTTATTTCAGTGAAATCAAGGCATATGGCTCCACACACCTGTTGATAGCAAATTCATCCATAATCGCTCAAAAATTGTAAACAATTCAACTGTCCTTCAAAGAGTGGAGGGTTAAACAAACTATGATAATCCATAACCACAGAACAGTATTCAGAAATTAACAAAGAAAGCAACAAACTTGATATATGTAACAACGTAAATATTCCTGAGAATTATGCTGATTAAAAATGGTCAATCCCCAAAAGCTACATATTGTATGATTCCATTTATAAGGCATTCTTGACATAATAAAACAATAGAAATATAGTGATTTCCAGATCAACGAAGAAGCAGAGGCAAGTAGAAAATGGCTGTGATTTTAAATGGGCAACAGTGGAGTCCATGGGGAATGGAATAATTCCGTCTTGATTGCATGCCTACCAATATTCTAATTGTGGTGTTGTACTTTAATTTTGCATAATGTTGCCATTTGGAGAAACTGGGTAAGAGCGCATTGATTTTCTCTGCTATGTTTTCATAACTGCTAGTGACCTTATAATGTTTCAAAGTAGATCTTTTGACATGGCTCTCTTTGATCCTCACCTTTATGAAGAGACCATTGATGATACGGTGCTATAGCAAAGGGTGAAGAAACCAGATGGTGCCTGGCTTTAAAGAATAGCATCTGGGGTCTTAAAACCTCGCATTCAAACAAGAAGCCATTTCAGCGAGGCATCAACTAAGCCCACAGGAAAGCAGCATATCAGCCTGTATGACCCAAAGATTTTAAATAATAAAATCAAAATGAAGGAAGGAAAATATAAGTCACAGAGCTTAAGTTGTGAACACCTGACAGAAGGTTCTGGATGACAGTGGAGGCCCAAAATCCATTTGCAGGGTTCCCACCTGGATTGAGCCTCTGGCAAATCCCTTTTGACCATAGTCAAGGGAGGAGAGTAGCCTTGCTACCAGACAGAGAGCACTGTAAATTTTGTTATGCAGATGTACTCAGGTTAAATGGAATACCTTAGTATTAGAACTCCCTCTTGACCATTTTAAGGTTGGTTCAGTTTTTAATATTTTCTGATTTCTTTTAATTGAGGTTTTTTTTTTCTATATTGTCCAGTCATTATTGTTGGGGGTTTGTTTGCTTGCTTCCTGTTTATGTTTTCTATTTTTTTATATGAAATCTAGGATAGGTAGATATATAGAGACAATAACTGGATTGATAGTTGCCTAGAGGCTTAGCAGGAGAGGATGAGGGAAATGGGGAGCTAAAGACAATGAGTGTGAGAAGAAAATGCTCTGAAATTGATTGTGTTGATGATTGCACAAATCTTCATAATATGACTGAACAATTAAATTGTATGATATGTAAAGTATATGCCAACAAATGTTTGAAAACTTAAAGGGTTATGGGAGAAATATAAGAGCAATTGTGAGGATGGTGCACGAGTGGACTATGTATGGGGCCACTGTGAGTCAGATGGCACCTAGCAACAACAATATGGAGGAAACAGCATAGGGGCACAACACTGACAATGCTTGTCAGTGACATATTAAACAAGAGGAACCTAATTAAAATTGTATCACAGTTTTATGCATGTTAAATAGTGAAGAAATACATAAATGCTATACTAAATATTGTACTTTGAGAAAACCAGAAATTTTCTTGTGCAGGTGAATGCCACAGGGGTTGCAGTTTGTGAATTATTGTGAAGACACGGTTTTATATAAACTTGAGTGAGATGTTATAAAACCAGATGTGGATGGGAGTGACTCATATCAGAAGTAGTGAATGGAAGTGTATGCAAATTTTTGTATTATGTATTTTGATGATTTTCCATATTGTGGTTATCTTACCTATATTCTAATAACAAATAGAGGAAAAAAGCATATAGCGTGGAAAATATCAACTAGGAGGGAGCTTCAAAAGATTAACAGTAATATGGAATTGAAAGATAATAAAATAAAATAAAGATAATAAAATTTTTCTATGCATTATTTGGAACCCCCTTCACAAACCTACAGCGTTTTTAAAAGTTTATCATACATATATTATACCTACTGGTATAGATGGGTACATAAATTTATTGACTATTAGGATATTAGGATATATTGCTCATGGAATAGGATATTGAGCCCATGGTCGATTGGTTCATTTAGGCCAAAATATAGTGCCAAAAAAGAAAAGGTCTTAAGTTGGCTTCCTATGTCCAACCTAATAAAACTATGTTTATTTCTGCTGATACAGATGGCTCACCTAACCAGATTTACTTAGTCACCATTACACTCGTATTACCCAATTTATTAAACGAAAAAGGGAAATTACAG
>NW_022111373.1:67723318-67751562 GCF_000313985.2 Echinops telfairi | reverse complement strand
GCAGACAGAAGCGTGTACAGTATGAGCCAATCAGTGGCAGTAATGACAGAGCATGCGCTGTTACGCAAAAACCGCGATAGAGTGAAGCCGCGGAAGTAGAAGCGCGAAGTGGCGAGGGTTCACTGTATATGTAGCGACAAAATTTATGGAGAGAAGAGGTCACAAGATTTTGTTGTTCCAATTCCCCAGGGATACTGAACTAGAAAGCATTTGTTGAGAAATATTATGTCAGATGTATATCAGCAGAAATAAACATAGATTAAACTTCAGATGAGGAAGGGCACCAGGGGTTAAAAAATCTCAATGGAATAAAACAAGTGAATGACGAATAGATGGGGAAAATAACGCCATCTTCAAAGAAGTAGCCACAACACTAAAACACAAATTATAAATAAAACTTTTCAAATACTGAGAAATATATAACAAAGAAAATGAGAAGAAGCTGGGTGACCACATGAGCCTTTTCAGGCTGCAAGTAGGACATGCATTTCCATAAAAAGTCAGCTTAGCTAACGGTTCTTTCATAAGCTCTCTGTAATGTGTAGAAGCTCTAGAGAGATATGAATTTTCCTTTTAAATAACCATTTCAACAGCCCAATGACCACAAAGACCAGGAAATTACACACAAAGAAGCAAAAAGATATTGTACAATGAGTAAGACTGGAATTTTTAATGTGAAATTTGGAAGTGAAGGAATATGCATGAAAACAAGAGGGGGAAATAAAATAAAGACAAAATAGATTATGAATTGCTCATTCATTCATTTATTCATTAAAAATATGTGTTAGTAGCCAACTTTGTCCCAGGGCAGCTGCTATTGCTGTCGATAGAGCAGTGAACAAGAGAAACATCTGTATCTTCATGGAGTTACTCTCTAGGGTTATAAATTCATTTATATCGCACCTCAAGGATATTGAGGTGGGGAAAAGATGGCAGCATTCAAAAATGAGCAATATATTTTTTAATGAAAATGGACCACATACTTTAACCCTCCAACACCTGGTGAGGTTGAATGCCACAAAACAATATGTAAACTATAGACCATTTCAGGAATTTCTTCTGTTGAGGGTTGGATCGCACACCGAAAGCTCCTGCTGCTAAGCCATCTGTCAGCGGCACAGCTCACATGGTGGTGGCTTGTGAAAGTTGTAGGAAGTTTCTTTTGGAAAAGCATAAAATATTGGTCTACCTCAATTCACTAATAATTATCAGTGCATCTCAACTGCATGATCACTTTTAGACTGAAAAATTTGGTAGAATCTTTCAATTTCTTCATCATTGGCTTTAATGATTAGTGGGTAAATTTGAAATCCACTATTAGTTGGATTTCTTTGTATGTGAAAAGGTATGAGCCTATCACCAACAGCACTGTACTTAAAGATAGATCTTGAAATGTTCATTTTGACAATATGTGTGATACCATCCTTCTCAGTACTTCCTGCTCTTTCCTTCTCTGATGGAGACAGAGAGGAACCTGAGATGTTCCCACAGGGAGAGAAGACAAAAAGCAAACTCACTGCCATTGAGTCAATTCCAACTCATCGAAACCCCACAGGAGAGAGTAGAACTGTCCCTGTGGGCTTCTGAGGCTGGAAAGTTTTAGGTTGTGGAATGCCTCCTCTTTCTCCCGAGAAGTGACTGGTCAGTTCACACTGCTGACCTTTAAAGTTAGCAGTTCAATGTGTAACCCATTCCATCGCCTGGATCCTTTACAGGGGTAGCTTGTAAGTAACTATTTCTCTTGATCTTCTCCTTGGTTTCCATCCTCTTTTAGCCAACATCAGTTGGAAGTCTTAGGTCAATAGAACACCTGGATGAAGTCCATCCAGACTGGTCAGCTACATAGGACCCTAGACAAAGTGGAAAAGACAGAGGAAAAAGGATCAGAAGAGGCAAAGGAAAAACACCCATGTTCTGAAAGTGCATGTTTTTTCTCAAGAACAACATTCAATTAAATTGATTTTCATTCCTAATATAATTCCTCCCTTTTGTCCAAACTAGTTCGGTTGTTGAATGGGGGCTTTCTTTACATTATCTTTCTAATTAGGATTTTGTACACATAGAAAAACCAGTCTTTTTTTCCCTCCCTCAGACTTTAAACAATTGTAAAAATTCATTGTGAAAGTCTTATCACTAGCATTTTTTCTACTGTAAACTATTAGAGTTACAATGCTTTTTTCCCTTCACCAAAATATTTATTTTGAGATTTCAATATATACCTGAAAATAGTCATCACATGGATTCCACTAAAGATTGGTAGAACAAAGGAAATATGAGCAGATGTAGCTATGAAAATGTCCCTGATCAAAACCCCCAGTGGTCTTGCTTGAGGAGGGAAGCCTCCAGAAAGAGATGCCAGTCAGCTGATGATTGAGCGGGCATCATTGTGTTCTGGGCTCCTTCTGGAAGAGAAGTGTTCTGAGCATAAATAAGAACAATTTTGAAAACTCTTATCAAAATACGGTCAACTGACATCTACTTCTGGGAGGAGAAAATAGATACAAATTCTCCTACCTCTCCTGACCACTATTTGTCTATCAGTTTGTCAAACTATGACCGCTTGTGTGTGTAACATGTTTCTGGAATTTCAAATATCAGCAGGGTCACCCAAGATGAACAGGTGTCAGTGGGATTTTCCAGAAAAAGAATAAAGTACAAAGACTACAAGAACAGGCTACAACATATGGATAGCAGGAGAAAATTGTATAATGTCCTGAAAATATTATGAATAGCAACAGGATGTTGTCAAATATAGGGTCAGAAGAAGAGCTCTGTAGTTGGAAAGTGTTCAAAATATAACCGAGAAAGAGTTGCATTTTCAGAGTGGACAGTAGTGATGTAGTTGGAGTAAGTTATTCAGGATCTCCATTTGCTGATGGAACATGACTCAAAACAAGAAGAAATAAGTGAAAATATCTATTATGAATTGGAACATGGAATGTATGAAGCATGACTCTAGGAAAATGGGAAATGGTCAAAAATGAAATGATATAGACTACATAAAGATAGGTAGTCTAGGTCTTAGTGAGCTAAATGGACTGGGATTGGGAATTTTGAATCAGATAATCATATGATAAGGACATTTACATTTATACAGTAAATGACAAATTCAAGAGAAATGATATCACATTTATTGTCAAAAAGAACATTTCAAGATCTATTCTGAAGTACAATGCTATCTGTGATAGGTTCATAACTGTATACATACAAGGAAAGCCAACTAATGTTAGATTATTCAAATTTACCAACTAACCACTAAAGCAAATGATGACGAAATTGAAAGATTCTACCACCTTCTTAAGTCTGAAATTGATCATGCAGTTAAGAAGCATTGATAATTACTGGTGATTGGAATGCA
Organism: Echinops telfairi; assembly: GCF_000313985.2. Lineage (NCBI taxonomy): Eukaryota > Metazoa > Chordata > Mammalia > Afrosoricida > Tenrecidae > Echinops > Echinops telfairi. Next base: position 67,748,204 of record NW_022111373.1, on the reverse strand, counting down.
AATGTTGGAAACAAACAGGAACAAACAGTAGTTGGATAGCATGGCATTTGTGATCAAAATAGAGCTAGACATTGAATAGTATAATTTTGCAAGACTAAATATCTTTATTCAACAATATAAATAGTTATATATGTGGACTTCATCAGCTGGAATATATAGAATTCAAACTGACCACATCTGTGGGAAGAGACTGTCCCATGGGAAATTCTCCAAGGAGAAGCTCAATATCAGCATCCAAAATGAGGTTGCAGGCTGACTGTGGGACAAATCATAAATTGCTCATATGTAAGCTCGGGTTGAAGCTGAAGAAAATTAAAACAAGACCACAAGACTCAAAATGCAATGTTAATTTAAAGAACATCTCAAGAATAGATTTGAATCACTGAGCACTAGTAACAGAAGACCTAATGAGCTGTGGGAAGACATGAAGACCATCATGCATGAAGAAATCAGAAGGTCATTAAAATGACAGGAGGTACAAGTCAATAATCCATATATTGTGATTTGTAGTTAGCCTACACTTGTTCAATCTTCCTTTCTTAATTGTGTTTTAAAATTATTACCGTTGGCTAAATCAATTACACTATAAACAGGTCTTCATGCTTCAGAGAGATGATCAATAAGATTCTCTACCATTAAATTACAAAGATGTCTCGATGGTGAACCAGACACAGATAGAAAACAGATTCAGTAATGGACTTGGGACTCATTCTTAATCTTAGCTCCAATATAAGAACACTTAGTTCATACACATGGCCGTCTGGATACTCACTCTAACGAAGAAAACACAAAAGAGAAAAAGTGTGGTGAAGAGATTAGATGTGCCCAGCTATCAGAAAGAATAGTGTCTGTGGTCTTAAGGGCTAGTTTTCAAACAAGTAGCCATCTAGGTGAGACATCAACTAAGACCACATGGAAGAAGCACACGGAGGATTGTAGATTATATAATCCAAATCCGAAGGAGGGAATAGTATCAGAATGTAAATTGTGAGATTCTGTTGTGCAGAAGGCTATGGATAACAGTGTAAACCCAAAATATATTTTTGGGATCTACACAGAGAATAAGCCTCTGGTGACCATAATTGAGGGATGGGAATAACCTGGCTATCAGACAGAGCGCATTATAGAGATGACTACGATAGGTTAAAATGATCAGTCTGTCGTGAACGGTTAAAATCTTGTCATCTCCTCTCCCTTTTGATACACTTTGTGATTGACCTGGTTTCTAATATTTTCCAGGGTTTTTTTTCATATTAGGGTTCATCTCTGTGTATTTTATTATTTTTGATAGCCTTCTTGACTCTCTGTTATGTATTTGTCTATGTTTTCCATTATATGAAACCCAGGATGGATTAATCAATAAATACAATAACTAGAATAAGGGCTCCTGGGGGTATAGGAGGTGGTGGGGGTGGGGGGTTTGGGGACAGGGGGTAAGAGGGACCTGATATCAAGGTGTGCAAGAAAAAGAAAATATTATTAAACTGATTATGGTAGCAATTTTACACACTGATTGATATGATTGAATTATTAAATGGTTTGTTGTCTGGATTAGGTCCTAATAAAATGGTTTGAAAGAAGAAAAAAATAGGAGAGAAGAAAAGCATCAAAGTAGAAGTCCCAGGAGAATATAAACTTGCTCCAAAACATAAAGCAACCGAAGCAAATGGGAGAAATGATGAAAAAAGCTGAACAGAAAATTTCAAAGGTCAGCTTAAGAAGACAGTATTATAATCAAAAGTACAAAGAGCCAGTGTTAGAAATCAAAAAGGAGAAACACACTCCATAAGCTTATCTTAAGCTTAACTAACTGAATTAAAAATCCATGCCTTGAGTTTCAATATTGAAAGTCCATGGGAAAAATAACGAGCCATGCAAGAAGCCTCAAAAGAAGATGGAAAGAAAACACAATCGCTCCACCCAAAACTACTAGTTGACATTCAGTCATGTCCAAAGGTAGCATATGATAAAAAACAAAACTAGTAGTGCTGAAGGAAGAAGTCCAAGCCACGCTGAAAGCATTAGAGGTAAGCATGCCTCCAGGAATTGAGAAACAATTGAAATGTTTCAACAAGCTAATGAGGCACTGGAAGCAAAAGAAGAGATTGGAAGAGATCCACATATATACCCATATATGTATTCTGTAGAAAGCTGATCCAGCAGAATGAAGAAACTATCAAACAACATCATTCATGTCACATGCAAGTAAAGTTTTGCTGAAGATAATTCAACAACGGTTGCATCATTACATCCACAGGACACTGCCAGTAATTCAAGCTGAATTCAGAAGAGTACGTGGAATGAGAGATATAATCCTTTGAAGCAAGGATGCTGAGACATGTGTTTAGGAGAGACCATTCCCTGGAGAAAGACATGGTCCTTGGTAAAGAAGAAGGGCATCAAAAAAAGAGGAACACCCTCCAGGAGATGAATTGACACAGTGGCTGCAGCCATGGGCTCAGGGTGCCAATAATCACGAGGGGGGCACAGGACTGGTGTGCAGTGGGTCGCTGTGAGTCAGACCTGTCCTTATGGCATCTAACAACAACAGCTACCTCTCTCCGCTCTGCCCCCCCGTTTCTCTGCTGAGATGATGTGAGAGAAGGGTTTTGTTTATCACTGCTCAGTTTCACAAGGCTGCAGTCTCATTGCATCAGCTGAAGTCGCACAAGTGCAGGAAGACAGAGTAATGCAGCACTAGCTCTCGCCTCGGCCAGGGTCATTGCAGCCGAAGTCTAGAGGAAAGGTTGAACTCCCGTCCACAGCCAGTTATAGAAAGAAGCTCTTCTTCGCCCATCTCAGAAGTATCAGTGGAGGCTGACTAGAGAACTTGTACAGCTACTCACTCGTGGTTGTAATGTGTGTCTTCTAATTTACCAAAGCAGTGTCACAGGAGAAATGCTAAAATAGAGGGTTTATGTATGATCCCCTCTTATAAAAGATTATCTGAAATGTCTAGGTTCCCATTGGGGAAAATAAATCCTCTCATAACAAGAACCAGGATGATCTTAAACTGAATGAAAAACTGATTAAAAGATGTCTACATAATAAATTGGAATTTATTTGATATCAACAATTTTGGTTTGGGTTTATGCTGAGATGTTAGAATGATATGACAAAAATGTTAAAGCAGCTGTCATTAAAAAAACTTTCATTGAGCAATTACTAATATGCTTGAAAGAAAATAGAGACTCTTAAGAAGAATAGCATAAATAAGTTATGGGTATTTGAAAATTTAATTTTAGAAATTTGTGTTTGAGTAGTAAAATATTTAGTCTTGGTGAGATAAAACACCCAGTTTTCCATAGAAAAAATTTACTATCAACTAAATACCACAGAAGATGTGGGAGTAATAAAGTATTGGTTAATATTTTTGGCCAGGAAGACATTCTACAAATATTTACTGATATTTATTTGTGTGTCTACCAAATTCAGAGACCACCCCAAGAAGTTAATATCTGGTAGCAGGAGCGAGTATTTCAGATAAACACAGTGCAATCTTGTGTAGCTGGAATGGCCATGTGCACCCTTACAGAGATGACACAAAGTCGTAAGTGGTTTATTTTATCTGAGAGGATCAAGAGACACTTCTTATAGAAGATAACCTTAAGGCAAGTACATATACTTATTATTGCTGTTGTTTTTGCATTCTTTTTGTCATACAACTCAGAATCTCTCAGCATTGCAAAAATTATAAACCTTGCTACAAAACCAGTATTGGCATATGTCCAGCAACTCACACAACAGTGAGCCCTTGGAGTCAAGGAGAAATGGATATGGAGTCAAGGAGGAGTGGATAAATTTGAGGGTTAAGCTTTCTAACCATGACGTTTTAGCACTGAGTGGGTGTTTGTTTACTGTGACCCCTGACAAGGCACTGAAGCCGGCCAGTGCTGCGGGACCCTGCTCCCTGTCAAAGCGTGAGCAGGCCCAGTGTGCACACCTGTGAGATCAACTTTCCAGTCTAAATATTTCATATAAAACCTTTTGAAAGTAACAGGGTGCACTCACTTAAGCCTTCAAGAATAGGAGCCAATTTTTAATGTGTTCCTCGTGTTTGCTGAAACTACAGTATTTCCGTTTCAAAGATTTTATTAGAAACCTGGCTTTCTGAAGGGATCACAGACGCGCAATTTACAGTGATGCCTTAGTGATGATGGTTAGAAGTCAGGAGTTTCTTCACTTATTAGGGCCTTGTACTTTTTTTAAAAATGCATTACAGTTACACATAGAGTTCAAATTTTAAAGGAACGAGCATCCCAAAAGAAAAGGGAAATCTATAAAAAATGACAACCGTGCCGACAGTGAAGACCATGATGACTACTACCATTACTTAAACATGTGCCGGGCACCGTTCAAAGTAGTTCACATGCAGTTTCTTTTTCAAGGATAAAGCAAGAAGAAGGCACAGTCTTATTAGAACTATGTTCACAGATCTATTGCGAAATTTTGGAGGGCAAGGAAAAAACAACAAAAATTTCACCCACAAAAAAACCTCTTGCTGTAGGTTATATTTTGAAGCCACAAATGCAGAGAACAAAGGAGCCTGTTGCCCAGGAACAATGGTACAATTGTGTTGCTATTTGGTGCTGTCAAGTCAGGTCTGCCTCATGCTCTCTGCACCAAAGAACAAAATACTGCCCCGTCCTGTGCCACCCTTGTGATTGCTGTTCTGTTTGAGCCCATTGTTGAGCTCTCCATTCTATTTCACATGTCTCTTTTGTTATTAAGTAGAATGCTCTCAAGATGGAAAATGATAAAATGAATATCGGTAAAGAGAAATCATTTCAATATATACAAAAGAAATAAGAGGGACCCTAACAGTTAAGAAAAGCTTACACAATAACTAGCATGAATTCAACAACAAGTAACAGAAAATTTACAAGGAGAGCTGAACAATATTGGATCTTGGAGTACAGAGGACTGAAGAAAGGTGAGTGATGTGGTATGGTATACTGCACTTTTACAAAGGAAATGAGGATAGGGGAGGAAAGATTGAAGTTGTTAAAGACTTCATCTTGCTTGGATTCAAATCAATGCTCATGGATACAGCAGGCAAGAGCTCAAAGAACACATTGCACTGGTTGAACCTCTGTGAAGTGTTGAGAAGCAAGGATGCTCCCTTGAGGACTAAGGTGCACTTAAGCCATGAAATTTTCAATCTCAAATGCATGTGAATATTGGATACTGAATAAGTAAAAACATAGAAAAATTTATGCATTTGAATTATGGTGCTGGTGTAGAATATTGAAATACCATGAACTTAAAAAAAACAACAAAAAACTACCCCCAAACAAAACAGAAACAAATCTGTGCTGAGAGAAGGACAGTCAGAATGCCCTTTAGAGGCAAGACGCCATCTCAATGCTTTGGACATGTTGCCAGGAGAGAGCAGCTCCTGAAGAAGGACGTTATGCTGGGCAACATAGAGGGGCAACAAGCAAGAGGAAGGCCTGCAACAAGATGGATTGACACAGTGGCTGATACAGTGGGCTCAAACATAAGAACGATTGTGGGGATGGCGCAGGAATGGGCATTGCACTCACTCTGAGTCACCTACCAACAAGAGCAACAACAACAGGGAGGAGCAAGATTGTCACATAGATTGTTGATTTTAAGTCCTACATTTGTTGATTTTGTCATATATTTCTTTTAAATATAATGACCATTGGGAAAATAGGATATGGATAACAGGCAATCACAAAATACATGCTTCAGCCACCAGACCCACTCTACACTTCTCTCAGATGCCCTGGCGATAGCTATTACAAGTTCTTTTATTAAGTTATTAGCATTCAATGCATGTGGTTGGATTTGAACTCAAATTTGAATCCTTTTCTTGTCATTTAAGTTTCTTAAAAAAAGGCTTCTGAGCATGTAGAGCAAGCCCTCAGGGGCAATGCAATTATGAGTGGAAGGAATGGTCCCATTTTATGGAGTAAATCATAGACATTTCCGAGCTTGAAGAGGTTAAATACAATCATGGAATGCTGTACCTGTTAAAAATAGAAGACAGACCTCTAGAAACATGAAGGTAAGTTTGAAGAATAAGACCATAATTTATCCAAAGACACACTTTTATGAAACTCTTATATTCTCTGATACACTCTGAAATATATGTAGATAATTATAAAAACAACAAAAAGGATATGATAATGAGTGTGGGTCTTGAAAAGAGGACTATGCATACACTAGCAAGGCCAAAAATTACTTTAAAGGAAATTTAGGCTCCAAATGTATGAAGTATGAGATTTTTGAAATTGGTATATAAATGAAGGACAACTCTATGCCTTTTCAATTAAAAATATGTATATCTGCAATATTATTAAACTGATGTCACTTATGTTCATTATATGTATATTACATTAGAATTACCTGAATGTTGTGTATGATTAATTTGATGTGTCATTTTGGATAGGTTGTAATTCTCAATGGTTTGGGAGACACTATGTATCATTTTCTATTTTTTGATCTGAACAATCAATCAATTGGAAGCAGATTTTCCTTGGGGGTGTGTCCTATATCCATGATATAAAATACTGTAGAAGCCAGGGAAAAATTAAACAAAATGTAAGCAAAATTTCTGAAATTAAATTTTTGCAGCTGATTATGTATTTACATGCTCCAAGTAATGTATTGCCTGTGAAAATTTAGAGAACTGGAATCTCAATATCTTTTCTTTTCTCCCTCAAATTTGTCCCAAATTTTCAATCCTGAATTGAGGAACTGCAGTCACTGGAAGAGCCAGGCACATGAAATTATATTGCTAGTTTTGGCCAAGTACCAGCTCCTGTGGACCAGAGCTGGGAACTGGCCATAACAAGTCCTGGGTTTTGTTTGGAACTTAGAATTAACTTCATAAGTAAGGAGAAGGTAAGAACCTCCTGGGGAGTTAACATCCTAGAAGAAGCCATCCAGTCAACCTTGTTCTCATCCAGACAACGGGAAGCAAAATTGCCCATTCCATGCCAGAGTTGTCCTTCAAGTGGACTGCATGCTGGCTGCTCTGTGATATTTATTTATTAAAGGTAGAAAAGTCAAGTGCAGCATGTTTTGGAAACTAAATATCTGGTACTCTGACACACATTTTCAGGATGAGCCATGAGTTAGGGGTCCCTCACAACTACTGGTTTGTACATTTAGTGTTTTCTGGAAAAGTTGCTTTCTCCTACTTTTTGTTTTATTTTTCTTTCTTTCAGCTTTTAAATGAAGGTAGAAGTCAGAGTTTGGCCAAAACATAATTTACAAGACACTTTTCTCTAAGTGTCCTACACCACTACACTGAACATGCATTCCTGATGCCCAGGCTTTCCACACCTACTCAGAGGCCTTTAAAACACAGTGGACTGCACTATTTTACCATGAACTAGATGCTCTATGGTTTCCCCAGAGCTTCTCACAAGAAATGACTTAAAAAAAAAAGCCAAGCAAGCAGTGGTGGCATTTAATAGGATAAATTATAAAAAACCCCTTCCATATAGGGGTTGAAGAGTTCATGATTAATTAAAATGTTCCAGAGCATTGTAATTTTTAGATTGAATACTTTGGATAGACAAATTCAGGTAATTGTTTTGGTTTTTGTATGAGATTGTTTGGCCTTGATTTTCTAGTTTTCAATGATAACCGTAGCAATAAAAAACAAACCCCAAGCCACTGTCACCAAGTCCATTCTGATTCCAAAAGTCTCTGTAAGACAGTGTTGAGCTGTCCGTGTGGGTCTTCACAGGACTAGAAAGTCTCAAATTTTATCTTTCTGGTGGTTTCAAACTTCTGGCCATTATGGCTTTATACCATAACCATACTTACTATTTTTTTGAGAAAAGTGCCAAGCAATTGTGCCAAGCACAGTACATGTAGCTTTTTCAAGACTGGGAGTAGCTCAGTGAGATAGGTATTGCTTGCCATATTTCCAGATTAAGACATTGGTACACGGAGGAATTCATTAACTCGCGCCAAATCTCACAGCCAGCAAGTGACAAAGCTGATTTGAACCTATACTTGTTTGACGCTTATGTGTCCCACTTTGGTTTTTTTTAAATTAATCATTTTATTAGGGGCTCACACAGCTCTCATCACAATCCATAAATACATCAACTGTGTAAAGCACACTTGTACATTCATTGCCCTAATCATTCTCAAAACACCTGCTCTCCACCTAAGCCCCTGGCATCAAGTCCTCATTTTTCCCCTCCCTCCCTGCTCCCCCTTCCCCCCTGAACCCTTGATAATTTATAAATTATTATTTTGTCATATCTTGCCCTGTCTGAAGTCTCCCTTCACCCACTTTTCTGCCATTGATCCCCCAGGGAGGAGGTCACACATAGGTCCTTGTAATCGGTTGCCCCTTTCCAACCTACCCTCTCTCCACCCTCCTAGTATCGCCACTCACACCACTGGTCCTGAAGGGATCATCCACCCTGGATTACCTGTGTTTCCAGTTCCTATCTGTACCAGTGTACATCCTCTGGTCTAGCCAGATTTGCAAGGTAGATTTGGGATCATGATAGTGGAGGGGGCGGGGAAGGAAACATTTAGGAACTAGAGGAAAGTTGTATTTTTTTCATTGTTGCTACATCGCACCCTGACTGGCTCATCTCCTCCCCAGGACCCTTCTGTAAGGGGATATCCAATGGCCTACAAATGGGCTTTGGGTCTACACTCCATACTCCACCCCTCATTCACTATGGTAAGATTTTTTTGTTCTGATGATGCCTGATACCTGATCCCTCCGACACCTTGTGATCGCACAGGCTGGTGTGCTTCTTCCATGTGGACTTTGTTACTTCTGAGCTAGATGGCTGCTTGTTTACCTTCAAGCCTTTAAGACCCCAGAGCTGGTGGTGCCTGGCTATCAAAAGACATAGTGCCCCACTTTTGTGTAAGATAACCCAATCCTATATCCCTTTTCTTTCAAGTTTGGGTAGTGCTGTTATCTCATAAATCAGAGTACCTATCCTTAAAAGTCTGTGGAATGTATTTTAAAAAACAATAACCTTTAAGTGAGAAAAAAATTGCACTCAATGGTGTTTACTGGTAAGATGTGAAGCTTGCCATTTATAAAAGTTACATATTCCATAACTTGGTTTTGAACAGTATAGATTATTTTCTTAGCCTAACACCTTACCCTGGTTATACCTGTATTAAGTCCTAGACCTTCTGTCTGACTTTTAGATTAGTTTCCTCCTATCTTTCCTTCTTGTTTACTATGAAGTACATATTTTTCCTGTAATCTCCTCAGATCTGACTTCATGTGTTTTTCAGCTAATTAAAACACAAGGGATGTAGACCAAGAATATCAGAAAAATGAGGCTAACCAAGAATGCTGTGGTTATATCCCATAGCGCAGTTCTAATGTCTAGCAACCGTGATATATACAAAATAAGGCAACATATGCATAGCTTGTGCCTTCCGCACGATTGTCGCTCTGTTTGGAGCATTGCTGCAGCCACCGTGCCAATCCAGCTCATCAAGGGCCTTCCTCAGAAGCCCGGAATTAGCAGAGAACTCCTCAAGAAGAATTACACAGTGGGAGGGCTTGCTCTACCAGACTTTAGCACATATTATACAGCCACAGTGGCCAACACAGTGTGGTCCTGGTATAACGACAGATATTCAGACCAATGGAAAAGAGCCGAAAACCCAGAAACAAAGACATCAGCATACAGACAACTGATTTTTGATCAGGGCCCAAAAATATCAAATGGGAAGTGGATGCCCTCTTCAATAAATGGTGCTGGAAAAATTGGATATCTACCTGCAGAAAAACAAAGCAAGACCCGTGCCTTACTCCATGAACAAGGATAAACTCAAGATGAATCACAGACTTTGAGGAAAAACCCCAAACTATTAGGGCCATTAATGAGGGAATTGGGACAAACCTGAGAACCTTGGCACAGGGAATACATAGGCTATTGGAAATAGAGAAGGATACAAATACAGAGGAGTCACAAATTGACAAGTGGGATATACTGAAGATAAGTCACCTGTGTACATCGAAAGAATTCACTAAGAGAGTAATAAGAGAGCTCACTGACTGGGAAAACATCTTTAGCAATGACATATCAGACAAAGGCCTTATTACTAAAATCTATAATACTTGGCAAGCTTCCAATAAGAAAAAACTAACTGCCCACTAAGGAGGTGGACAAAGGACCTGAACAGAAATTTCACGGGGCTAAAAATCTGAATGGCCAATAAACATATGAGAAAATGTTCCTGATCATTAGCCATAAAAGAAATGCAAATTAAAACAACTATGAGATACCACCTAACACCCTCAAAGATAGCCCAATTCAAAAAATCAGAAAGTAACAAGTGTTGGAGGGGCTGTGAGGAGACAGGGACTCTTATCCACTGCTGGTGGACCTGTAGGTATGTACAGTCATTATGGAAATCTATTTGGTGAGATCTAAAATAGAAGGAAATTGAGCTACCATACGACCCAACAATCCCCCTACTGGGCATATACCCAGAAGAGGCAAGAAACAAACCACGGCCAGACATCTGTGCTTCAATGTTCATCACACACAGTTCACAATTTTAAGGAGTTGGAAACAATCCAAATTTCCATCAACAGACAAATGGATTTAAAAAACTGTGGTACATACATACAATGTAGTACCATGCATCCCTGAAAAGCAGCAATGAATGGATGAAGCATACTGCCACATGGGAAGAACTGGAGAAAATCATGCCAAATTAAGTAAGCCAAGAACTAAAGGACAAGTACAACATGAGTCCACTCAGGAGAGGAAGAGATAGACAGCTTTAACCTGACATGCCAAGATATGAATACAACATACCAGCATGTACCAGCGAACCAAGAGAAGTGTGCATGGCTGGCCCCAATCCCAACTATGTGCCCCAACTCCCCAGAAGAATGCACGTCAGAGGACAGCACTGGGCTACATCTTGGGGAGAGGGGCACATCTGATTAGAGCACACAGGAGCAATGAATAGGGATGGAGAGGGAGGGAAGGACATCCTGGCCCACCAAGCCCTGAGGATGATATTCCTGCTCAGAGCAGAAAACACACAGAAAGGACCATAGGGCTGGCCCCACCATGAGACACGATCTCCCTCTCTAAACCATAGCACTGTGGGGGACAACACTGGAGACACAGTGTGGGCATTGTGCACAATCTTACCCCATCAAGCTGGGGTGAAACACAAAGGGCATGCAACAGAGCAGCAAGGGGAGCAAAGTGATGAAATTCCCAGGGAATACCAAAAATAGACTTTGGAGACAGAGTGTGGCACTCCCAGACTCGACTGGAAAACACTCATAAAGGCCAACGAACAGACCTTGAACTATTTATAGGCTTTACCATTTTTGTCAGTGGCTTTCTTTATGTTGTTGTGTTGGTTTTGGTTGTTATTATTGTTTTGTTGGTCTTGACTTCGTTGTGTTGTTTGGCTTTGCCTGGTTTTTGCGCTTATTAATGTCTCTGCATGTCTATCTAGATAAGATAGGCGGGATAAACAATTCCAAGATGAAAAGAATGGGACCAATGTTGCCTGGGGGGATACAGGAGCAGGGGTGGTGGAAGAAAGGACGGGGTAGGAAAACCAACACAGAGACTAGGGAACAACAAGTAAACTAAAATCAATGGAGAGAAGGGTGTAGGGTGCCTAGTGGGCCTTATCAAGGCAATGTAACAGCGAGGAATTATTAAACCCGAATGAAGGCCAAACATGAAGGTGGGACAAGAGGAAAGTAAAAGGAAGTAGAGGAAAGAACCAGGAGGCAAAGGACATTTATAGAGGTCTAAGTACAGGTATGTACACATGTAAATATATTTATATGTAACAAGAGGGGAATAGACCTATGTACTATATGTTAAGAATTAAGGTGGCAGATGGACATTGAGCCTCAACTCAAGTACTCCCTCAACACAAGAACACTTTGTTCTAATAATCCAGCATTCTGTGACACTCACCTTCCTGGCATGATCGCTGAAGACAAAATGGGTGCATAAGTAAAGAAAGCTAATGGTTCCCAGCTATCAAAAGATATAGTGTCTGGGTTCTTAAAGGCTTGAAGATAAACAAGTGGCCATCTAGCTGAGAAGCAACAAAGCCCACATGGAAGAAGCACACCAGCCTGTGTGATCATGAGGTGTCAATAGGATCAGGTATCAGGCATCTAAGACCCAGAACAAATTCATACCCAATGTGAATCTGGGGAAGTGGGACATGGAGTGGAGACCCAATACCCATCTGTAGACAATTGGACATGCCCTCACTGAGGGGTCACAGGGAAGAGATGAGTCATTCAGGGTGCAGTATAGCACCGATTAAACACGCAACTTTCCTCTATCATGACCTCAATTCTATCTTAAAATTAGATTAGACCAGAACATGCACACTGCTACAGATAAGAGGCCACAACACAGGGAATTCAGGATAGATACCAGGAGGATTAGGGGAAGGTGGGGGGACAAACAGGAATCAATCACAAGATCAATACATAACCCCCTCCCAGGGGGACAAACAGTGGAAAAGTGGGTGAAGGGTGACGGACAATGATGCAAGATATGAAAATAATTATCTATCACTGATCAAGAGTTTGTTAGGGATGGAATATGGGGGAGGGAGGGGGAGATGATATCAGGGGCTCAAGTGGGAAGAGAATGCTTTGAAAATGACGATGGTAGCATATGTGCTAATGTGGTTGACACACTGGATGAATGTAAGGATTGTGATAAGAGATGTAAGAGCCCCCAATAAAAGTATTTAATGAAAAAAATATTCTAAAATTGATTGTATTGATGATTTCACAACCCCTTTTAACATGTTTAGGCCATTGAATTCCATTACATGTGAATTATATATAAATAAAACTGTTGAATTAAAAAAAAAGTCTTCCTATTTTTTCCTTCCCTTCTACCATACCAAGCAATGTATCCTTTTACAGGGTTTCATCTTGCATGTCCAAAATGTGTGAAAAGAAGTCTTGCTATTCAAATAAATGCTGAAATACCAAAAATTTCTAGACACCCTGCCATTTGTTCTACCCATTTTTCATAAATATAAATATTTCTAACAATGGTATTGCTTCTCTCTTATCTTATTATTATACTTAATTTTTAATAACTACTAGAGTTTTAGTGCTTTTAGCTTTTAGTGTTCTTTATAACTCTATTATAGAGTTATTTATGCTATGTACCATCTAGTTGGCTTCAACTCATAAAAACCACATTTAAAACAGAACAAAACACTGTCCTGTTCTGTGCCAGCCCTTCAATCATTCTTATGTTTGGACCCATAGTCGCAGCCACTGTGTCAGTCCATTTTGTCATGGAGCGTCCTCGCTTTCACTGACCTCTACTGTATAGGACATGAAGTCCTTCTCTAGGCACTGGTATCTCCACATAATATGTCCAAAGTATGTGAGACATTCTAAGGAGCATTCTGGCTCTACTTCTTTCAAGATAATTTTGTTCTTCTGACAGTCCATGATACTTCCAACACTCTTCAGCAAAATGCAAATGCATAGATCCTTTTTCAGTCTCTCTTATTCAATTTACAATTTCCCAATGCTTGTGCAGGTATGGAAAATACCCGGGCATGGGTCAGGCACACCTTAGTCATCAAAGTAACATCCTAGCTTTCCATCACTTAAAGATGGCATGTGCCCCAAATTTAGCAATGCAGTGCATCATTTGATCTCTTGACTGTTGCTTCCATGAACATTGATTGTAAATCTAAGCAAGACAAAATCTGTGACATCTGCAATCTTTGCTCTATTTATCAAGATGATACCATCTGGTCCATTTGTGAGGATTTGTGTCTTCTTTACATTGACTTGTAATCCATGCTGAAAGCTGCAATCCTGGATCTTCATCAAGTGCTTCAAGTCCTCCTCATTTTCAGGAAGCAAATTTGTTAATAAGACTTCCTCCATTCCTGATATCACATTCTTCTTCATATAATTGAGCTTCTCTGATGATTTTCTCAGCATATAGATTGAACAAGTAGGGTGAAAGGATACAACCCTAACACACATCTTTCTTGATTTTAAACCATGCAGTATTCCCTTGTTCACTTCACACAACTGCCTCTTGACCATATACAGGTTCTACATGACCATAATGAAGTGCTCTGAAATTCCTATTCTTCCCAAGGCTACCCATAGTTTGTTATGGTCCATACAATCTGATGTCTTTCATAGTCAATAAAGCACAAGTAAGTATCCATCCAACATTAGCAATGATATCCCTTACTCCAATTCTCTTCTAAATCCAGCCTGAATTTCATCAGCTCTCTATCAATATATACTGCTGTAACAATTGTTAGATTACCTTCAGAAAATTTTACTTGCATGAAAGATTAATGATCATTTTCTATAATTTGGCCAGTCTATTGGGACACATTTCTTTGGAATGGGTATGACTAAGAATCTTTTCTAGTCAGTCGGCCAAATATCTGTCTTTCAAATTTTCTGACCTAGATGAGTAAGTACTTCCAGTGCTTCATCAGCTTGTTGACACATTTAAATTGGTATTCCATCAATGCCATTAATGGTTTTTGGCTAATCCCTTCAGTGAACCTTGGGCTTCTCCCTTAAGTACCATTGATTTTTTTTAACATATGGTACCTCTTGAAATGGTTAAATGTCAACTAGCTCTTTTTGGTATAGTGCCTTCTTTCCATCTTCTTTTGATGTTTCCTTTATCTTTCAATATTTTACCCATAGAATCTGTCAGTATTGAAACTTGAGGCTTAATTTTTCTTTTAGTTATTTAAAATATATTGAGTATGCTCTTCCTTTTTGGCTTTATATCTGTATGTCTCTGCATATTTTTTTATTCGTCTTCTTGAGCTGTCCCTGAAATTTTCTATTCAGCTCTTTGACTTTATCATTTCTTCCATTTACCTTAGCTACTCTATGATGAACAAGCTTCAGAATCTCTTCTGACATCCACTTTAATCTCTCATTTCATCCCTGTCTTTTTAATGAAATTTTGCTTTTTTCAAGTATGCTGTTTCTGATGTCATCTTACAATTCACCAGGTCTTCTGTCATTAGTTTTCAATGCATCAAACTCTTCTTGAGATGTTCTCAATATTTAGATGGAATATACTCTAGGTCATATTTTGGCTTTCATTGACTTGTTTAATTTTCTTCAGCTTCATGCTTAACTTCCATATGAGCAATTGATGGTCTTTCCACAGCTGTCTCCCGACCTTGTGTTGTCTGTTGATGTTGAGTTTCTTTGTAAATGTTGAATCACTTCTGATAGATGTGCTCAATGTGATTTTTGTGTTTTCCAACTGGAGAAATGTATATGTGTAGTCTCCTTTTGCTTTGTTGAAAATTACTTGCAAGGAAGTTGTTAGTTTTGTAAAATTCATCACCAGGGTCATATTTTCCAAGTACTGTTCCTTCCTCTTTGCTTCAAACTTTTGGATTCCAATTGCTAATAATTATAAATGCAACTTGATTGCATATTTTATCAATTTCTCATTGAAGACATTGGTAAACATTTTCAATCTCTACATCACTAGCTTTGGAGGTTGGTGCATAAATCTGAATAGCTGTTATATTAATGGGATTTCTTTGTATGCAGATAGATATTTTTCTATCACAGACAGCACTGTACTTTGAGAAAGACCTTTGGACCATGAATGCAACTCCATTTCTCTTGAATCTGCCATTCTTGGCATAGCAAACCATACAATTTTCTGATTAAAAATGGTCAATACCAGTTGGCTTCAGCTCACTAACACCTAAGATATCAATCTCTATGTGTTCCTTTTTATTTTTGACAACCTTCACTTTTCCTAGATTCAGAATTCATACATTCAAATTTCTAATTATTAAAAATATTTGTAAGTGTTTCTTCTCATTTTGAGTCATATAAAACAAAAAAAGTTCCACTACCAGTGTCAATTCTGACTCATCATGACCATATATACGGGTGCCAGTGCTGTAAATATTTATGAAAGTAGATAGTTTCATATTTTCTTGTGAAGTGGCTGATAGATTTTATGTTAGACAGGGTTCTCTAGAGAAACAAAACCAGGACACTTATGATTTCATATATATTTAGATAGATAGATAGATAAATGATAGATAGATACAACATAAGAAATAAAGAGCTAATTAATCTATCGAACAGTACAAATGGCTCAGTGCAACTCACTTCCATGAGACAGTTACTACACTGGCAGTCCTTCAAGTCTTGAGGGTCTCCGGGTGCAAGTCAAGGAAGCAGACAGCCTAATCCTCTGTAAAGCAACTCAGGTAAATCCGGCCATAAGCAGCAAACAGCAAGGCAGGTCACCAACAGTCAGCTAGATGATAGGTTTCCGACAGTCCCTAGCTCAAGCGATGTATACTCCAGTAGCATGGCGAAGTAGGTCTTGAAGGAACATCAAACTACAGCAACACAGTACACAGATTGGGTGTTCCACAGGTAGTATAGCTCACAAGTTGAGGCAGAGAACCAATTAAGGCAGCCACACACTGGTCTAATCATCAAAGAGCAAGAGACAAGAAGGGTGAGGCTCACCGAGCCATTTAGCGCTCTGCCCTTCAATTAATGTCACGTGTGTTCATTGGCCAGGTTGGCACAATAAACCTATCTATCATATAATTGAACTTCTGATCTTGAGATTAGCAGTCCAACGTCACCAGAGCACCTTAAAATGTTGTATACTTACCTATTATTCATTGCGGCATCTTCATTTGCTAGTGTTGCCATAACCACAAATGCCACCGTGGCTGTCTTTGAAAAGACGTTCATTCTCTTTCAGTTCTAGAGACTAGATCAGAATTTGATCATGTTGATTTTTTGTGTGAACATCTTTTTTTTCTAGTGTCTGCAAGTGATCTTTGGTATTCTTTTGCTTCTGATATGACCTAATTAACATAATAGAAAACATCCCTTCTTTCCAAACAGAGTCCAAATGAGTACAAGTGGTAGGACTTCAACACAACTGTGGTGGTCCTTTGGGTAATTATGAGTCAAAATCAACTCAATGGCAGTGAATGTTTTTGGTGGGGACATAATTAAATCTAACTTATGGTAATCAGAGTTAAATTAATTAATCTTTCTGACTAAAAGCATTGAAGCAATTACCTGGTATCACTGTTCAGTGATCAGTTTCACTCCTACTGTTTTTGGCTTTTCCTTTTGTTTTAAGGCTGTGAACAGGCCTTTATTTAAAAGCAAATGAAGTTACCATTTCTGCCTGTAACTACGGCCTTTGCTGTGTTTCAAACTGACAATTTGTAACAAGATTTCTTACAGAAGACAGGTCACTACTCTGAAAGAAAACTAACACAAGGAAAATCAAAGGGATTCCATGCCTATAAGTTTAAAATGCTTGAAACAGTTTTCATGTGTTTTCTTTTGTCTTTTCAGCCTAGACATTTAGCATTAAGTTAGTAAAAGTTCAAATTTTATATAAACTATCACGTTTCCTTTGCATGTCAATAAAATAAAAAATAAAAGGAAAAAAGAACTCCTAGAAGGAGAATCATCAGATGTGAGGAACGGAAAAGTTCTCACTAGTCACTGCAGGGAGGGAGTGGTGGCCGTGTGAAGAAGAGCCACCCAAACCTGGTGTAGCAGGAAAGAGAGTAGAGAGCACTGTAAAGTCCTTCTTCCCTGGCATGAATGCAAACATGCGAAGTACTTGTTGTGGAAAGCAGTGAGAGAAAAGTAGGAGACATTTGAAATAAAAAAGGACCAAAATCTTAAAAGAACAAAAATGGTCAAATATTATAAATTTATTTCCTAGTATTAGCTTGTACCATTTTGAACTCTAGCCATGCTGCGACATGCCAATTTTTGTTTTGCTTTTGTTTTGCTAAGGTCTCTAATGTGTACACAATGCTTGCTCTTCTGGAACATCTAGTTTCACTTATCAGTACCCTTTCCCTGCATGACATCTGGGAAGCACATATCTGCTCTGGTCTTGTTGTTGTTGTTTTGTTTTTTCTTAGTGAGGTCTGACAGGCCAATGGAGTATCCAGTAATGAAAATAAAAGCTCTAAATTGTCTCTAATATTCCCAGAAAATGAGAGAGAGAAAAAAAGGTTATTTTGGGAATAAGAACCAAACACAAATCCTTCTTTTTACTAATACAGTGTGAGGATGAAGTTCAAACTTGGCCCATGACATTAAGAATTTTACAGTGGAGAAATCTTCATTGTAAAGTCATTGGGAATGTCACAAATGCTACATATATATATAATGTAAGGGTTACAAAACAGTGACATTCATGATTCACTTTGGAAAACCCATGCAGAGAGAAATAGTGAAACCTGCTGTCTGGAGCACATCATTGGAATACGATATATATCCTTCATGTATTATCTACAACTGAATGTATTGCTAGTAAGGTCCTCATGGCAAAAGAAATGATAATGTTACAGAAGTCTACTACGAACCATAATATTAGATAGATATGAGGTAATTATGGAAGAATAAGACTAAAAGTGAAAAATAATGACTAGGGAGAGGTTGTATCAACCATCAATCGTGGTTCTTTTTCATGATAATGGTGAGAGCCCATAGAAGATACATTTGCCCTTTACATACTCAAACCCAACCCAACCCACTGCCAGTGTATTGATTCTGACTCACAGTGACTCATATAAAGGGTTTCTGAAACTATAGATTGTTATTTACAGGAGCAGACAGCCTCCTCATTCTCCCACAGAGTGGCTAGTGGGTTTGAACTGTCAAACTTTTGGTTAGCAGTTCAGTGCCATTAGACCATCAGTGATCCTTATATACCTCTAACATAAATTTGAACTTCAGATACATTTAAATTTAAGTTTAAGTAGTTTTGTCTCATCAACAGAGGCTCTCTAATATAGAGGAAAATGTATTTATTGCATCATATTTTTTGGCAATGAAGTTTGCATTTATTCTAGAAAAAGAAGAGGAAAGATCGAAAATAATAATCTGAGTAATACAAGTTGTGACATGATTTGATAAACTCAGGGGAGGGTACAAAGTACCATTCAAATGGCAAACCATATATGCATTTATATGTTACTAACTTGTGAATTACATCAGTCTAGTTGTCCTTGTGGAAATGCCATGTGGACCCAAGTTCGGCCTCACTGCCATCAAGCTGATTCCAGCACATGAGCACTCTGTAAGATTAAGCAGTCTCCCATAGAGCAGCTCACGGTTTTGAAATGCTGACTTCTCAGTTAGCAACCCCACATGTAACCCACTACACCATGAGAGCACCTTATGAGTGTAGTAGATTAATGCTATTAAGGTTTCAGTTCTGTATCCATGGTTTTTACCATATGACTTTGTGTTTTTTACCATCCGGAGATAAAATGTACTTCTCTATACCTAGATTCTAACTTTGATCCTGTGGCTTGCTTTTGTCTGATATTTAGAAGATGTGCCCAAACAGTAGGCTTGGAAAAGTGTTTTTTCACATTTCTACTTGAGCTTTTGCTCTCTGATCTTACATGAAGATAATGTACTTGGACTAACCTGAATGACAAGATTCTTCCTAATGGACTTTATTGTTAGTGGCTACCAACCCTCAACTTCACCTTCAGTTACTTAACAACTACAACACACCAATTGCCCATATAGGTACCATGAGCATCTATAGACAGGAAGTCTACAATCATATGTGATTTAGCAATGGCTTTAAAATAATTGTGCTAGGCCATGCTGTCTAGAGAAACAAATCCAGTGACATTCATCTATGTATAAGAAAAAGCTCTATATCAAAAAATAATTATATATAAAGAAAGCACCCCAAGGTAGCCAACTCAAGTCCAAAAGTCTGATACTAGTTTCCTAGTATCCACTTGTTTCCTCTATATGATATCTGTGGGGTTCTTCTATTTAAAGTGTCTTAGTTCATTGTCAAAACGTCCCTCTCCAGACTCACATAATCATATGAAATGATGCAGAATGCAGGATGGTCACAGACCAATGAGGGCAGATTTGTGTGAATCCAAGGTCGGGGGAAGCATGACAGGGCACCAGCAGCTCTCAGTGTAAGTGGCAGAGTCCGAGTAAGCAGGAAGGCAAAGGGGCAGAGAGAAAGGGAGGTTCTCAGTCTCACCCACTAATAAGACGGCCTCACCCCAAGGAAGCATCATCAGGTCGTGACCTGGTGGATAGGGTGGATTTCACCTCTACAATTTCATACGTCTTTGAATTGACACAAAATCATCTAACTACCACAATAGTCAATACTCATGTACATGAATAGCATTCCTAGATACCTTCTGTAGAGAAATATAAAAATGTTATTTCCATTGTTGGCATAGTCACATATACTGTATATACTACTGAGATTTGTTGCTGACATTTGTAAGTAAAATAAGGACATATTGTTTTTCCTATGAGTCTTCTGAATTAGAGCTGTAAACCTAGGTTTAAATAAGGACTTTGTCAATTTTTGACTATATGAATGCTATTGTGACATTTAATTTTTCTGAACTTAGTTTTTAAAAATCTCTATAACAGGGCCAGGAATCTGTATTTACAGTATTCCTTTGATGGTTAAAAATATAATGAATATAATAAAGCTTCAGAAACTATAATGTGATAAATAGTAGCTAACATTATTATTTCTGTATAAATACTCTTAAGGAAATCAAAAAGGGCTGAATTCACATGCTCTTTCATTGATCCACATGATTCTTCAATTTTCCTCCACTTACTACTTGAAGATAGACAAGAGAAAAGAAGATAGAAAAATAAAGAGAAGCTATATAGAATAAAAGACAGCATAAATGGAGAAACTAATTAAGGCTAGCACTTTCCCCCCTCTCCATTTGTTAATTGAGTACAACAAATATACAGTAAGTGCATAAAATGCACTAATTTTAGGAAGATGCAGTTCATTGAATATATAGGACATTTTCTTACCCTAGAAGTTTCCCTCCTGCTCCTTGCCAAGCATATAGTACCTCCCACCCCTATGAGGTAACCACTACTCTGAATTCAACAATGTAAATGCACTTTGCTTGTTCTTGAGCTGCACATCGCGAATGATACAGGATGTCGGCTTTTGAGTCAACTTCTTTCCTCTATATGATATCTGTGGGTTCTCCACTTTAAAGTGTCTTAGCTCATTGTTGTTACTGCTGTGCAAAGCCCTTTTCAGTTTTAGCATTCATTTCCCCTGCTCTGGCACCTTGGTGGCATAGTGGTTATATGTTGGGCTATGATCCAAAAGGTCAGTAGTTCAAAACCACTGGCTGCTTTGTGAGAGAAAGACAGGGTTCCTGTCTCCTGTAAACAGTTACAATCTCAGAACCTCACCAGACAATGCCATCTCATCCTCTATGATCACTATAAGTCGGCATCGACTGGATGGCAGTGAGTGAGCTCATCTGGCTCAGAAACCTATTAATGTAACCAACACTCTAACTCCACTTTTCAGAGGTGGTACAAGTCAGATGACAAATATGTATATTTCATCTGAGAAATAAGAGCTTTTAAAGACAACTTGCAATTTCTTGTTTTTTTCCAATTCCATAGAAGACCTTCCTTTTTTTCTGTGAGCATCCTGCCTTTCTCTCTCCAGGTCTAGAATGCCTGAAAATGTTAATAATCTATATGTGAAATCAGATAATACCAGCATTTTAGTATGTTTCTTTTTCTACCACCATATTTGAACAATTTCTCAATAAATTAACTCAACATTGAATCAATAATGACCATTGTTACAAATTAAAGGGAAAAATGCAGATCTAAAATCCACAATAAAAAAGCAGAAAATCATCTGAGAATCCAATATGAACTTCTTTGAGAATTTGTGAGTATAACCCCGGTTCCACCAGATTAAAGATTGTTATGCTTGTACTAAAACTGAGAGACTGGAACCTGGTTGCAATTACCAAATCAAAATGCAATTAACTAGTCACTGGGAACAAACAATGATGTCTTTAAATGCCCTTTTGGAAATGTAGAATTGGTAACGGGGATCGGGTTCCCAAAGTTCGGATGTTTTCACTTATGAGTCTCCTCTTAAATATTGCTCCGAGGACCAACTGCACTATTTCGTCTTGGGAGAGAGAGTTATGGAGAACGCAAAGCAAATGGCACTTCCATCTGGACATTGGGATTTCTCTTATTCTTAGAACACTTCAAAGGCAGCTTCCCCTCCATTACTGGAGTCATTTTATTCTGACCTCGCTTATAATGCAGAAAGACGTTGCGAGCAAGGATTGAATTCTGCTGGAACATGATCTTTTTCCTTGCACAATGATTATAAGAAGTGTCTGTGATATGACTGAGATGTGCAATTCAGGTTTTATAAAAAAGAAACTCTGTTGCTTATGAAAGTAAGAATATCTGATTTCTCTTTTAATAAAAGCATGCTGGGAAAAATAGAAACTTCATTTCCCCCCTCTCCTTTACCATCCTCCCCAAATACACAGGCACATTCTCTGTCATCTGATATATGGTTTTCTACATATCCATTTGATTTGTATTTCTATTTTTGTGTCCCCAGAAGTCAAAGTTTGTGCAACAACTATTAATGAAGTGTAAAGCACACAAATACTTTTATAATTCTGACAACAATAATAGCAAGATTATAACATTTCCAAAAAATGAGATCATAACATGCCTCAAACTTATAATACCTGCTCATTAGCTGGTGAAATAAGTCTCTTATTTCTTTATGTGTCTCCAGATAAACAGTTTTCAGATGGAGAAGCAGTGGAGCATTTGGATAACGTACCAGCTCTCTCTTAGATGGACATTTGCTTCACTACTGCCCCATAGCAATGGTATCCAAAAGAAACATGGGATCTGGGAACGTTTCATCAGAATTTGGTTGGCTTCTCAGACCCATGTTATCCACACTTAGAGACAGGGTGATTCTAGAGGTAGGCTCCCATCATTGCCACCAGTTGTCATCGCATCGATTCCAACTCACAATGACTCCAGGTGTGTCAGAGAAGATCTGTGATTTTTAGTGGCTGAGTTTTGGAAATAAGATGAGATACTTTTTCTTCTCAGGTGACTCTGACTGGACTTGAACCTTTAGTCTTTCAGTCAGTATCCAAGCACACTAACCATGTATTACACCAAAGACTCCCTAGAAGTAAGCTAGTTGGCTCTATTGTCTGTATTATAAGCACCACCAACCACCACACCACCACCACCCCAAAAAAGAAAACAAAGCCAAAAAAAGACAGAGCTAATATATTAGTTAAATCAGATGCACTACACCATCCCTCTACAGGAAAGACCTACAAAAACAAATGAAATACGTGGACAACAATCCTGGAACCCCTGATATCAAAAAGGAAGGATATGGAATTGAATTAAACAATAACCGGAAGAAAATCTAAACAAACAAAGCAAGGAATAACACAGAATATAAGAGGTCTGCCACCTGTCCTGGCTCAATGTGGCCATCTTGAGACAAAGCCAGTAGCAATGCCAAGTGAGAAGCAAAACATCACAACTTCACAACATCACCATAAAGAGTCAGAGAAACTATATATAGACACACCTGTTACAAAGCAAGGTAAGTGGATTATGATCTGGAACAAATGTAAGAAGACTGAGAAAAGAGGACAAACATTCCAAGAACCCTGTCATCCGCTTAATTCAAGAGAGAGCCAGAATTCAGTCAGCTGTGCACTTGAGAGGTGGTCTCAGACTTCGAGGATGAGTGGGGAGCACAAAGGTAGTGAATCTCTGGAGTAGCTGAGGGAAGTTTGTCAATGGACAGATTCAGAATTCACCTTCTGAACTTAATAGAGACAAGTCTCAACTGCTGGACAAGTCTCTCAACCTGGTGAATGGTGGAAACCATTCACTAATGTGTGCACCTAACAGACACTTTCCTCTAATGTAGAGAGTTGTAGTGATCATACAACCCCAAACACACCTGCCTACTAACCCTTGCCGAGCCCAGGTAAGCAGCAGTGACCACACATTCACACATGTACCCACCTGTTAGCTACCTAGTGTAGTGAATGTTGGCAACCATGTACCACTACCTGCCCACCTGACACCCACCCATGCAGAGTGGTAGCAATTAGGTGTGCAAGCAATGCACTTACACAGCACCTGTCACCATCTCTTTGGTCTGAAAACCAACGGCAATGATGTTACCATATGTTCACAACTACCAAGCACCACCGCTCTCTCTCTGTTTAATAAGTCATAGTATTTGAGTAATTGCATGAACATTAACATGGAACTCATCCCCCTGATCCACAAAGCAGTGGCAACTGTAAAACTGCGCATTTGATCAAGGGTTCATGGGGGAGGGGGGAGAGGGAAGGGAGGGGAAGGGGAAAAAAGGAAAAGGAGCTGATTCCGGGAACCCAAGAGGAAAGCGATTTTGGGAATAATGAGGGCAACAAATGTATAGATGTGCTTTACACAATTGATCTATGTATTGTGATGAATTGTATGAGCCCCAATAAATTGATTTTAAAAACAAAACTGCGCATTTGTCTGCCTGTCACTTACTCATCACCACCCACTCCTTTCTCAAATGAGTGGCTACTCTACATCCTTCTACCCTAACAACGGCCACTCACCGGCCACACACGGAAATCCTGTTGCCCCCCCTACCCAGAGTGCCACCAAAGGCTCCTGCACCAATACCACCCAGCACCTCTTCAACTGTTCCACATGAATAGACAATCGAGACGCACACTTACACTCCCAGCCACTGCACCACCTACCAAAGACAACAGGGAGCACCCCAGCGCTCCAGACTAGTGACTAGATTAGCACACCCAATCCACTCACTCAGATCTATCAATAGAAACAAAACAAAATCAGGGCAAAGTAAAAAATACAACCAATTAATATGATGCAACAATAACATCCTAATGCCTCAGAGACAACAGACAGCATCAAATTACTTTGGTAGGGCTTGATCAAGGGTAATGTAACTGAGAGGAA
>NW_022111373.1:67708014-67723048 GCF_000313985.2 Echinops telfairi | reverse complement strand
TGTGGGGAGAAAGGGGGAACCAATCTCACAATAATCTACATAAAACCCCCTCCCAGGGGCCTGGACAACAGAAAAGTGGGTGAAGGGAGACTTCAGTCAGTGTAAGACATGAAAAAATAATAACAATTTATAAATTATCAAGGGTTCAAAAAAATAAGGAGCTGATACCAAGGACACAAATAAAAAGAAAATGCTTTGAGAATGATGATGGCAACAAATGTACAAATGTGCTTGACACAATCAATGGATGGATGGATTGTGATAAGGGTTGTATGAGCCCCCAATAAAAGGATAAAAAAACAAGCAAAAAGGAAGCATGATAAGATGGTTCAAGTGAATTACTAAAATAAACGGTCATAGACCTCTCCTGGAAGAAATGACAATGTAACTATCTGATAAGAACATCAAGAATCATATTAGAAACTTCAAATGATCAAGAAAAAGATCAAGGGGAACACAGACAAAACCAAGAAAAATGAAAACACTAAACAAATCTAGGAAGACACTATCAGAACAAAATAACAAGATAAATAGATAACTAGAAAACAGAAAAGACAACAACTAGCAATCCAGAATATCAACACTAAAATTTCAGAAATAGATACTGCATTGGAAGGAGAAGTGTGTAGAATGGAATTGGTGTCGGTCTGAGTCAGTGTAATCGAGGACAAATCCCTTGATACCGATCTGTTAGAGTAACAATTAGACAAAGAAGTATATAAAAATGAAGAAAACCAAGGAGTTATGTTGGAAAGTATCAAGAAAAATAACCTATGAGTGATGGAAAGATCAAATCAGAGAGAGACAAAAAATTAACATAGAGAAAAATGGGTGGGGGGGGGTGATGTCAAAATCATCTTTAATATCATGAAAGATGAGATAATATCATCCAAGAAGCTCCATGAACCCCATACAGAATAGACTCCAAAAGAAAGTCACCAATGCACACTATCATCCAACTTCTCCAAACTAAATACAAATAAAGAATTCCGAAAGTGGCCTGGGAAAAATAAACTGTAACCTACAAAGGGGAAACAATAAGACTAAGCCAAAGCTATGTTGGCAAGAACGCAATGGAATGACATAGATAAAACCCTGGGGGGAAAATGTGTCTCTCAATTGCAATAACAAATCTTGGATATTTGTTCGGGGAATTTTGCAAGCACAACCATCTTTAACCAGACTAAGAAACAACATGAAGGCATTTGACAGCATCACCCCTTTCCAAACAAGATAACGAATTCTCAATAATAACACTGAGCTATACGACTGATATGGAAAGCCAGATGCATCAAACTGTAAATAAGAACAACTACAAAATAAAAAGAGGGAGTAAATAAAGTTAATACCAACCTCTCAGTTGGTGAGAAAGTAAAGGAAATATCAAGGTAAACTTTAGGGTAACCAAAATGAAAGGAAGTCAACCCACTAACTAAAAAAATAAAATGAAGAAAGCATCAAAAGTCATCCAGCAAAGATTCAACTACAATGAAAGAGATTAAAAGAAAATTCATAAACAAAAAAGTAAAAAGAACAGACTGTCAACATTATAAACAAAATGCCAGCAGATAAACCACATTTGTTGATAATAACACTTAATGTTAAGTGCACAGCCAGAGAGTGAGAGAGATAGAACTGATTCTAAAAACATGACTATCAATATGTTATCTATAAGAGATATATATGCAAGATAGGTGGACATGCAAATAGGAGTATACCCACAAGCACATATATGTTGGGCAGTGGATAAGTCTACATATGTATTTGTGCAGTAAATACATCCAAGGGGATTGCAGATCATAAACCAAAACTAAATTCACTGCCACCAAGTTCACTCTGAATCATAGTGACCCCATAGGTAGAACTGCGAATGTGGGTTGCAGACACAGTAACTCATTACAGGAATGGGAAGACTCATCTTTATCCCCAGAAGCAGCTTGTGGTTTCCAGTAGCTGCCCTTGCCGTTAGCAGCAGCCCCCTTGCAACTCTCTATGCCACCAGGGCTCCACTGCAGAGCATCGTGGTGTTGTTAGTACCATCTGATCCCGTCTGATCATAGGAACCCTATGCACAACAGAACGAAACATTGCCAGGTCCTGGGCCAACCACACAATTCTTCCGATTGTTGAGCCCATTGTTGCAGCCACTGACACGTCATCTCAATGAGATCCTTTCACTGTCCCTCTACTTAAACAAGGTTGTTAAAATAGGTTAAAGATGCCCTTCTCCAGGGACTGGTTTCTCCTGACAACATGCCCAAAGTACGGAAGATGAAGTCTCACCACCCTTGCCTCTAAGGCATACTCTAAGCCATACACCTTCCAAGGTAGATCAGTTTGACCTTACAGCAGTACATGGTACTTTTGATATTCTTCTTAAGCACCACAATTCAGTCGATTCTTATTTGGTCCTCTTCTCCCTAGATCTGTTTGCACAACTGCTCTTGCTCCATGAACAAGTTCTGCTTGCAAATCTGTTTGGAGCTTCCACTATCAAATGCAGCTTTCTGCAAACTGGGTGTTCAGAGTCTTAGACTCATTTGGGTTTCCAGCTAGAATGAGACAGTGTAAGAAAAATGGTCTAGGGTCATACCAGCCTGCTACCTACTGCTCTTATTTATCTACCCCTAGCTTCATCCCCAACAGGATGCCCAAATTATAGAACAGTACCAATATTACATTCAAGTTACATTTTGCTAAAGATCGCTCAACAAATATGCCGAGTGTGTTGATAGAGAGCTGCCAAAGTTTCCGGTTGGATTCAGCAGAGGGATGTAATTGCTGATGTCAGATGGATCTTGGCTGAAAGCAGAGTAAACCAGAAGATGTTTACTTGTGTGTTTTTTTGACTATGCAAAGACATTAGAATGTGTGTGTCAAAACCATGGGTAGCCTCGAGAAGAATGGGAATTCCAGAACACTTCATTTTGCTCTTGCAGAACTTGAAAGAGAACCTCCACTTTAAGCCAGTGCCCAATTTAACCCATCTGGAATCTAGAATGCTCGGCTACTCTCCCTGCCAGGAGTCTCTGCTCGGTAGCATACATATGAGATTTCAACATAACTAAATCATTTCAACAGCAAGACAAATCTGAAAGGCAGGACACTCCACAAGAATACTGTCCCTGCCTCTCCAAACAGGCCACATCATAAAGAAAAAGACTTGATTAAAGAAGCAAGCTCATAATTAGACATTGAATGATTTTGAGGTATATCCTGGTTTGGATGAACCAGCTGTGAAGTGTTTTAGGAACATACAGTGAATTCGTATATAGTCTGTGTATTAGATGAGATGAAAATTTATTGAAATGAAAAGGTAGAAATCATTGACTGGTTACAATGTAATTTCCTCCTCACCCAAATAATATTGACAAGAATGATATGTCTAAGGATTTTTCATGGCGATCATGAATGCTTGGAATGTAGTTACTTTTTCTAATTTCTGACAATGGTTTTACAGTGCTTGTATAATAAAAGGGTTAAATAAAACAATTAGGTTTAAAACTAATATGAAGATGAAATAATATATTATTTCTATAGATTTAAGGAAATGACTACATTACCTGCACCTCGCCAAACTAGTTAAGACCTCGTGAGAACCTCTGAGGTTTTAATATAAAAATCAGAAACTCCCAGAGGTGTTCTCAAGCAGAACTACATTAATGTTTTACTCACATTCATTTGCTGAGTTAAAGTTTAATGTTGTTCCTTTTAAAGAAAAATGAAATGGAACCATCCATTTGAAGAACAGCATGCAAACTGTAATACAAGTCACTTTCTAGTTTTTCTAGTTTTTCACGTGATAGCTTTTAAATAAGTATATGCCCAGTGAATTCCTTCTCGAGGTCTGTGCTGGAGAAAACATTTGTTCGCTTTAATCAATTCTTAGCACTCTCGACAAGATATTGGGGTGTTACTCATGTCTCGACTGCTCAGCAACGTGGATGCAATTCAGCAGGACGTTGTACGAATGGACTCGTCTGGAAGCTGGAAAGAACATGTTCTTTTTTCTCTTTACACTTTATTTTGTTAATTTATACAAAGCTAATTTTGCAATACTCTTTTCCTTATATGTTCATTTTCTACACCATTCATTTTAAAAGAACTTTGCTGGTTTTGTTATTGTTAGGTGTTATCAAGTGAGTTCCACTTCACAGTAACCATATACCCAACAGTAAAAACACAACAAAAGCACATTGCCTGGTTCGGCACCTTTCTCAGGATTACAGCTATGTGTAAGCCCATTGCTGCAGCCACTGTGTCAACTCATCATTGAGGGGCTTCCTCTATTTTGCTGCCCCTCTGCTGCCCACTGCCACCCACATGATGAATAGTGGAGTTGCAGTATAGGTCTCGGTGAGGTGTGCTGGGGGTAGAGTGCCTAAGAGGTTGGCTCCTAGCTGAAAATGGTTTGAACTCCCCCATAGTTCAGGCCAAATACAGGTGGTGTGAGAGTCTTTATTTCCAACATGTGGAATTGATAAAGTATATATTTATTTAGTCTGGACTGCTCATGTAAGATTCTGTTACAAAAATAAGCCAACAATCAAAACAATCAACATGTAGTATTTTTCTTTCTTCTAGGAAAAAGAAATTCAATTTAGAAACAAGACTCAAACAATTTGGAGTCATATTTTATTTTTCCCACGGTGTGAGGCCAGGTTTTCTAGAGAAACAAATGCAATAACACACATCTGTGTAGAAGAAAAAGCTGTCTATCATGAAGAAATTAAGGCATTCCAGCCCTATTCAACTCATAGGCCATGTTTGACGATAGTTCATAAGTCCCCCTTCAGACTCATGTGGCTTCAGCTGGTGATGCAGAAAAGTGAAGCAGGACACGGAACGATCATAGGCCAGTGGGCACAGGGTTATTGGGATCAAGATCAGTGGAAACATGGCAGGGCACCAACAGCTCTCAGGGACAGGCAGCTCACATGGGGCCACCCCTAGAGGCAGGCAGAGTGCCAGCAGGTAGGAAGGTGGAGGGGCGGAGAGAGAGGACGTTTCCCAATTTCTTCTTATAAGAAGCCCCCCACCCCCACCCCCGCCCCAAGGAGACATCACAAGCTGAGATCCAACACACGGGCTGGATTACACCCCTACACGCTATAAAAATTGAAGTTGACACAAAATCACTTAACAATCACAACCCCCAAAAGACTGATGTGATAGTTAGGTTTATTGTGCCAACCAGAACAGTAGGAACACATGGGCGGAGTTTTATCAGGTGGCAGCTTAATTGGAGGGTGAGGAGATAAAGATGGCCGGTATCCCATCTCTTTCTTACTCCCTGGTGATTGGACCAGCACGTTGCTGCTTGTGCTAGTTCTTTGCCTCAACCGTCTGCTACTGTCCCTGTGGGCCAAGACAACCCATGAATCACGTTGCTAGAGCGTGAGGCTCCTTCAAAACCTGCTTCTCTATGCTGCTGGCACGTGTATGTATATATGTATAATCATAAGTGTCCTGGTTGTGTTTCTCTAGAGAACCCTGCCTAACACAATTGATATTTAAAATAAGAGAATATTCTACGTTCTAAAACCAAAGGAAAGCATGGTAGGGTCAAGGCTCACTCTGCAGTATTCCATGAAGCAGACTTACCGAAGTAGGTAAGGCGGCCATCATATCATCTGGTGAGTTTAGACCTGAAGCACATTTACAACTACATCCTCCGCTTACTTTTACAGGAGGAAGACAACAAGAAGATTTGATATTTGAAGGTTACAAATAATTCTGATGCCTACTTCCTTTTCTATCTTTCCCCAAAAAATGACAAAAGAAAACATTTGTTTCCTTTTCACGACTGCCCCACGGGCCATTACTGCAAAGGTGATGCCATGAATACAGCAAAGTCCCTTCCAAGGAACTGTGCCTTCTCCCACAGGTAATTCCCATTCTCAGTGACTCTGCCTTTGCAGTTAGATGCTGAGTACTTATTGTTGGTACACTAAGTGGCATTTAGAGGGCACTAGTTCCAAAATTTACAGGCGCTCTGGTGGGGTAGTGGTTACATGCTGCTAACCACAAAGTCTACAGTATTCAAAATTAAATTATAATTTGAGAATTTCCCAAATGTAGGCTTACTATGATTCCTGGAGCAGTTTCCCATATTAATTACTCCAAATACATGTTTGTTGAGTCATCTCAGAGTCTTTTAAGTTAGCAGGAGTGCGGAATTAAAAATTTTTTAAAATTCTCTGCCTTCAAGTGTTAAGTCTATAGTAGGACTTTAAAGCACAATCATTGGGGCCTAGAAATGAATTATCTCTCATATCTCAGTTTTTAAATCAAACAATAAAAGTACTGCCACTGAGTTCATTCAACTCATAGTGACCCTTTAGGACAGAGTAGAACTGCTTCTTAAGGATTTCAAAGACGGTAAATGTTTACAAGAGCAGACAGTCTCATATTTCTCCTGTGCAGTTGCTGGGGTGTTTGAATCATTGACCTTGTGGCCCAATGTACGACTACTAGGGATTCTTTTTACAAAGAGTAGATAGGTCTATAAGGGGAACTGTAACACCAAGGAGGTACCCACTCCTTAGAATAATTTTTTTTAAAGCTGGTCACTGCGTTAAGTCCAGTTGTCCAGAGAAACAAAGCCAGTGACACTCACCTTTGCATAAGTCCACAAGTCCAAAGCCAGCCAGGACACACTTCAGACTCACCTACCTGCAGGCTGGTGATGCAGAGAAGTGAAGCAGAAACAAGGACGATACCAAGCCAGTGGTTAGAGAGTCACAGGGATCCAAGGCCAGTAGAAATGTGGGAAACAGCTCTCCGGGTTGCGTGGCCCACTTTGGGGCACCCCTCAAAGCAGGCAGAGTTCCAAAAGGCAAAAATGTAGAGGGGCCGAAAGAGATTGTTTCTGTTCACCTTGGTCTTGCACAAAGGGCTTATGTTATCAAGCAGGTGTCATCAGGCCGGGAGTTAATTGGCCAGTGTGATTCCACCCTCAGCTAGGAGTGTCTAGTTGACATAATCCCTGACCATCGCAGCCACTGATTTTAATAGAATTTGATTTTTTTAAAAATAACACTATTAAATACCTGAAGTATTGTTGTGGTTAGTTTAAATAGAGCTCATTTTTATTCATGGGGACCCCATGTGTGCAGGACAGATCTGCTCCATAGAATTTGCTATTGTTGTTCTCACTGAAATGTTTTATTTTTATTTAATATTCAACTATTTTTGGTGAATGAAGTGTCTTAGGATTGTTACCAACTTGTTAAATAATTTTCTTGTGGCTCGGGAGATTTAGTGAACTTCTTAAACATTAAAGCTCAAAGCTTTTGTAGCTGGGATGTCCTAAGTGGGGGGCCATGAAAAGTGGCTGGAATTGACTCAGTTCCAAGAACAAATGCATCCTGGTAGCACAGTGAGTTAAGCACCAGGCTGCTAAAGGAAAGCATGTCAAACTCACCAGCCGCTCCACAGATGACCCTTCCTGCTCCCGTAAAGATTTGCAGCCTTGGAAACCCACAGGAGCAGGTCTACTTTGTCCTATCGAGTCACTGTGAGTCGGAATCCACTCAATGGTAACAAGTTCAGTTTACTGTTAGACCAAAGACCTTTGGGGAAGCCACATTTTCCACTCGCATTTACAACACACTAGTCACTGCTCATTTCTGATAGCTTTACCTTCTGATTTT
The DNA here is from genome assembly GCF_000313985.2 of Echinops telfairi. Taxonomy (NCBI): domain Eukaryota; kingdom Metazoa; phylum Chordata; class Mammalia; order Afrosoricida; family Tenrecidae; genus Echinops; species Echinops telfairi. The sequence goes on along the minus strand of NW_022111373.1, from coordinate 67,715,393 downwards.
CCGATCTCTGTAAAATAAATGATGTGTTCTCAAAACATAAACAGATGTGACATCTAATTTCTTAAGTGACAAAACATAATATGTAGCAAGATATGTATTTCACTTATTTCATAATTTCACAAATGGTCATCGGACAATAAAAGACAGGCTAGAGAGCAGGGTGGTCTTCCTTTGTTTCTGTGTTCCTATATGTCAGATTCTCATTGTGGTTTATGGTGACGACAAGGTACAAAAGTCGGGGCAAAGGGTCTTCAAAAACTCATGGGAAAATTCCAGGATCTTTTCATTCCCATTCCCACTAACTTTTAAAAGTCCTTCATATATGGACTTACACACGAAAACATGCTATGGTCATATGGAACTTTATGAGAAATAATATCAACTCTTCCTCTGAGTCTAAAAAAATTAGCTGAATTTGATAATTTCTACATTTTAATCTTATTGTCAAGTTTCATTAATTCAGTTTTGACTAAATGAGCTTTTTTACTCATTAAAAGGAACAAAAACTTCAAAATGGATTATTTTACTCATTGAACGCTAAAAGCAGTTGCTGTACAGAACAAAGAGGTAGGGCATAATAGCTCTTAAGAAAGAAAGATGTGAGGGGCCGTATACTGAGGAGTATACTTGATTGTGGTGGGTGACTCAATTTGCATTTAGATAGCACTATTTTTCAGGTGAGACAACTGGTAATACATTTGATACAGTTCAGAGCTATGTAAAATCCATACTCAAGAGAAATGGCATGACTTTTTAATTTTTTTGATGAAAGCATTTAATTTGATCCTCATGTATCTAGTGCCTGTGCCACGTGATGCTTTAGGCCAGGTAGAGACTTTTTGTTGTCTAATTTTCTCAATGAGCCTGTAGGTTATTAATGTCTTCTTTTTTTTTAAATGAGCAGACTAAGGGTTAAGGAAAGTAATATGATTTAGTTATGGCCATGATATGGAATAGTGCAGTGTAAAGTTAGAAATGGTTCTGGATCTTTCAATAGGTGTCTAATGGGTGCCTGATTTCTTTCCAACCCCTTTGTTATGACCTTATGCCTGTATTGGGGAGACAATTCCCCTTAGTCCCTATTCTGGCTACCTACCATTTTAGCTTGAGATATGCTGTGCATGTAATTCTTTTTGCCTTTCTAACTAAATCTTTCTTTTGCCCATTTCATTTTAAGTCTGTATCTTTTTGAGCTACCTTTACAAATCGTCTATTCAGTTCCTCTACTTCATCATTTATAATATTCTAATATTCCTTTGAGCTACTCAAGTTCATATATATATATGGGTTTCACTTGTTTGGTTTCTCTAAACAACCCAGCCTAATACAATTTGGCATGATGGGAGTGGTCTTCTAGAACAATGAATCACAAGGAGGCAGAGTAGAGGCTTTTCTGATGTCTGCCTTATGGCAATTGGGTAGATCTGAATTTTCCTTTGTCTTTGGATGGCCAAAGGAGATCAGATACAGCCAACTAGTTTACTAAGTTGGTTTCTGAAATGCTTACAAATAAATGTAATGAATGTTAAACTGCAGCTCAGGGAAGAAATGTAGCTTTGTTCACTTATGGAATATAAGTGTAAATGGGGCTAATGCCTTTTTATTTGTATGCATTTTAGTTGTGTCCTGTTAGGTGTAAAAGATGTTATTGTCTTTCTTTGAGATTATGTTAGGTTAAAGAGTTGTGTATAGGTGTCAAGTTGACAAAGGGCAGTCTTTGGTAGGTTTTATGTCAACTTGAACCATGTGAAAGTCTATGGGTGAAGTTCAACCTATTAATCAGATCACATCTTCATAATGACTTCTGGGAGTCATTTTCTTTTTACAAGATAGTGAGAGCTTCCACTCTGTTCTGGCCTCCAGGGGTGGATCCATGTGGGCCACTGAGCTTCAGAGCCAACTTGGAAACTGCTGGTGCCTTGCTAGATTTCCACGGTCATTAGATCCATTATACTCTGCACTCACCAGCATGTACTCTCCCTGCGTCTCTCTTCATCTTTCTACATCATCACTCTGGAGCTACATGAGTCTGAAGATGGCACCAACTAGCAACTGACCCATGGAGTTGATTTGGACTAGGCTGCAATGCTTTCTTTGTATGTAATTACTTCTTGCTATAAAGTTCTTTCTTATCCATATGTGTCACTAATTTTGGTCCTCTAGACAGCCCAGCCTAAGATATTACACGATTCAATATGGCCAGCCAATCTTTTAAATCTCACTAATTCCTAAGACATCAATCTTTCTGAATTTAGTTTTTAATGATTACCAATTTTTATAATTTTACACTGTCTGTGCTCTTTGTTCTGAGTCAGAGTTAAGGCTTGGCCATAAACTTTATGAAGCAAGCACTCCGGGTGATTCAGATCCACATGGTCCAAAGACCTTACTTTGAGATAGACTTCTATAAATAGTGTTTGAGGAGTATGATAGCATTCATCCTACTTAACCCTTCTCTGAAGAATTATTTTTACCCCCACACTTTTTTCACTTGTTCACCAGTAGTTTTGTATATGTGCATGTTCTCTCTCTCCAAATAATGTAGAGTAAGAAGGTAGTTTAGCAGTGACAATGTGTTTAGTCTATTAGAATCCACACAGAATAGACATTAATGAAGATTTGCTGATTGATTCCTTCAGCAAACATTTACCAGGCACTTACTACATATGAGGAAGGCACAGAGCTAAATGCTCAGTAATTGAAGCTTGCTGATGGATGCTCCTTTATTCTTCTGGTTTGTTTGCTGGATGCTAACCAAGAATTATCACCCATTCCATGACCTTCATTCATTTGACGCTTAGAGATAGGCCTTGATCAGGAAGTTGGAGAAATTCAAGCTCAAAGGCTAGGGAAGAGAGTGTGTGAAGTAATAAGGGTATGAGATGACCTTCCCAACAGCTGAATTAAACAGCCAACTCAATAGGGGCAGAGACTATGGAAGAAATTACATATGACACCTTTCCTTTCTCATTCCGAAGAACAAAATTTCTGCTATTTTACAAAATAGCAGTTATATTGTACCTAGGAAGAATAAGAGAACTACAAAAAGATTGCACACTATTTGTAATAATTTAAAAGGAGAGACATTGTAAAAATAAAATTTTAATATCTCCTTTTCCTGCCCAACATACTTTTTTTCCAGTAAACAATGTTGTTAATCTTATGTGGTGGTTTACCTATCAAGTCTATGCTTTTTAACAGCATATACAAACATATACTCATACTGAATTTCCAAAATTATTTTCTCATAAGCATAAAACCCTTACATATGGATGTCTTTGCAATATTCTTTCTGGCAATACATACTGCACTATAATTTGAACTTGCCACAATTGTTTCAATAGTATCTTTACCACTCAAAACTCATCACTAATGAGCCAATCAATAAGCATATATAGATGTATGTGTATATATATGTATATATCAAACACTGTATATTTTTGCACCAACAGCTAAAGCTAATGGTAAAGAAATTGAAAAATTAATGAGCTGGAAATTGACCAAACATGCAATCAAGAAACATCGATAATTATTGGTGATTGGAATGCAAAAGTTGGAAATAAGAAATGGCAGTCATAAAATATGATGGTGTTAGATATGAAGCTAGAGATCACATGAAAGAATTTTTCAAGTCCAATGACTTCTTCATAGAAAATACCTTATTCCCCTACAGAAAATGTGAATATACAGGTGAGCTTTGCAAGATAAAATACATGGTTAGCAGCTAAATGAGGCCAGGGACCAAATGTAAAGCAGGCCATCAATTGCACATGTGTAAGTTCAGATTGAAGCTAAATAAAATTAAAACAAGACCACAAAAGCCAAAACAACTTTGAGAATGCCTCACTTGAATTTCATGAACATCTCAAGAATAGATTTGCTGCATTGAATATTAAAGACAGAAGACTGAAAGAGCTCTGGGATGACATCAAGAACATAATCCATGAAGAAAGCAAAATGCCATTAAAAAGACAGAAAAGAAAGAAAACATCAAATAGCATGCCAAAAGATACTTTGAAACTTGTTCTTAATCATAGAGCAGCTAAGGCAAATAGAAGACACATTGAAGGTCAAAAGTTGAACGGAAAAATTCAAAGAACAGCTAGAGAAAACAAAGTTAAGTGTTATACTGAAATGTGCAAAGACTTACAGTTAGAAAACCAATAAAAGAACATGCTCAGCATATTGTAAATGGAAAGAAGTCAAGACAAAAAATCCATACCTCAAGTTGCAAGATTGAAAGATTCTATGGGCAAAATACTGAGTAATGCAATATGGAAAGCATACAGAGTCATGAACCAAAATGAACTAATCAGCATTCAGCCATTTCACAAGTAGCATCTAAACAAGAACCAATATTATTGAAAGAAGTTCGAGCTGCACTGAAAGTATTAACCAACAAGAAACCTCCAGGATTTCGTGGAATTCCACTTGCAATGCCTGTCTGTGCCAGGAAATTTGAAAGACAGACACAGTACCTAACTGGCCAACAGGCTAGAAGAGACCCATATTTGTACCAATTCCAAAGAAAGGTGACCCAAAAGAATCCTTAAATTACAGAACACTATCATTAATATCATATGCAAATAAAATTTTCTGAAGATCATCCAACAATGGTTACAGCGGTGCATTGAGCTGCCAGAGGTTCGGGCTGGATTCAGAAAATGACACGGAATAAAGGATATCATTGCTGGTGTGAGATGAATCTTTACTGAAAGAAGAGAATACCAGAAAGATATTTACATGGGTTTTAGCAACTATGCCAAAGCATTGTTATGTGTGGATCATAACAAACTATGGGTAGGCTTGAGAAGAATGAGAATTTCAGAACACTTCATTGTGCTTGTGCAGTACTTGTATATGATGGATCAAGATGCAGTTGTGTGAAAAGAACAAGGAATACCACATGGTTAAAAATTAGGAAAGGTGTGTGTCTGAGTTGAATCCTCTCACCATTCTAATTCAATCTATCTGCTAATCAAATAACTAGAAATATTGGATTATATAAAGAAGAAAGTGGTATCAGGATTGGAGGAAGGCTTATTAACAGCCTGCAATATACAAGTGCCACAATTGTGTTTGCTACGAGTGAGGACTTGAAGCATTTGCAGATGAAGATCAAGGCTTGCATGCTTCAGTATAGATTACAACTCAATGTAAAATGATCAAACAAGGCATTGTATTGGGTAAATCTGCTGCACAAGACCTCTTTAAAGTGTTGAAAATAAAGAGGTTACTTTGAGGACTAAGGTGTTTCTGACCCAACACATGGTATTTTCAATCCTCTCATATGCATGTGAAAGTTGGACATTGAATAATAAAACCAAAAAAGAATTGATTACTTTGAATTGTGCTGGAGAAGAATGTTGAAAGTACCATGGACTGTCAAAAGGACAAACAAGTCTGCCTTGGAAGAAGTAAGGCAAGGGTGCTCCTTAGAAGCAAAGATGGTGAGACTTTGTCTTACATACTTTGGAAATATTGTCAGGAGAGACTAGCTTCTGGAGAAGGATATGATCCTCTGTCCACAAGGATCCTCTGCAGAGGATCAGTGACAAAGAAGAAAGTCTTCAACAAGATGGATTATTAAGATGTGTACAATGAGCTCAAGTATAGTTGTGAGGATGGTTAAGGACCATGAAGCATTTCATTCTGTTATGCATAGTGTTGCTATGAGTTGGAACCCACTCTATAGTGCTTAACAACAATAAAAACAAAAATAATCAAATCCACAGGGGCACTTATGAGCTTCCCTGTAGCATTGCTGACTTGGAATTGCCTCAATGTCAGTGAATTTTGCTTTTTCTTTCTTTCTTTCTATCTTTTTGAGTGGTAATTCACCCTGGTGTCAAGGTCAGCAGTTCAAAACTACTAGGTGCTCTGAAGGAAAAAGAGGGAGTTTTTTCTGCTCCCATAAATATTTACATCCTCTGAAACCACCAGAGCCATTCTACGCTGTCCTACAGGATCACTAAGAGCCAGAATTGACTTGATGGCAGTAAATAGCAGTGACGGGTGTTCTGTCATATAAAACGTTCTTTTCCAACTCTGCCTCTCATAGAGCTGTACGTTATGGAAATATAAAGCTTCATCTTTCCTCCTGGGAGTGAAGTGGTTCTTCCTGGGTGGTTTCAAACTTCTCACCTTATGGTTAGTAGCCCAACAGCTAAGCCACTATGCCGCAGTTCAGGTGAGAAATATTCAGGATACAGTTGTTCAGTCAGGACATGTTACAAAGTTCTTTTAAGGCTGCTAATAAATTGCCTCAAATGCATGTGAAAGTTGGATAGTGAATGAGAACCTCCAAAGACAAATTAATGCATTTTAATTATGGTGCTGGTGAAGAATATTGAAAGTACCATAGACTCCTGAATAATAAACGAATCTGCCTGGGAATGAATACAACAGAATGGTCCTTAGAGACAAGGATGGCAAGACTTCATCTCACATACTTTGGACATGTTTTCAGGAGAGACCAGCCCCTGGAGAAGGACATCATGCTTGATAGAGGGGCAATGAGAACGAAAAAAGACTTTCAACAAGATGGATTGACATAGTGACTTTAGCAATGGGTTCAAATATAGCAACCATTGAAGGGGAAGCACAGGGCTGCGCAGTGTTTCATTCTGTTCTACCTGGGTTTTCTATGCATTGGAACCACTTTCATGGCACCTAGCAAAAACAATTTAAGTGCACAAATGGAATGCTACTCCCCTATAAACCTTAGCCTGGTAGTACTGAACTCCAAGTCCATGGGTCAGCAATCCCAGCTGCCAGCCTCTTATTCAAAAGCACTGCTGGTGTTTCTTTGTGGGCTGGTAAGTCTCCACTTCCATCTCCTACTCTGGCTCCTGGGTCTGCTGCTGCTGCTGCTGCTGCTGCTGCTCTGTCACTCCTCTGGTGTTAAATTGCCTCCCTGTGACATGAAGTTTCACTGCACAGCGATCTTCGGGTTCAGAGGACTCTTGGCTTTTGCTGGTAGAGAAATCCCCCTACTTTCTAGCTCACTAAATTTTCAGCAGAATGGCAATCACTGACAGCTAAATTATAAAGCATAATCAATATCTTCCACCACCTTCTTACACAGACCCATCAAGAAAACCAAAGTTAATTGGTGGAAGTAGCAAAGACAATGGCTAGAAGATTGATACAGGTGATTCGCTTGTTGCAGGTAGGAAGACACTCTCGTGTCCCAGTCTCTCACTAGTTCTTGCTTGACCCTACATATTGACAACAAAGCACTTACATTTTAGCTCTAGAAGATTCTTCTATATTCTATTTTTTCATATATACTTTTTCTATTCTATTACTGTGATAGGCATGTTTATTGTGCAAACCTGGCCAATAAGAACATGTGGGATTAATAACAGTTTGATTAG
>NW_022111373.1:67704919-67707187 GCF_000313985.2 Echinops telfairi | reverse complement strand
TGTATATTTTTAGCTCAGCAGCAGAAATATCCATTTGAATGTCTCAGAAACCATGCTGTTTAAGGAAAATGGCTGACAGTGGTCAAAATGGCTGACAGAAAGCCTGGATCTGACTTGATACTCTCAGAGACCTAATCTCATATTTAGTATCAATAGAATAGTTTAGATAATGATTAAGGTAAGCTAAGTAAGGAGTGAATTTGACTGTTTAAGAATTGAGTTTAGTATCTGATTCTACTTCGGTTATACTGATTTCTTCTACTTATTATTGATATAATGATTGATAGAAATGTTTATTGGGAAGTATGAAAATAGAGAGCTTATAAACCCACTTATCTTTAACTATTAAAATTTCATCTTTAGATGGGTTTAGGCCATTCCTGCAAAGAAAGCTTGAAAATATATGCCCCACCCAATGCTTTGGAGAACTCAGGACATTTGCATTCCAAGAAGCTTGCCTGGGGGCAAGATTGACAGATTGAAGGGAAAAAAGGAACTCTTTGGATATTTGAAATTTGAACTCTAGTGATTTTTTGCCAGTAGCTAGAAAAAAATCTGGAACCATGAAGAAAACTCCTCTCTGGGACTAAATGTTAGAGGGAACCTGTGGGCAAGCTGAAATGCTTGCTAGGTGACCACCTGGATCCACTTGTTGAGTAGAAGTGGGAAAAATAAAGCAATAAAGAGATGGGTTGAGTCTGGCCACTGACACTGTGGACCTGGTTTATAGGAACTAGAGGACTTTTCTTCTAGAGCAGGTTGACAGGTCTGAGGTTCTTGACCTAGAACAAGGGAGCTAGGATTGTTGAGAATTTGTAGTAGGGACATGGTCTAAAGGAAAGGCAGCCAATGGGTACCCTGGTGAGGCTAAGTAAGGCAGCCCACATTGAATTGATCAGAATCTGATCAGATGAAGAGAAGATTTTTGAGCCTGTGAACTGGTGCATATTGCTGCAGACTTTACGGGTGGCCTGTCCTGATTTGACTTTGCTTATTGATGGGGGTTTTACAAGGTTCCAAGTGGAATGAAGATTCTTCATGTTGAAGAATATGATTTTCTCCTCAGAGCACTGGAGTGAGTGGTAAGTGGGCAGTATAGAATGGGATACCCAAAGTGGGAGGATAAAGGCATGAAGGGGTTGGCTTAAAAACTTTCATAGGTGCTAGAATATATTCATAGGATTACAGGATGAAGGTGTAGGTGTTACTTAACTGCAATTGTTAGGCATAGGATATTTTTGTTTTGTCATTTATAGAATATTATGTTTAAATGAGGGTGGCATATATTGAATTATATGCATTTTAGTTTTATCCTATTAGGTACAGATATGATTTTATTATTGTTTGTTTGAAAATTGTATATGGCTAAATATTATGTGAAAGTGTCAAATTGGCAAGGGGTGGTCTGTGGTAGGTACATAATCTGGTGTAAATTTGGGATTTGAGAGGAGTAAGAGTGAAGGGGTGGAGTCTAGTTTGTCAATCGGATTATAGCCAATAAGGCCTCTGTGTTGGCATGACTTTCTCCTGAGAATTCTGGGAATCTGATTTTTCCTCCTTGGAGGCAAGAGATACTCGGCTTACTTCCTGCAAGATAACCTTGTGGAGAAAACACATGGAGCGAGGCTGATGGAGCCAGACCTCTGGAGCTGGAGAAGGCACATGGAAGGCCAGCATTGAGATGTTTACAATGCCACTGGATCTGTAAGACGTCCAACCCACTGGCCTGTGATCTTCCCGCATTCAGCGTCATTTCATATGTTTTTTGAATCTGAAGAGGACTTTATAGATTGGTATCAGAGATATGGACTAATATCAGACTTATAGACTGATCTGGACTGGGCTGACATGCTTTTGTAATGTACAATTACCTTTATATAAAAATCTCTCTTATACACAAATGAGTTTCTAGGGGTTTGTTTCTCTAGCCTTCCCAGACTAACACAATTATAAATACATATATGTATTTGAGATGGAAAGATGAGAAAAAGGAAAATAGGGCTTCTAAATTTAAATGGAAGGTCATCCTAAAATGACAAGCTATCTTTGTGTGTGTGTGTGTGTGTGTGTGTGTGTGTGTGTGTGTGTGTGAATGTGGTTAAATCAAATTTCTTTCTTTCACAATCTAGGTAAGAAGATAGAATTTTTCTTAATATGTTGTCAATAAAAAGTGCAGTATCAACTTCTGAAGATAAAATAAAAAATGCTTTTTATTAAATTGATTATTAAAACAAAAATGAAACATGCTTAGTACCTAAGAGAAGAATG
>NW_022111373.1:67698899-67703155 GCF_000313985.2 Echinops telfairi | reverse complement strand
GTACACCTTTATTTCTGGAAGTAACTCAGGAAACACAATCAGCTTTACCAAAGACAGATGTTTTAATATACAAACTTTGCCTGCACTATTTCATATGCCCCACTGTCTCTTTCTCCCTTTAATTCTTTGTTTCCTACTGCTTCTCTTCTGTAACGAGAGATTTTGGCAAAAGAAGAAGAAGGAGAAGGAAAAGTTCCCTCGTCCAGTCTTCTCAGCAAACGAAGCGCCTCTAGTACATCTTGCAGGCCTTCAGAACTTGTTCTTGCTGCTGGCTGCTGTCAAAGAGGGCCCTGGTCCATAGGGACTCCAACTGCAATGACATGTTGTACTGTCCCCATGAAGGATTGTGGAACAGACTGTTCGGAGCTACCGCATTTTCTGGCTGATTTTTAGAAGTAGATCACCATGTCTTTGTTCCTAATCCTCCCGGGCCTGGAAGTTTTGCTGAAACCGGTTGAGCATCATGGCAACATGCAAGCCTCCCCTAGCAGGAGATTCACTAGAGGAGAATCAAACCCAGGTCTCCCAGATCCAGACTCAAAGCCAAGCCTTCTGCCATCAAATCCATCCTGACTCCTAGAGATCCTATAGAGGATTTCCCAGACGATAGATCGTTATGGAGGCAGCCTCATCTTTCTCCCTCCGAGCAGCTTGTGGGTTTGAACCAACATCTGATAGTCAGCAGTCCAATACCTGACCAAGTCTCCGCCTAGAAGGTCAGAACTCTACAACTGAACCACCAGTGCCTCGTCTTCAGTTTTGAAAAATCTAGTTGCTGTCAAATTGATTCTTCTTAGGGAGACCTCATGTATGTCAGTGTTTTCAACATTAATTTTTTTTTAAGTAGATTGGCAGGTCTTTCTTGTGAGGTGCCTCTGAATGGACTCACACCTTAAGCCTTTGGGGCAGCAGGTGACGGCATTTTCTGTTTACACTACCAGATGACCTCACTTAGCCTGTGCTTTATAACTGATGTGGTATCGATTCCCACTTGTTTTATTAATTTGCTTGGCCATTTCTATGTATTTATTTATTTAGCTGTTCTTTTTTACTTTGAGCTTTAAACAACCTTACAACACAAGCACGGCTATATGTTTTTATTAGGCATACACACTCGATGATGATGTTAATGACAAAGCAACACCATCTAATGTCAGGTCCCAGATCAAGCTCCAAGTTCCAATCATGTTGACTTCTTTTGTAAAACTGCTACTCTCCATGGATATAGGAAAGAGGTTTTACTAACGAGCCAACAGCAGTTAAACATAATGCATATCATTTTGTTTAAATCCTAGGTCTCTGGGACTCAGGGTATGGGTTGGAATTTTGAAAGGTGATCAGAAATCATCCACTGTCATCTGGAGGTACTGGTCCAGCCAAAACAAACCACCCCCAAGCAAGTGTTTTCAATATATTTTCCTGGCCAGAAAAAATATAGCAAGCAAATTTAGTTCTTCCCTTCTGAAACGGAATAGTTTGCCTACTGCTCTACAGCCAATTTCCCTGTTTTTTAAGCACCTCTTGTTTTGTCCTACTTCCTGTGGTTAATAACACATACACACACATACCCCTTTGTACAAACACAATCATATCATTTAATTTTCTCTTAGGCAAGTCAGTGATAAGAACCATATTTAAAAATTAAATAGAACAATGCTAACCCTCCATATGGCTAAACTTCAAGATACGAATTTGAAATCCCTTGATCCAATCACCACTGGCTGGGGTAAATAAGGGATTCCTAATGTGGTCCACAACGAAACTCACTTCCTGGTTCAGAACCCTAAATGTAAGGAGAGACAGAGTCTCCTTTGTTTAAAGGAGGCTGTGTCAACTCTGCCATGGGTCCCCAGACGCCCCTAAGTCCTCTGTTTGAAGAACCTGTAATTAATTCGTAAGAAACCAGGTACCACAGCAGCCGTGGTTTGACAGTAGAGTCATTCAGCTCCAGCCAGATGTGAAAGGTTTTCAAAGGGACCAAATGACTTGCCTATTGCTCAGTGAGCTGGAGGTGGTAACCTCTGCTTGGCAGCCTCCCCATCACCCAGTAATGTCATTTCTAATGTATTTCAGTTCACTCTTAACAGTCACAGATGGTTTTTGCAAAATCAAAGTTTATTGATTAACCCGAAGCAGGTAGGAGGTCTCTATTTGAATTCCTTGGTTTTTTTTCCATTCTAAAATAAGGTGAAAACCACCCTACAGGAGATGCTTGCATCAATTTTATATTACTGTAGTGTTTGCCACTTTTGAGGGACAAAGAATAATTTTCATGAATTAAAAGAAAATTAAGTTTCTAAAAAAATGTAGATTCTTTTCAGTAGATTGACTTTATAGAAAGGCATGATTACATTTTTTCATAAAAATTTTCTTTTCGGAAAAATCCATCTGAATGTCACTATATCCAGTCCTAGCTAACTTCTATTGACCACGAGGAATAGATAAAAAATGCCTTTCTTATCTTTTTAAATGACATGAAAATGGGAGGGGTAGTTAACATGTAAAGTAATTTAGGGTGAAAAGGGATCTTGACATCAGAATCAGCAGTTTAGAATTTATTAGCCGTACATATGAAAACTTGCATTTAGTATTTCAAAATTAATTTGGCTAGAACAGCATAAAGGAGACTGTGTTTCTTTGAATTCATCTGAGAAAAGATCCGTGTTCCACTTTATCACAAGCTCATTATACACTGACAACATGGTTTAGCGACCGTTGAGTTAAAGCCCCTCAGAGACGCCCGCAAAGAAAGCTTTGGTGATCTGCTTTCAACAAGACTTGAACACCCTGGGAAACACAGCTCTACTCTGGGTAAGTGAGGATGTCGTGAGTCAGGATCAGCTTGATGAAAATGAGTGACAGTAACAATGTCATTTTGGACTACATTAATAATAGTTATAATGAAAAACTCAAATTGGTTATTGTTGAGTTGATTCCAATGAAGGGCGACCCCATGTCTGTCAATGTAGAGCTATGCTCCACAGTTTTCCATTGAATGTTTGGATGAAGATCACCTGGCTTCTCTTCCTAGTCAGTCTTAGTCTACAATCTAAGCTCCAACCTGTTCAGCATCACAGCAACATTCAAGCCTCCACTAATAGTTGGCTGGGAATTCAACTCAAGGGCCTGTATCCAAAACCAAAGCCAAACGCATGGCCATCGTGTTGAATCCCACTCACAGCGACCCTGTAAGACATGCTAGAACTGCTCATGTGGGTTTCTGAGACTAATTCTTCATGGGACTAGAAAACCCCATCTTTCTCCCACAGCGGGCTTGTGGTATCAAACTGAAAGGTTAGAATTCTACCACTAAACCAGCACTGCTTTGTATGCTTCCCTAGCCAGACCATAGCTACAAAATTATACTAAACTCTGGACATTGTATTTTCAGAGGGATCTGGCTTGACCACAAGGTTCAAATAGCAAAGAATCTGGAAACTTTGTCAGATAAAGTACTGAGTCAGCATCGTGTAAGAATAGTACAGTATGTGAAACAGTGTGGGATTCCAAGATACTACCATCCATGCCTTACAATCTTTTAACCACAGCAGAACATTTTTCATTACAAGGAGTTCATTACTCTATATTTTATTTTCTTGTAAGATCATTTTATTGAGGCTATTACAGCTTTTATAAAAATCCATACATCAATTGTATCAAGCATATTTGTACCTATGTTGCCATCATCATTTTCTAAGCATTTATTTTCTATTTGAGCCCTTGGTATCAGCTCCTCTTTTTCCCTCCCCTTCCACCATCATGAACCCTTGATAAATCATAAATTATTTTTAGATCTTACACAGATCATCCCTCTTGGTGGGGGTTGGAGGTTATGTGTCGATCATTTTGATCAGTTCCCCCTTCATCCCCTTTCTCCCTCTACCTTCTCCCTCTCCTCCTAGCATCAAAACTCCCATTACTTTTCCTGAGGGGTTATCTGACCTGGATTCCATGTGTTGTAAGCTCTTATCTGTACTAATGTACATGCTCTGGTCTAGCTAGAACTGAAATGTAGTACTGAGGTCATGATAGTGGGAGGTGAAGAAGCCTCAAAGAATCAGAGGAATATTGTGTGTTTCATCAGTGTTATACTGCACCCGGGTTGACTCATCCTTTCCTTGTGACCCTTCTGTGAGGGCATGTCCTATTGTCTACAGATGGGTTTTGGGTCTCTGCTCTGACAGTCCTTGTTCTCAACAATATGTTTTTTTGTTCTGGGTCTTCTGATGCCTTTAACCTGATCCCCTCAACACCTC
>NW_022111373.1:67685295-67698027 GCF_000313985.2 Echinops telfairi | reverse complement strand
TTGCTGTTCTGTTATGTTCTTTCTTGGTTCGCCTCGTACTCTATATTTTAGACTGACTTCATTTTTAAAGTGCTGATATTGCCTTCTATTTTTGCTCCTGCTTAGTTCTAACTTATTGGTAACTTGTGCTAGAGAAATATAATTAGAAACAAAATCTGCTCCCAAATCAGAAACTTCTCCACAAAGGTAGAAGAGAAAGCACATGGTTTTATTAGAATATGAATTGGATTATGGAACTGAATTATGAAGCCTCTCAGGCAATCCATGAAAGATATTTCAAAGATATAAAGAAATCTTTCATGTCGCTAAATGTTGACAACCTATTACATTCCTATGTTGAAGATAAAACTGCGAATTGTCTGGTCGTTATGTCTGGCTGGAGCACTGGTGGTACAAGGGTTATGTGTTTGGCTGCTTATCACAAGTGCAGCTCTTGCCCCATGGGAGAAAGATGTGACATTCTGCCCCCATAAAGATCGACACTCTTGGAAATCCACAGGGGCCGTTCTATTCTGTCCTATAGGGCTGCTATGAGTCAGAAAGGATTCTCATAGCAGTGACTCCATTGTCAATTAAAAGATCTTAAAGATCAATAAGGTGCAATATTGAGATAAAAAGTTCTGAACTGGTAGAAAATACACTCAAGGACAATGTGATTATGAGTGGAGGGAATGGTTACGTTTTCTAGAATATATCATAAAAATGTCAAGGCTTGGGAAGGTTTAGGTACGTTATATGATGCTGTACCTGTTAAAAACATGATAGCTATCTAGAGACATAAAAGTAAGCTTGAAGAATAGGGAAAATAATTTATCCAAAGAGAAAGTTTGATGAAAATCATATATTTCCCGTTCCATTTTTTAGGTTGGTTTGTTTGTCTTTAATACCTGGAGGTAAATTTGCAGTTTGGATCTGGTGCCGCCTCAAGTTATGCTCATCTTTTCCCAGGAAACTGGAAAATAAGGACTCCAAAAACAAACCAAAGCCACTGCTCCTGAATCGACACGGACTCACACCAACTCTGTACCGCAGAGCGCAACTGCCCCCGCAAGTGTCAGGGAGCGTAGCTTCACAGGCGCGCACAGCCCTGGCTTTCTCCCAGGGAGCACCTGGTGGTTTCAAATGACTAAGCTTCTGATCACAACCCAACACATAACCACTAGGTCGCCAGGGCTCCTCAGGAAAATGGGGACCCAATCATTATATATCAAAAGAGAGGCCAGCTAGGTCCTTGAAGAACCATCCTAGATTTGCATATTCTTCAAAGAAACAGAAAGAACTTACAACCGAGTTTTCCAAATTAAATGCTGGAAGGAAATGGAGGTGGTTAAGTTAAAGCGTTTTATTTTTACTTTGTATTTCACTTTCCACCCGTGTCTCCCATTGCTTCCTCTTGAAAAGCCGTTATACAGATCTGTGCACTTACCATGCCTTCTTCAGGGGGTAGAAAGAGAGCAGTTCTTTCCCGCAGAGAAATCAACTTGTAAGAACAACTTGAGAGCCTGTGAAGATCCATGAGTGCCCTCATGAAGGGGACAGGGCTTTGGGTGTGAACAGGAAAGGGATGAAAAAGAAAAGGAATCCTACAGAGGCTGAGAGAGGTCTCCCAGGGGTTGGGTGGGAGCACTGACCGACCAGCAGTAGCTGAGCAGGGTTTGGCTGTTGCCCTGGTAACAGAACCCTCTGAAACAAGGTGTGAGCCTTGAGGAGGGAAAACAGGAAGTGCACACGAACAGCCATTGTTCTTCCTCTTCTTAAAGTTATTCTAATGCAAAACATGCCTGTGGTGTCCAAAGCTTTAGCTTTTGGGACCTGTAAAATTCGCAGAAACATTCAAACTAGTGAGATGAGTTAGATACAGGTAAGAGTCCTTCCAATGATCCCTCTTCCCTTCTCAAAGGAACAAGAGTATGGGATGAACATTTTTATTCATTAATGTATGTTCTATGAAGTACATTTCAAAGCACTGTTCAGAATTAATATCTTTGCTACTTACAATGCTGCAGTTAATTAGTCTGGACTACGTGACAAATATAAAAATGAGAACACCATGAAATAAAGCAGATGCCAAAAGATCTGGAAATGAGAACCAAGAAAGAGAAATGAGGGACAACTAGCAGTCACTATGCATATAAGCAAAAAACTAATGAAATCGTTTATTCAATAATAAATGTGAATATGTTTTTTGAAATCATTGTGGATGAAATAGGTAGTTGTTAAGTGCCGTCCAGTTGGTTCCAACTAATCTTGATCCTGTTTACAAGAGAAGGAGATCAGGCCCGTCCTGCGCCATCCTCTCATTGTTGCTGTGTTGAGTCCATTGTGGCAGCCACTGTGTCAACCCGTCTTGTTGAAGGGCTTTCTTTTTCACTCTGCCTCTCTCTTTACCAAGCATGATGTCCTGCTCCAAGGACTCATCTTCCCCCGAGAACATGAATTAGCTACAGGCAGAGTGAAACCTAGAAATAGCATAATCTTTTAGGGTTTGGATTATATTTCCGAAAATCTGAAGTACTAAAAATTATTGAAACATTAAAAAAAACACCAATTCCTCTCACTTTCATTTTGCTCAAGAGCAGTGGCCTTTGTTACCCATCTTTCTTTGCCCATAAATATGTGGGAGGATCTTGTGTGACTTCAGATGAAATAAACAACGTTCTTGGATTACAACTCATTCATCTATGAGGTGAAACTAAGAATACTGTTACTTTTAACATACTTGTTGAATAAATTGACTATTAAAACTCTTAAAATGCAGCTTAATGTCTATATAAGCATTCAATAACAATAAATGAACAACAATTGTTTGGATTTCAGACCTTCAAACCGCACGATGTCTTCCTCCCCTCGCCTCATGCCCCATTTATGTCTCACAGAGAAACATCCAAAAGGTCTCCCCATATTGGAAAACTAGTATAATTAGAGGAAATGAGTCATCAAGATCATTTATGATCTCTGCCATACTTGCAATGGGTGACCATAGTAAGTCTTTGTTATCAGATCCACTCATTGACCAAACGCTAAGACCTCAGTGGGCCAAAATTAAAATTGGATTTCTATAGGCTCAAATCTCTCTTGCAAAACTCAAATATTTTTACCTCACTGCAATCTATGCATCTAATAAATAATCTTTCATTTATTTTACTTTCTACTATGTCACTGCAGCAAGATAATTTGAGTAGAAAATGATTTTTTAATGAATAAAATAAAGTTCCTGGTTTCTAGAAGCTTATAATGGGTATGAGAAAAATAAAGAAACTCTCATATAGCTGGGGGGGAAAGTTCAAAGTTTTAGTTAAGAAATTTACACTTCCCTTGATTTCTCTCCTTCTCCTTCCTTCCTCCCCTCCCTCGTCCCTATCTACCTCTCTTCTTACCTTTTTGTTAATGCCCTTTCTCCTTCCCTTCCTTAATTTTCAAATTCCAGATCAAAATGGGAAAACTTTCAATTAGTTTTAGTTTTTAAACTATTTATTTTTGAGAATATTTTGATAGGAAGACAAAAGGATGTTCTTCAACTTATTTGCAAAGGAAAACATGTTCAACAAATTTAAAGGTCTGAGAAGTGAGTAAAATCTGACATAGTTAAAATAGTCTGTTTTCCATAGGTTTATAAAATTGTATATTCTAAAGGAATTTCAAAATATAATATTTCTTACCTTAAATGTGCCTCAACCCTGAAATGTGGTTTAGCTTGACCTGGGGTAGGGAGGTGTCCTGAATACCCAGAGCAGGGGTAGTCTTTCACGTCCTGTCTTCTTCTAAGCACCTCTTCTTAAAGCACTTCTCCTTAACACCTCAGAAAATTAGGCAAGACCTGGCCTTTTGTGTGCCACCTTATTTATCATGGAGATGCAGTCCACTGACAATTCTAGATACCACACATGGGAGAAGTTTCTAAATCAACCAGTCAGCCTCCCTTGCAAGCAACAGGAAACTCAGTTCTCTGGTGAAAAGGTTTGTAGGGGGAATCCAGTTCAACTCTTTAAAAAGCCATCTTATTCACTCCATATAGAACACTCACTTGACATTGTTTAAGTCAATGCTTTCCCTAAGTCCTAGTGTTAGACCTCTTACCCTACTTCCTTGAGACAGACATCTCTGTGCCTGGGCACAGGCATGCACACACTGCACACACTCGTTAAGCTAGATACAGATAGCTCCTGATTGCCGAACTGAAGTGCTAAGTACAGTTTCCTAAAGTTTAGGCCTTTACTACATAATGCAGAGTCAGAGAGATTTAAAACATTTTCTTTTTTAGACTATAGACATTTAGGTTTAGTATAGGAAATATAGTGACCATGCATATAAAATTATATTATTGAGACGTAAGAATACCTAATACGATCTAGTAGATTAGGATCCATGTTGTTGTTCTTGTTAGGTGCCATTGAGGCAGTTCCTACCCATGGTGACTCAGTGTACAACAGAAGTAAACATTGCTCTGTCCTGCGCTATTCTCACTATCATTCCTATACTTGAGCCCATTGTTGCAGGCACTGTGTCAATCCATCTTGTTGAAGGGCCTTCCTCTTTTTTTGGCACCCCTCTACTTTATCAAGCATGACGATTCTCCAGGAACTGGTCTCTCCTGACAATATGTCCAAAGGATATGAGACAAAATCTTGCCATCCTTGCCTCAAAGGAGCACTGTGATATTACTTCCTCCAAGACAGACTTGCTTGTCTTTTCAGCAGCCCATGGTACTTTTCAGTATTCTCCTCCAGCACCACAATTCAAATGCATCAATTCTTTTTGGGTCTTCCTTATTCAATGTCCAACTTTCACATGCCTTTGAGGCAATGGAATATACCATGCCCTTATGGGGTGTCCAGGGCAGAAAATCTTTATGGGAGTGTACAGCTTCATCTTTCTCTTGCCAAGCAGCTGATGGATCTGAACCACTGATCTTGCAATTGACAGTCCTACACGTAGAGTCCTACAAGTACTAAAAATGCCAACAGGGCTGCTCAATACACCACTGGTCAGATAAATGCTTAGCATTTTCCTATCCAGCTTAATTATATGTGAAAAATAACATGAATTTATAAGGCGCTTGACTAGATTTTTAGAAATTGTCTATGGTAAAGAATTAAATCCAAGTTATGGCGCTATAGGAAACAATGTTTGATGGTGCAGTGGGTTAAGCATTGGGGCCACTACCTGAAAGATTGATGATTCAAACCTACCAACAGCTCTATGGGTGAAAAGTATAGTGGTTTGCTTCCATAAACATTTATATAGTCTTGGAAACCATAAGGAGGTGTCCTACTCTGATATAGTGACTGCAACAATGGACACAAGCATAATAATGATTATAAGGTTGATACAATGCTGGGCAGTATTTTGTTTAGTTAAACATAGGTCCCTATGATTCAGAACATATTTTCTGTGGTAATTACATAATTCTGTGTCAACTCGAAGTGTGGGGGTGGAGTCTAGCCTGTCTATCAGGTCACAGCCTGATGGTGCCTGCTTTGGGTTTGATGTCCTCATAACGAGGGTCCTGGAACACCACCACCACCCCTCTCTCTGCTTTCACCTTCCTGCCATTGAGTCACTCTGAGATCTGCCAGAGCCCTGGAAATGTGTCCACCGCCATTGAATCACCAAGACATTTTACCCACCAGCCGCCGATCTTCCTGAATTTTACATCATTGCTTGTGATTGCGTGAGTTCCAAGAGAGATCTATGGTCAAGGTCAGACACATGGGCTAATATCTGTTTTGTGGGCTAGGATTGGATTTATGGACTTGATCTGGACTGGGCTGGGATGTTTTCCTAATATACAATTACTTCTTGATATAAAGTTCTTTCTTACACATATATGAGTGTCCATGGATTTGTTTCTCTAGTCAACCCGGCCTAACACACTCTACATCAACTGACAATGACAAGGAATGAAAGAGGTAAAAGTAACTGTATGCTTTTCTGAAATGATACCATTGGTTGGGAAAACAATAAAACACACCAAATCCATAGACTCTCAAAGAAATCAGTGAAATTGCAATCCTACACCTCCATTTCTCCATGTTCCAGATATCGCTTATCTCTTTTCTATCAAAACCTTGCTCAGATCAGATTCTTTTAAGGTACACAATTGGTGCTTCCATGAGTTGCTTCCCACAGTGGACACTTCTATTTAGAATAATTTCTACAACATATGGGACTGATACTTAAACTGTGTAGAAAGAGGAATTGTTAATCAGTTAGGGCATTAATAATCACAAAAACACCGAAACTTTACAACTTGGATCTGTAACCTGATACTTCATTAGTAAAGTTAACAAATAATTACTAATTGTCTCCTAACTTAAAAGGTGAGGCTGGGTGGAGTGAGTGAGTACCGTATATATTTGAGTTTAAGCTGACCTGAATATCAGCTGAGGCACCTAATTTTACCACAAAAACTGATATAAAATGTGCTGAAAAACTCGGCTTATACAAGAGTATATATGGATTTTTTAACAGTATACTGTGAGTTAAATATGTACTGTATCTTGCTTCTGTTTCACAGCATGCTATTTTTCTCCCTATTTTACCAATAAGGAGGAAATAGAGACCCTAATAAATGAATAAGTAGCTATAGGTCACACAGCAGCCAGAAGAGATGGAACTTAACTTTCAGTTGGCTGAAGAGTTTAGGCTCTTTACAAAACACCATGCTGCCTACTTATCAAAGTTCCATCAATATCAGCCAAATGGAGAACAGTAATGAAAAACATAAAACAAAGCCAAGGGAGAATTGATTTTATCAAATTGATTTCATCCCTTCCTGGCCATTAAAATAATCATAGAATCCCTGGTGATTCCACGCATTTGAAGATGAATGTATAAGGTATGAAAAATACTTGCATTGAGAAACTAAATGATAAACTAATCATTCCAACATGTACTGCACTGAAACTCTGATTCACTATGTGCCTGGGATAATTAGAAAAAGTACTGCAGTTCCATTTATGGGAACAGAAACATAAAAAAGAAGTTAACCAATAACACATACAAATATTCATGTACAATTATTCTCTTCTAATGCAATGTAAAGCTTTGGATTTTAGAATAAACTCATTGTTTGGGTATTTCAAAGCATAAAACACTCCCTTTTCTTACATAGATCAGAGTTATAGGGTAACCAAGTTCTATGTTCTTGTAAGTCCTGAGAAGTAGCCTTTTGGTACTAACCCATCTGACTTTTATAGTATTGGAAGTGATCTTGTCTTTTGTTTCCTCCCCAAAAGCTCTTGATCATGGCCCAATATTTCAAGGCCTCAACTGCCCAAAGATATTTGCTTCCATGAATATTGATTATGGATCCAAGCAAGAAAAATCCTTGGCAATCTCAACATTTTCTTCGTTTTTCATGATGTTACCTATTGGTCCAATTGTGAGGAATTGGGTCTCCTTTACCTTGATTTGTGATCCATACTGAATGCTGCAATCCTTGATCTTTGTCTATCTGCTCGTTCCAGGTGGATATTCTTTATTGTGGGAATGTCCTATCCATGCAGGCTGTTCAGCAACACTCATGGCCTCTCCTTGCTAGATGCGAACATCCCTGCCTCCTCTAGTTGTAACAAATAAAATGTCTCATACTTTGTAGATGTTCCAAGAGGACTAATGTGTTAGACAGGGTTCTTTAGAGAAACAAAACCAGGACACTTTATGATTATAGATAGATAGATAGATAGATAGATAGATAGATAGATAGATAGAACACAAAGGATTATAACAGCAGCTATTAGGTCCACAAAGCAGTACAGAGGGCTCACTTCCATGGAACAGTTAATATAGTGAAAGTTCTTCAACTCATGAGGGCTGCAGGGTCCAAGGTTAAGGAAGCAGACAGATGAACCTTCGTAGAGAAAAATACAGGCAGTCTGGCCACAGGCAGCAAGCAGCATGGTGGGTCACCTACGGTCAGCCAGATGACAGGATCCAACTGGATACAGCTCAAGAGATGTATACAACAGTAGTGTGGCAAATCAGGTCTCAAAGGAACCTCAGGCTCTAGCAACATGATGCACAGGTTCGGTGTCCTACTGGCAGTGTAGCTCACAAGTTGAGACAGAGAACCAACTGAGGCAGCCTCATGCTGGTTCAGTCACCAGAAAGCAAGAGAGAAGAGAGAGGCAGGGCTTGCCAAACCATTTATCTCTTTGCCCTCCATTCAAACTGCGACCTTATTAATTCCACATTTTCTTATTGATGAGGTTGGCACAATAAACCTACGTATCACAACAAATCTCTCTTACCTGGAGAACCACTGATTGAACTAGAAATCCAAGCTGCAGAAAATATGGCAAATTTATGTTTAAAAAAGAGCTTTCCAAATGATGGGGACATGGTTCCCTTCTATTTAATAATTAAAGTTTTCAACACAAATAAATTATAAAAAACGATGTCTGTTAATTTCAATAGTCTCTTTGTTTACTTTATATTAGATTGTGATGTTGCAGTTGCTTTTGTCATGCTTTATACATCATGTTTGACATTAAGGTTTGGCTTACTAGATGAAGTAACGATCAATTTGAAAATTGGTCAGTGGCAGCAAAAATAAAACATTTGTGTAGGGACTTAAATTATCTAGGATCATAAGGTTATAAAGAAAGGCATCAGTCAAGAATTGTTTAGGAGAATGTTTGATGGCAAACTAGTGGGCTTTAGCTCATTCACTAGATTCTACTAAGTGTGGAATTTACCAAATTGCATTAAAGTCATTATTTATATGTGATAAGACCATAATTTTATGAAAGGGAGAAGGTACATCTTTTTTCTTAATTAATCTTTCTGCCTTTGAAATGCTGTGGAATTTTGAAATGCTGTGGAATCTTTCTGCTTTTGAAATGCTCTGGAATATTCCCACAATAAAGAATATCCACCTGGATCCCTCTTTGTAAAGGACTTGGCAAGAGAAGCAGAGGATATTCCTTCCTATCCTTTTTTTTCTGAAGGAACTTCAAAAGAGAGAAATTATTATTTAGTATGGGCCAATTTTCCCTTGTAGACCGTGTCTGCCATGACTCCCTCATAAGAAATTGGTTCAGAGCTGCAACTTTTTAGTGACTGGGTTGCCATGATTTTATATCTCCCCCAAAAGGTGCAGCTGATTCCATCAAGAGCAACATGCAACCCGAGAATGTCCAATTTGGGGCAGTAACTCAGGACATTATCTGCTCTCAAAAGATAAACTAGATCAAATGTATTCCCTCTTGAAAATGTTGGTTTTCTTTTCATTAAGTTGCAGTTCATACTGAAGGCTGCCGTCCTTGATTACATTGGGAAGTTCTTCAAGTCCTCCTCTCTTTCAGCATGTAGGGTTGTGTCAC
Source organism: Echinops telfairi (assembly GCF_000313985.2). Classification (NCBI taxonomy): domain Eukaryota; kingdom Metazoa; phylum Chordata; class Mammalia; order Afrosoricida; family Tenrecidae; genus Echinops; species Echinops telfairi. Next base: position 67,688,701 of record NW_022111373.1, on the reverse strand, counting down.
CTTCATATCACACCTTGTTTGCAAGTCTCCCTTCAATCTGCATGCTATATTCTTCTTCATAAACTCCAGCTTCTCAAATCTGCTCAGCATACAAATTGAATAAATATAGTGAAAATGTACAACCCCGAAACAAGACCTGGCCTGATTTGAAACCACTCAGTATTCTCTTTTCCTGTTCAAAGACTACTTCTTGATTTCTGTACAAGTTTCACATAGGTACAATCAAGTATTCTGAACTTGCCATTGCTTATAATGCTATTCCTTGTTTGTTTTGATCCTCACAGTCATATGCCTTTGAATAGTCAATAAAACACAAGTAACCATCTTTCTGGCACTCTGTGCTTTTAGCCAAGATCCATCTGATGTCAGCAATTAAATCCCTCACTGACTTCCTTTTCTGAAACTAGCTTGAATTTCTTGTTGATGTACTACTGCAATTATTTCTGAACTACTTGCATTAATGATACTATTTGATAATTTATGCATTCTGTGGGGCCATCTTTCCTTGGAAAGGGTACAAATAGGGACCTCTTCCAGTAGTTCAGTCAGGTAGCTGTAGTCCCATTTTCTTGAAATAGAGGAGTGACTGTGTCCAGCAGTGTATCAGAGACAGTCAGCGAGCATAAGTTACTAGGTCAAACTAAAGGAAATGTAGAAATCAATGAATAAACAGAAACTAAATATTAGGACAAACATATTCAGGATTTGGGAAAAGAATAATTCATTTGCTAAGAAGTTGTTGTGGTCCTGGGGAGGATTTGAATTTCTTCCTCAGTGTTTTCAATAGAATTCCTTTAAGAATGCCAGCAAAGGCAATATTGTGTAATGTTTAAGTCTATTGACTATCAAGTTCTGATCACAACTTTGCTACCAAACAGCCGAATATTCAGGATTCAAGTTGACTATCTCTGTATAAAGAAGCAACATCATCACTCTGAAAAAGGCAGTGACTGGTTGTGGAATTGATCATGGATTGCTCACATGCAATTTTATGTTGACTCTGAAGAAAATTAAAACAAGTTCATGAAAGCCAAACCTGGAATCTTTTGGCACCTAAATTTATTTAGAGGCCATCTCAAGAATAGATTTGACACATTGAACACTAATGATCAAAGAACAAATTAGTTAGGGAACGACAACAAGGGCATCAAACACAAAGAAAACAAATGATCATTTAAAAGACAAGAAATAATGATAAAACCAAAGTGGGTGTCAGAAGAGAGTTTTGAAACTTGCTCTTGAACATAAAAAGAGTAGCTAAACCACGTGGAAGAAATGATGAAGTAAGCAAATTAAACAGAAGATTTCAAACGGGTAGCTACAGAAGATTTCAAAGGGGTAGCTACATCAAGGTACTATGATGAAGAGTGTAAATACCTGCAGATAAAATAACAAAAGGGGAAAAGCATGCTTAGAATTTCTAAAATTGAAAGAACTGAAGAAACAATTCAAGCCTCAAGTTCCAATATGGAAAAATTAAATACCAAAATATTGAACAATACAGAAAGCATCAGAAGATGAAAGGAATACAGAGTTACTATAGCAAAAATAACTAGTCCACTTTCAACTATATCGAGGTAGCATATGATGAAGAACAGATGATAATGAAGGAAGAAATCCAAGCTGCACTGAAGGCATAAGTGAAAAGCAATGTCCCAGGAATTGACTGACTACCAATAAAAATGAATAAGGGGAAATAGAGAGCAAATGATTCTGTCCATGTGAAACCTACACATCCCATGCACACAGAACAAGGAGATATTGCAGGTATTAAAATCAGGAAAGGTGTGTGCCAGGTTTGAATCCTTTCAATATACTTCATCCATCTGTATGCTGTCCATATAATATGGGGTTATTATTTAATCAAATAATCTATATGAAGAAGAAAGTGACAGGAGGGCGAGAGGAAGACTCATTAACAGCTTATGATAAGCAGATGATACATATCATCTTGCTGAAAGCCTCCAGAATTTGAAGCACTTACTGATGAGGACCAAAAATGATAGACTTCAGTATGGATGACACTCCAATGTAAAGAAAAGATAAACTCTCACCACTGTACCTACAAGCAGCATCACAATAAACAGATAACTGTCAAAATTGAAACTGTCAAGAATTTTATTTTACTTGGATTTATAATCAACACCCATGGAAGCAGTTGTCTTCTTTAAAATACTTTTCTTCTTATTAAGTCATCTCTGAGAATGCTTTCTTTTCTGTTTCCATCCTCCTAGGCACTTTCTGGGAACTTCAGTGTTTCCATTATCTTCCCAGGCACTGGGAGTATGTTTTCTATACATGTATGATTCCTCTCCATTTTCATATTGCTCTACTTAGTCTCACTGCACAGTTCAATCCAGTCGTTATAAAGTTATCTGTGGTTTGTTTGTTTTTTTGCTTCAAGATCTATCTCAAATGGGTCCACAATGTCTATTATGGTGCCTCATACACTGTAAATTGTTAAAATAGTGTTGTTCATTCTTCAAGGCATGAACATCCCTCTTTCAATTCCCTACAAATCCCTAGAGTGACAGAAAGCATCTGGAAAAACTACTTGAAATTTTTGTCAATGAACTCTAGAAATGGGAACATCACCTTGGACCAGGTTGAGTTGTCTGGGAATCTGATTCTGAGATAGAGTTTAAGATGCAGGAGTCTATTGGGCAGCACTCCTGGGATTAACACCTGTAGAACCGCAAAGTAGGAAGGAGAGGTAAAAAGCAGGAGTGGGCTGCTAGGCTGTAGTATAGTTATCACAAGCCTCAACAGACCCAGCCAGGGACTTTAAAGCCTGTAGAGAGTTCTTAAATGTAATAAAGGGGGCAAGTATTTTATAATAAGTTGAATCAAGGAGGCAAGTTCTTTATATCCACATCCATCCCATTGACCAGATTTTAGATGTAGACCATGTCAGAAAGGGGACACTCTTTCCTGTTGAAATAATTCCCAGAGAGGGCTGACCACTGAGGTCTGTTGGTTGACAGAATTCCCAGCCGGAGGAGTAAGACAGCACAGGACCAAAACATAACTTTGCACAGACTTAAGGACTTTGATGCTAAAAAAGATCTATGCCAAACCACAACAGACAAAAGTCATATCTGTGTACTCAACTGTGTAAGACCTTCAGCAGACCTTATCTTGCACTTGTCATGGAGTACATGACATGTGGCATAGTGGGCTCTGCATTGGGCCACTAACCATGTGGTTGCGAGGGTTAGCACTATCCACTCCAAGGGAGAATGATGAAATTTTTTCTCTAGTGAAGCTTTATAGCCTTGGAAATTCAAAGGGTCAGTTCTATTCTGTCCTCTGGGGTTGCTATGAATCAGCTGACTTAATAGCAGTGGGGTTTTCTTTGGTTGGTGGTTGGTTGGTTGGTTGGTTGGTTGGTTGGTTGGTTGGTTGG
>NW_022111373.1:67679369-67685195 GCF_000313985.2 Echinops telfairi | reverse complement strand
GTTGGTTGGTTGGTTGGTTGGTTGGTTGGTTGGGTTGGGTTGGGTTGGTTGGGTTGGTTGGTTTGGTTGGTTTGGTTGGTTGGATTGGTTGGTTGGTTTGGTTGCTTGGTTGGTTGGTTGGTTGGTTGGTTGGTTGGTTGGTTGGTTGGTTTGGTTGGTTGATTGTCTGGTTGGTTGGTTTCTGGTATCCAAGTCCCACAAGGAAGCTTTCTTTCTTTCATGTCTTCACAAATTCAGAAGCACCAAGTTTCTCTGTTACTCATTCTTTCCCCTCTGCATAGAATTACCAGTTACCACTGGCAACCCAAATGTGGGTCAGAGTAGAAGTGTGCACCTTTGGGCTTTCAGTGAGAGAATTTTGAGAAGCAGATCACCATACTTTTCTCCTGAGTCCCCTCTAGTTGGGCTGGAATTTCCAAGTACATTAACTGTTTGCACGACATGGACTTCCTTCATGAAATACCCTCTGGCTATCCAAAAGCTATCCACTCTGAAAGCCAGTGTTCCTCCCATCTCTTCTTCCAATGACCTCCTCACTCTATGCCAGTTCCTGTTGGCACGCACAATTTGTTCCATCTGGTGTATTCATTCAACCATGTTGAGATGCTGTTTGGCTGTTTATGAGCTGAAATGAGCATATCGGGCTCCCCTCGTGAAATATTATGCTCCTTGAGGTCTGGAACTGTGTTTATAACCCTTGCTGTTGAGTTTAGAATTGTAGATAGAATCTCGGTGGAGAATGGGATTTACTTTGTTATGTCAGTGCAACCAGGCCAGTATAGTTGTTGTTGTAAGGTGCCATCCAGCCCATTCTAAGTCGGAGTGACCCTATGTACGACAGAAGAGACACCTTCTGGTGCTGCCCTACATCACAATTATGCTTGGGTACATTGTTGCAGCCACTGCATCAATTTATCTCATCGAGGGTCTTCCTCTTTTTCGCTGCTCCTCTACTTTACCAAACAGAATGTCCTTCTCCAAGAACGGGTCTCTCTTGATAATGTGTCCAAAGTACATGAGATTAAATCTCACCATCCTTGCTTCAAACGAGCATTCAAGCTGCACTTCTAAAACAGATCTGTTTATGCTTTTGGTCATCCCTAGTACTTTCAATCATCTTCACTAGCACCATATTTCAAACACATCAATTCTTCTTGATTCTTCCCTGCTTCACTTTACTCTTTACTCAACTTTCTGCCAACTTTCACATGCATATGAGGTGATTGAAAGTACTATGGGATAGGTGTGTCTTAGATTATTTCTGAGATCGCAGAACAAACTGGTACAGGAACAAGCAAACACAAAGAGAGGACAGAGAGGCCTCTTAGAGATCTTTGTGGAACTCCAAGAACAGCAGGGAGGATGGGACAAAGATATACTTGTCTCAGAAAGACAGAGAAAGTTTTCTATTAGAATCAGCATGCTCCACTCAGAATTTTAGCTTCCCAAACTGTGAGAAAATAAATTTCTATCCTTCAAAGCAACCCACTTTACATGACAGTGTTTTGGGAAATATTCAGATCTTTCCCTCCATTGAATAGTCATAAATCTTGGAAAGAGCCAGGTGCACAGATTTCTTTTTTTTCGGATGACCTTTGCATTTTAGGGCAACAGCACTAAAAAATGAAGATCCCAACATAGGACCTACTGCATAGATGTTGCCAAAAATATATTTAATTTTCAAGCTCTTACTTACTTCAGGTCACTTATCTCGAAAAGAAAAGTTTTGCCTCTTAAAAATGTTCGTGAATGGTCCTGCATTGGATCCCCTCACACATGGGGGACTCTTCACTGGCGAGAACTCATAAAACACTGTTCAGTCAACAAAAGACAAAAGGAAAGGAAGGATGAGACCCCTGCTCAGATGTTCTCCTCATTCGCAACCTACTTCAAGACAGGAAATAGAGTCTTCCTGTCAATTCAAATGGCATTATTTTTGTGGAAGTATATCCATCTGCATTTATAAAAGCATGCAACCAAGATGAGTTAATCATCTATGAAGGGGTTTCAAAATTTTATTGAAGCCCCCCGCCCCTTTATAGTGTGAACTGGTTAAAATTGCATTCATGTAAATCAGAAAGTTTTGAAGAGTCAACAAAATTTCAAAATTCACAGTCATTTCCAGAAAGTTCAGTCTGGTAAAATTGGCTTATCACCTCACATTTAATGCACATATGTGATTTCCTGCTTATAACAGTTCCCAAAGGGATGAGAAAAAGAAATTATTACAAGTTAGAGAAGTTTTATAAGAGGGATTATCTCTAGTCCGTGCATAAGAAGCCTTCTCCCTGTCCAAGCACACCTGCAGCTCCTAATCAGCAACTTACACAATTTTCCTCTCTGTTTGAATCAAAATTGGCAGTAAATGTCTCAAAAAAAAAATTTCTAAATCTTGAATTTTCTGGTTCAAGTTGGTTCCCTCAATTTTACCAGGGTAGGTTTTCAGAGAGAAATTAGGGATAAGATAGCCAAAGAAACACAAAGTCCGTTGAAAAAAGAAATCTGTGTGTCTGGCTCTCTCTATGAATTATGACTATTCAATGGGGGGAAAAATCTGAACCCTTGCCAAAAAGACTGCCGTGTAAAGGGACAGCTGGAGTTTTCTGTTAGCAGTTACAATGCATTCCTTGTTCCATAAGGGAAGAACAGGATCACTAACACAGCAACTCATACATTGCATGGGGCACTGGCCTATCTCTACCTCAGAAAGCATTTTCTTCAAAGGGAAAGAACTAGATATTTACGGAAGGCATTTAAGATGCTGTGGGTACAGACGTGCTGACCTTCCTGAGAGACTTTTGGTCTTTGTGATGTGTCGACTCCATCTCTGTAGATGCCTTCATTGTGCTATAACTTTTATACAGGATACATTGTTTAACCAAACAACCTAATTCAAATTCCCTTGAAAACTCAGGAAATTCTAAGAAAATAAAACCCCATTGTATTTTGGGGTGGGGGTGGGGTTGAGATGCAAATAACATTTTTAGCAAGAATGTGAACATACACAAAACCACGCTACGTAGTTGGAACTTGTGGTGGGATTTTAAAATGTGAATGCTTTAAAAAGCAAAGCACAAGGAGAAACGATGGGAAGAGAAGCACAGCATTTTAAAATCTGTCCTAGAAATGGTCAACTCTGCCACTTCTGGGTTATGTGCCCAAGCCAGGGCTCACACTCAGTCTCTTCACAAGTCTGTCCTGAGAACCAGTGTGGCTGAAACCTGAAGGGCAACCCCGACCACTGTCAAATGGAGAAAGTCACATCTCTATCTAACTCCAAATTAAAAAGAATGATGATAAAGTTTTTACAGATTGATGGAGAAAGGGGCAGGGATCTGTTGATTGAACATCAGTGGGGTTAATTTTCTATATTTCAAGGTTAGAATCAATTTTGTTGATTTAGCATATCAGGATATGTTCATGCAATTTTTTTTGTTTTGTGCTTGATGTTCGTTAGAAAATCACACCCCTACCTGTGCTCACTGTTGTTGTTATTAATTCATGATGAGCTTATCAGTAATAGATCAAAACATTGACCCATCTCTGACTAGCTTCTTGAGTTTTGTTATCTTTGAACCATTGCTCAGATCCATCTTATAAGAGCTTTCCTTGTTTACCGGGACCTTTACTTTCTCAAACATAGCCCTTTCTAGTGGCTTTTCTAAAGGCATGTCTAAAATAAGCAAGCCAAAAATCTCACCAGCCTTGCTTTTAAAAAGCACCCACTTAAATAAATCAAAACTCCCACTGCTGTCAAGTCTAGTCTGATTCATAACTACCTTCTAGACAGAGTTAAACTGCCCATGTGGTTTCCAAGGCTATAAATCTTTACTGACACAAACTGTCTTTATCACGTAGAGCAAATGATGGGTTTGAATCACCAGCATTTCAGTTAGCAGTGAAGAGCTTTATCCCTGTGTCAATAGGGATCCTTATATTTAAATAGATTCTCTTAATGACTATATGAAGAAAAAATATCTGCCAATCTGAAGGCCTAGAAGGTAAATCCATTTGAAAGTATTTGGGCCTCCAGCAAAAGGCAGCAGGATTCACAAGAGTGTTGCTGGAAGACAGCAAGCTAGAGTTCCATTAAGAGTTTTTAAGAGTGCCTTTGTCTTCCTAGAAACACCTTCAGCAAAGAAGGAGCACGAATAGCACAAGAGTTGTTAAATTCAATATACTCTGACCCACAGTAGCAAAGTTCAGTCTCTCACTGCCATTGGAAAGCTAGCACCACCAGCAATATACTTTGTTTTCCATGAGATTTAAATGAGTGGTTACTAGAGAAGATGTGTGGTGATGTCACGTGGGCTCCAGCTACAACAAAACTCTCCTGTGTTTTTAAATGCCTGTGGATGGTGTATTGAATACATTTGTTCTCCCCAGGATTTTAGAAAATCATTGAATTTTTATATTAATATTTTAATTCTAAAAGAAATACAAGAAGTCTCCTTTGCTTTATATGCTGTTTGTTGAGATCCCGTGTTAATGTTCTAGAAAGTAGCTCGTTATTGTTTGCATTGAAGCGGTCACATTCTACTTTATTCATTTGGTTGCTTATCAGCCCATAGGCTAAACGAGTCTGTTGAGTACTTTAGTCATTGCCTTTTACCTTTACTCACTTGTCACTTGTCATAATAATGGAAGCAAAAGGACAGCTTTCTTAGAATCCATCATGTCTGTAAAGGTTTTCAATGTTGAGAGGAATAATAAAGATAAGAAGTCCTTTGGAGTTGATTATAGAACTGCAGCGCATACTCGCGGTTTTGACCTAAGATTTGCATATGGTCATCAACTTAAACAGTTCTTTTTGGTCCAATGATTGTATGCAGTCTCTCCATCATCTTTTGAGGCTTCCTGCATACTTCAATATTTTTGCCCCCAGATCCTTTCAAATTTGTAATTCAAAGCTTGAATCCTTTTTGTTTAGTTATTTTAATTTAAAATACGATGAGTGTGTTCAACCTTTTGCGTTTTCTAACTCTAGATCTTGGCGCATTTCATTGTAATACTTTCCTTGGTCTTCTTGATCTGCTCTTTGACATTTCCTGTCCAGCTCTTTGTCATTATCATTTCTTCCAATTGTCTTATCTACTCTATGATTAAGAACAATTTTCCGAGTCTGTTCTGATATTCACCCAGTTTGGTTACTTTAGTATTTGAAATGCCAGTGATAGAGCTCCCAGCATTGCAATACAAAAGTTATGGGCAGACCAGTGGTGCTGTGATATGCTGGGTTTGGGTTTAACTCAATGAAGACTACTCCTTGTACATTACACATTCTAGCTTACAATTTTCTTAAAATGTGTTATTGTGTGGTGTCAATATTGTCCCTGGAGTTGTGTGACAAAAAAGAACTTCTACAGAGGCCCCGAGAAAGGGATCAGGCCACCTAGGTTTAAGCCTTACTACTAAGAGAAAGTATACTCTTCATTGTCCCCAGCTACAATCTCATCTTTGAAACAGAAGAGTTATATATAAAGGTCTTCCTAGGTCTAAAATTAAGTCTTAGGAAGACGTGCTCATTCAAGTTCCCATATCACTTCCCTCATGCTCAGTCCTATGACACATTCCCTGGAGCAGTCTTTTCCCGGTAAAGTTTATCAGCAATTCCTCTTCACCATAAAAGTCAACTCACTATCATAGAGTAGATTCAGACCCATGTATGACAGGGTATAACCGCCCCTATGAGTTTCTGAGAGTGTAACTCTTCAGGAATAGAAAACCTTGTCTTTCTCCCAGAGATCAGCTGTTGGTTTTAAACTGCTGGGCAGATCAAAGTATACCACTATGCCACCCTCAACAAGATGGATTGACACAGTGGCC
>NW_022111373.1:67634477-67654540 GCF_000313985.2 Echinops telfairi | reverse complement strand
GTATACAAGAGCCTCTTCAAAATCAGAGGAAGAAATACTGTGATGATGAAAAAAGAGCCTCCAGCTTACAAGATGTTTGTCTGAAATGGTAGCAGCACCTGAGACCTTAGTGCCAAGACCATGAGTAAATGTAGAAGGGCAACATGAAATCTATGAGGCAGAGCTGTCTAGGGAACAAGGCAGTGGCCAAGGAACTACCATATGTACTCTAATATAAGCCAACTCAAATATCAGCTGAGGCACCTAAATTTACCACAAAAACTGCATTAAAAATGTGCTGAAAAACTCAGCTTATACAGCATTATATTCAGTATGTGGCTGAGAGGTTGACGATCAGAGAGAGCAAGAACTACTCGCTGAGAAGAGGTGCTGCTGTGAATAAGAGTATACCCTTAACATTTTCTGACCCTGATTTGTGGTAACCTGTTTACTTCCACAGTACAACCCGATAGGCATGGGTATTGTCTGTGAATTCTGTGTGGCTATTGCAAGACATCATTGAACCCATCAGAGAAGTAGAGTGTCATGCAGGGAATGTCTGATGTCAGCACAGGGTACAGAGGAATGGAGGGTGGAGGCACATCTGACCTCTGCTTGTGGCTGTTGACCTGAGGCTGAAGTGAATTTGGATTCTCCTCCCCACTGAAGCCAGCGGAGATCTGATATGTCTTCCTTGCCATTTCCTCAGTGTACCTTTCTAAGCATGAAAAATATTTCCCAAAGCACTAAAATATCTTTAACAATATAATACAGTCATAATAATAATACTCTAATGCATATCACAAAGCTCCACCCATTTATGATTAGGAACCATTGTATTTATTCAGAACTTTTAATATCACCGGTTTCAAGGAATCTGGGTTCACTCAGATGTTCACAACCTGGGGACCTTCTGTATTCCATTGTCTGTGTGTGCCAGACTTTGTTTACCTGTTCATGTGTGAAAAAGTATTTCAACCTGAGGAAACATTTTTTGTTGTTGCTATTGTGAATAATGCTGCAATGAACATATTGTTGTTGCTGTTAGGTGCTGCCAAATTGGTTTGAACTGATAGTGATCTTGTGTGCGAAAGTCTATAACAATGCCTACTCTGCACCATCCTAACAACTGTTACTAGTTTTTCGAGTGAATTGTTGCAGACATTGTGCCAGACCATCTCGTTGATGGTCTGCTTCTTTTTGCTGTCCCTCCATTGTACCAAGCATGAGATATTTTTCCATAAGTGATCTCTTCTGATAATGTTTCCAAAGTTATGAGACAGAGCCTCACTCACATTCCTTGCCTTGAAGGAGCATGCAGGCTATATTTCTTCAAATAGATATTTGTTCTTTTAGCAGCCCATGGTACTTTCAGTTATATCTTCTTGCTGGTTTATTTGCTATAACATATTATATTGTTTTTCTAAAGGTGGTTTTGCCATTTGTTGTATACAAAGTTTAATTATCCCTGTCTACTGTAAAATGATAAGTCTTCGTGCATTGAGGCCATATTATTCCAGATATGTTACAAATTTGGCATTTTTCTTTAAATGGGTCGTCATTTTAAAAAATCATCAGTACTAAGGTAAGAAAAAAGACTTGGCTATATGCTTCCAGAAATTAACCAAAGAAAACCTTATGGACCACAGCAAAGCATTGCCCTATTCAATTGATACAGACATGATATAGACATAGAAGGACTAGGTCATTGGAGAAGGATGTCGTGTTTGGTGAAACAAGGCTGTGAAAGGTCCCTAGTGAGCTGATGGTCATTGTAGCAACAACAGTGACGTGGCACATATGGCTGATTTGGGGGATGATGCAGGTCAGCAACCTTTGGTTCTGTTATACATAATGTCAGCAGGAGTCAACGTTGACTTGACAGCTGTCAATAACAACACATAATAAGAAGAAGCCCCCCAAACATCATCATATGTACCTATGCTGTGGTCATTTCGTTGTTCCTTATTCCTTTATGTAGATCTGTATTTCCATCTGGGAATATTTTCTTTACTTTGAAGAATTTCCTGTATTATTTCTTATAATGCAGGTTGGCTGGTGTGAAAATCTTCAGCTTTTACCCATTTGAAAGATGTTTTCTTTGTATTTTTTTTCAAAATACACCCGCCCCTTCAAAGTGCATTCTCCATTGTGGAAGTGGGTGCGTTTTGATTTGATTGTATATTTGATTGTATCAACTATCAACTTATATTTGTGGCAACACTACAAAATCTAAATCCCACTATTTTACATTAGCCTGGGTTTCCTCCGTTTCTCAGTCACAGAAGCACCATCTCTGTCAGCGTGCAGTTGCAGACACCAGCTTTCCAGTGGTCCTCTTGTCTCTCCCATCCCCACAGCTGGAGCCCTCTTTGCAGCTCTTCAAGTGAAAAGCAGCAATATTTTGAGGGGGACCCTCTTGAGAAGAGGTGGTAAGTGGCCAGGGTGGCACCTAAGAGAAGTCAGGGGTCGAATAAATTGCTGTTGCTGCTCCCCTCCATTCAAGTGCTCTGAAAGGTGAGTTCTGCAGTGAGAAGGGCACTAGGGATAATCCAGAGCCTGGCGACAACTGCCAAAGCCCGCTGCCTCCTGCTCCTCCATTGCCTGTTATGCTGAGCTCCTTTTTCAAGTAGTGTCCAGTATGTCTTCCTGTTAGTTTCTAGTCTCTCGACCTTGAAATTCAAGCCCTCCAAGACCACAGTGCTCATTGGTTTCTGTGGGGATCTCCCTGACCCGTGACTTCAGGTTTTCTTTTTCTCTCTGCTGTGTCCAAGCTACTTTTAGTAACATCCATTGTGGGTTTTCTGAATCTGACTTTATCATTTTCTCATCTAGATGTTGAATTTGGATTGTGTTTATATTTTCCATATCTTTACTTATTGACTTCTTGTTCTTTTAAGATACAATTAGCTTCACATTTTTATATTTTTGTTAAATAAACGTTTCTATGATTTTATAGAAATGCTTTTTTTAACTTTCCTTCACATTGTTTGCACAGTTTCCCCCTAAAAATGAATCAACAAACGTTCCATGAGAACAATGAATTTATTTTCTTTATTGATGTATCCCCGCAGGTTACCGCATTGCTTCTTACTTACATAATCATTGGATGGATGGATGTAATACCCTTAAAGTTAAAGGGCTACAGAGGATCTGGTACAGTCAGTTGGTACTGATTCACATTTCAGACAGTTCATGTGTTCGCAGTAGGCAGCTCATGGCTATGGAAAGAATTATGTGTTTTTGTAGAAAATCATCATCATATTCATATCATGGCCCTGGAGTCTATGCCCACACATAGTTATGCTATAGGACAGGGTAGAATTGCCCCAGTGAGTTTCCAAGACTGTAACTCTTTGCAGAAATAGAATGACCTTCCTCCTGCGACTCCACTGTAGAAAATAAGAGTTAAATGTTTCTGTCATGTTCTGAGCCCTTTTACATTAACAGCAAATCCCAACAGCCCGACAGTCAGAAGCTGGGAGAGTTGAACTTTGCAACAATGACTTCCCACCCCTAAGCTTGGTTTCTTCTCTTGTTGCTTCAGCTGTTGCGTCTTTTCCCTTTCATCTGACCAAGTCCTGCATCTGCCCTGAAAGGTAGTGTCCCTACCACATAGATAGTTGCATTCATGTTTCTTGTGTCTCCACTCCTATAAGCCTCCTTACTTTTGTCCTGTGTGGCTCAACCACCTCACTCTTTCATAGATCCTGATGCAAACTTGTTTATCTTAGGAAGCATAAAAAGAAGGCTTTAAGTAGAGGGCATGTTCACACACACACACACACACACACACACACACACACACACCCTATCCTTTCCTTTAAAGTCATTTTCAGGGTTATACTTCTTCTCCCCTGATAGACATATGAAATGGCCCTACAGCTTGGCTGAAATCACTAGGCTATGTTACTGAAATGCTGAGTGCCTGCAAAGATAGTATGCCTTTACCCATAGTTTCAGATATTAATTTGTTATGCTGAATTGGATATAGTTAGACCTGATGCAGTGGATATTCATAAATGAATTAAAAGAATCAAATTTATTATTTTTCTAAATGAAATTAGTTCTGCTACTAAGTGAATATATGGATTATATTTATGTCTCTGATATATAAATATTTACATCTATAGCATCTAAGCCTTGAAGGTAAGTTTCTGTAACCAACCACTCTCAGTCTTTGAGACTAAACTAAAATATAGTGACCTTTCAATTCATCATGGAGTCATGGTGGTGCAGTGGGTTAGGTTTTGGATTGCTAAATGAAAGATCAGCAGTTCAAATCCATCAGCCTCCCTGAGGAAAAAATACGAGGCAGATTTGTTTTCTAAAAAATTCTGTGGAGCAATTCTGCTCTGTCTTATAAGGTCATTATGCTTTAGAATTGACTAAATGGCAGTGGGCTTGTCTTTTTGTTTTGTTATCCAACTTTTACACTGATTTGTAGAACATTTACCTGATTGCTTTGCCTTAAAATCCTGATTATTATAGGACTGTGGGTCAGAGATGCATTTGAACAGAGGGGAAGATTTTCCTGATTTAAGAAGCTGAAACATTTTTGATGGTCACAGAAGATGATGAAACTGCATATATATTTAGGTTCACATTTTTTATTTCATGAATTAGCTTGGGAAGATAGTTTTCATGTAATTATATATTTCTAATGAAAATGTATCCTGCTCTGGTGGCTGTCAAAGATGGCAGAGGGTCAGGTCTTGGTGCTTGATGACCATGTCCATCTCCTGGGCTATCTGGCAGCCATTGTGGCAAGGTGGTGGTGGTGTGCTGTAAGGGCATCAACATTTTTGGCAACTTCTACAGAAACAAGTTGAAGTACCTGGCCTTCCTCCAGCCCCTCCCACTTCCAGGTCCCTAGCCACATCTTCCGGTGAACCATGCACTGTTTGCTGCCACAAAAGACCAAGCAGGCAGGCTTCCCTGGACAGGTTCAAGGTGTTTGACAGGATCCCGCCCCCTTACGACAAGAAAAAGCGGATGGTAGTTCCTTTGCCCTCACGGTAGTGTGGCTGAAGCCCACATGGAAGTTTGCCTACCTGGGCTGCCTAACTCATGATGAGATGGGCTCAAATACCGGAAGGTGACAGCTGCCCTTGAAGAGAAAAGAAAGGATAAGGCCAAGATCCATTACAGGAAGAAGCAGCAGCTCCAAAGCTGTGGAAACAGGCTGAGAAGAACTTAGAGATGAAGATTAAGCACACAGAAGTTCTAAAGACCTCAAATAAAATAACAGAGGAAGTAAAAAAAACAAAACAATAGCAACAACACAAAATAACAATAACAAAAAGAAAGCCATTGACAAAAATGGAAAAGCCTATGAGCCCAATAAGGACTTAGTCCTTAAAAAATAAAAGAAATTGTATCCTGAATTTTATTTTATTTTTAAAAATACTTTTACTGGGAGCTCTTGCATCTCTTATCACAATCCATACATTCATCCTGTGTGTCAAGCACATTAGCACATATGCTGCCATTATCATTTTCAAAGCATTCTTTTCCTACTTGAGCCCCTGATATCAACTCCCCATTTCTTCCCCCTCCCTTGATAAATTATAGATTATTATTGCCCTTGATAATAAACCCTTGATAAATTATAGATTATTATTGCCATGTCTTACATTGTCCTCCATTGCCCCTCGCCCACTTTTCCATTATTCGGCCCCCTGGGAGGGGATTCTAGATTGATCCTGGTGATTGATTCCCCTTTTCTCCCCTAATCCTACTCTCCCCTAATCCTCCTGGTATCTCTATTGTCATTGTTGGCCCTGAGGGGTTTATCTATCCTGGATTCCCTGTGTTGTGGGCTCTTATCTGTAGCAGTGTGCATGCTCTGGTCGAATCTGATTTGTAAGGTAGAATTAAGGTCATGATAGTGGGTTGAAGGAAGCACCGAAGAAGTAAAGTTGTGTGTTTCATTGGTGCTACACTGCACCCTGATTGGCTCATCTCTTCCCTCTGACCCCTCTGTGAGGGAGTATCCAATTGTCTACAGATGGCCATTGGGTCTCCACTCCATGCCCCACCCCTTGCCCTTGATTCACATTGCTTATGATTTTGTTCTGGGTCTTAGATGTCTGATACCTGATCCCATTGACACCTCATGATCACACAGGCTGGTGTGTTTCTTCCATGTAGGCTTTGTTGCTTCTCAGCTATGTGGCTGCTTGTTTATCTTCAAGCCTTTAAGATCCCAGATGCTATATCTTTTGATAGCTGGGCACCATGAGCTTTCTTCACCACATTTGGTTGGGCACCCATTTTGTCTTCAGAAATCATGTTGGAAAGGTGAGCATCACAGAATGCCAGATGATTGGAACAAAGTGTTCTTATGTTGAGGGAGTACTTGAGTTGAGGCCCAATGTTCATCTATAACCTTAATTCTTAACATATAGATATGAGTACATAGTTTTAATCCCCTATTGTTATATATATTTACATATGTGCATGCCTGTATTTAGACCTCTATAAATGTCCTTTGCCTCCTGGATGTTTCCTCTATTTCCTTTTACTTTCCTTTTGTCCCACCATCATGTTTGACCTTCATTCGGGTTTAATAATTCCTCAATGGTACATTGCCCTTGATTAAGTCCCACTAGACATCCTACCACTTTCCTTCCATTGATTTTTAGTTCACTTGTTCCCTTGTCTCTGGGTTGTTACCCCCAACCCCTTCCCTTCTCCCACCTCCCCTTCACCAGAATCCCTCCAAAATCATTGGTCCCATTCTTTTCATCTCCAAATTATTTAACCCACCTATCTTATCTTAATAGACATGCAGATACCTTAATAAGTGTAAAAACCAGGCAAAGCCGAATAAAACAAAATGGAAGTCAAAACCAACAAAACAATAATAACAAAAACAAAATAACAATAACAAAAAGAAAGCCACTGAAAAAAATGGAAAAGTCTATGAATAGTTCAAGGTCTGTTTGTTGGCCTTTAGGGTGTTTTCTTGTCGAGTTTGATGGGGTGCCACACTCTGTCTCCAAAGTCTATTTTTAGTATTCCCCAGGGATTTCATCACTCTGCTTTCCCTGCTGCTCTGCTGCATGCCCTCAGACCCTCGCCCAAGCATGATGGGGCCAGAGCGTGCATTATTCACCCCCTGTGTCTCCAGTGCTATCCCCCGTAGCACCATGGTTCATTGAGGACGCCGTGTCCCATGGTGGGGCCATCCCTATGGTCCTCCCTGTGCGTTGTCTGCTCCCAGCAGGAGCACCGTCCTTGGGGCTTCATGGGCCAGGATGTCCTCTTCATTTCTTTTCATTTCTCCTGTGTGCTCTACTCTGATGCGCCACTCTACCCAAGCTGTAGCCCCAGTGCTCTCCCTTGAAGTGCATTCTTCTGGGGGGCTGAGGTCCTCATTATTGGGATTGGGCCCTACCCGCAGACCTCTCCATCAGTTCCCTGGTACATGCCAGTATGTTGTATTCACATCTTGGTGCATTGGGTTGAAGTCTCACCCTCTCCTGTGGAGATATAAACAATATCCTGCCCTTGGGTGGGTTAGTGCCCTCTACCCAGTATACTGAATTTTTATTAACTACTTCACAGTTGAACTTTAGAAACACAGGCTTTTGTATTTCTTTGTCTTCAGGAAACAAAACAACATAATGTATAATGTGGGGCTTGTTAGGAGCTGAATTGTGTTCCTCCAAAATTTGCATTAAAGTCCTGGAGACCTGGTGCTGCAATGGCTAAGTGACTAACTGCAAACTGACTGGTGACTTGAACCCACCAGCAGCTCTCCCAGACAAAAGGCCTATTGATCAACTGCCATAGAGATCACAGCCTATGAAACCAAAGGGGGCTGTTCAACTCTGAATTCAGTGGGCAAATACCAATAGGCCCTGGTGCCTGTGAATATAAATGCCCTTGTTAGGAAATAAGGTCTTTGAAAGTGTCATCAGTTAAGTTAACCTGAGGTCATACAAGAGTCGGTGAGTCCAATTCAATTGAGTCTGGGTCTTGCATCCGACTTGTTGGTTTTTGGACTTGAGCCAATGGTCTGCCATAGTACCTGCTCATTCTGGGAGCCACCAATGACTTATGTTATAAAAGGAGAGGAGGCAAAAACAGACCAAGGAAACATGCTGCACATGTCAAGAGTCATGTCAAGAGTGCCTGAGGCTCCCAGGCAGAAAAAGACAAAAATATTTCCCTAGAGACTTCAAGAGCATGTATTGGCATGCTGAAAAAGGGGTTTAGCCTCCAGAATTATGATAAAATGCATTTCTGTTGTTTAAAGCTACC
This sequence comes from Echinops telfairi, assembly GCF_000313985.2. Taxonomy (NCBI): domain Eukaryota; kingdom Metazoa; phylum Chordata; class Mammalia; order Afrosoricida; family Tenrecidae; genus Echinops; species Echinops telfairi. The sequence continues at coordinate 67,646,290 of NW_022111373.1, read as the reverse complement.
TATTTGGTGTAAAAAATAGGTATTATTATTATTATTATTATTATTATTGCTGGCAGCACTGGAACAATAACGACCCTAAAGAGAAAAGGAAGCATCTTCTCTCTATGATAGTTAGGTTTTGTGTCAACCAGGCTGGACCAGGATTGTCACTGCTTTGGCAATTAAAGCCTAGTAACCCCTCATTATATAGCCTAACACAATATGAACAACTCCATATAGGGATCTGCTGTGAGCAGCCAATGAGCTTTAAGAAAATCGGATGGTGTACAACCCCCTTCCTCAGTTCACAGCCCTGCTGCAATAGAAAGGAAGTCCTTAGGGGATGTGGCCTATATAAATGGATACTGTGGAAAAGCTTGAGTCTGGGTCTTGCATCCGACTTGTTGGTTTTTGGACTTGAGCCAATGGTCTGCCATAGTACCTGCTCATTCTGGGAGCCACCAATGGCTTATGTTCTAACTTGCCAACATTGGATTCCTTCACTGTTACCATCACCAACCGGCCTGCTGCTCTTAGATTCCTTTGCCACTGCAATCACCAGCTTGTGGTCTCCTGACAATATTGGATTCATCAGCCCACAAAAGAATGAGAATCAGGAGAAGCCTCCAGCTTAACATATGACCCATAGACTTGGAATCTGATGGGACTCAGACTGGACTTGCATGATTCTAGCACTGTGTCTGCTATTCTCTTGATATAAATTTATATTCAGACCTATATCACCTATATCTACATACATGTCCATACTTATAGTTATACCAATATCTATGTCATCTATATTTACATAAACATCACTGGTTTGGGTTATTTAGAGAATTCAATATAAGACAATCTCCATAGAACAAAGTAAATCCCAAAAAAGGGGAATCCATCCTCTTTAGAAAGAAAACCTGATAATAAAGGGAAGACAGTGGTAGATTTGGTTTAAAATCAAGGTGTGAATCAGAATTGTCTTCTCTCACCATATATATTTAATGTATATGCTGAGCAAATCATCAGAGAAGCTGATTATATGAAGAAGAATGCAGCAGCAGGATTGAAGGAAGGTGTATTAACAACCTGCAATATGCAGATTATACAACCCTGCTTGCTGAAAGTGAGGACTGCTTAAAGTGCTGCCAATGAAGAGTGAGGGGCTTGCCCTTCTATATGGATTATGACTCAATGTAAACAAAATCAACATCCTCACAACTGGATTAGTAGGTAGCATCATGATAAATGAAAAAATATTGAATTTGTCAAGTATTTCATCTTCCACAATGAATCCACAGTCAATGCTCATGGAAGAGGCAGTCAAAAGACCAAATACATTGCACTGGGAAATCTACTGCAAAAGAATTCCTTAAAGTGTTGAAAAGCAAGCATGTTACTTTGAGGAGTAAGGTGTGCCTGACTCAAGCGATGGCATTTTCCAATGTCTCATATGCATGTGAAATTTGGACATTGAATAAGGAAAACTGAAGAAGAATCAATGCATTTGAATTATGCCAGTGGTGAAGAAAACGGAAAGTACCATGTATTGCCAAAGAAGACATAAATCTGTGTTAGAAGAAGAATCACTAGAATGCTATCTAGAATCAAGGATGGTGAGACTTTGTCTCCCATATTTTGGACATGTTATTAGAGGAGACCAGTCTCTAGAGAAAGACATCAGGGCCATAGCAGGGCAAAGTAGCAGAGCAGTGAAATGAAGGAAGGCTCTTGGCAAGATAGCTTAACACAGTGGCTGCAAAATAGGTTGAAATATAAGAACCTTTTTAAGGATGGTGCAGGATAGGGCCATGTTTCATTTGATTGTACATAGGATCCCTGTGAGTGAGAACCAACTTGAGACACCTAAAACCACAGTGGCCGATTCTGTCAGGGGACCCGACTTCTAGCCCATCTCTTTTTCTAGTCTCAGTGTTTCATCAATGTCCTTGTGGCTTTGGCTTTGATCTACTGCTCCCCTACACTCAAGAATTGGAGGATCAGAAGAGTGGCTGATAAAACCCTAGTGCTAATCCCAAGTGGTCACTCAATCTTGAGTCTTTCCCAGTTTCAGAATGTCAGTCCCAACCTGCATGTTCCTTGAAATGAGCAATCTGCAGAGCGCACATTGACCTATTATTCTCTGGAACCTATTCTAGGTAAAACGGAGGCCAATTGTGGAGGACTTGACTCTACAATCAGGATGCATAGGACTGTCAGTGGTTGATTGTCCAGGAGTAGTGCACTCACACCTTTCTTCCAGAAAGCCTCTGCATGCTTCACAGTTAGCAGTTGCAGACTGTTTTCAAGACCCAGAAACTCCAGGACAAACTGAGGAGACTCAGTTCGTTTTGATTACTTTTTCTTCCCCTTATCTGACTGCCCCTTTTCCTTATGCCCTCATATTCCCTCTCAGTCAGAGTTTTCCTTTCTTTTGCTAAAACACCCACAAAGAATAGACTAAGAAATTAAAATAGTTCTATATCCTTCTTTTTTTAATCTATGACTGAGAATGGAGGACAAATTCCCTTTTGGATAAATCAACGGAGTGCATCTCTAATTATTGCACTGCAGATACTGAAGAATGGGTAGGAGAAGATTTTTAAGCACTCAAGAAATCATATTACATAAATAACCAACTTCTTTTTTTTTTATTTTTAGCCATACCTTTAAAAAGTTAATGGCACAGTGGTGGTTCTCAACCATGAATACACATTAGAATCTTTGATTGTTTTTTAGAAATATCAGATGCCATAAGCTCTACTCACAGAGATTCTGATTTAATTGTTCCAAAGTGAAACTTAAGCACTAGGAACTCTGAAGACAAAGCAGGTGCATAAGCAAATGCAGTGAAGAAAGCTGATGGTGCCTGTCTGTCAAAAGACCTAGAAACTGGGGTCCTATAGGCTGGAAGATGAACAAGGGGGCATCTAACTGAGAAACAATAAAGCCCATATGGAAGAAACACACCAGCCTATGAGATCACAAGGCATCAAAGGGATCAGGTATCAGACATCAAAGACCCAAAAATCATAGCATTGTGAATGAGGGGGAGTGCAGAGTGGAGACCCAGGACCCATCTGGGGGCAATTGGACATTGCCTTGCAGAAGGGTCGTGGGGAGGAGACGAGCCAGTCAGGATGAAGTGTAACAATGATGTAACATACAATTTTCCTCTGGTTCTTGAATGCTTCCTCCCCCTCACTATCATGATCCCAATTCTACCTTACAAATCTGGCTGGACAGGAGCATATACAATAGCACAGCTAGGAACTGGAAACACAGGGAATCCAGGACAAACAAATCCCTCAGGACCAGTGGTGAGAGTGGTGATACCAGGAAGGTGGAGGAAGGGTGAGGGAGAAAGGGGGGAACAGATTACAAGGATCTACATATAACCTCTTCCCTGAGGGATGGACAGCGGAGAAGTGGGTGAAGGTAGACATTGGATGGTGTAAGATATGACAAAATAATAATAATTTATAAATTATCAAGGGTTCATGGGGGAGGGGGGGCAGGGAAAGAGGGGGAAAATGAGGAGTTGATACCAAGGGCTCAAGTAGAAAGAAAATGTTTTGAGAATGATGATGGCAACATATGTACAAATGTGCTTGACACAATGGATGCATGCATGGGTTGTGATAAGAGTTGTACAAGCCCCCAATAAAATGATTTTTTTAAAAAGGAATTTCATTCAGTTCTAATGGGAAGGTGAAATGAAAAGCTGTATAAAAGCCGTATTTTCTACAAAATCCCCGTGACCTTTCCTCCAGAGTCGTCTTTTCACTGCTCTCCCCATCTAGATTTCTAGCAGGCCTGACAGCACCCCAGGATTGACTGTCAATGCTTCTGTCCAACAGTCGCAGGGTGTACAGGGCACGTTTCCTGACTTGAAAGGGAGCATCTCTGTGGCCCAGGGCAGGCAAAATAGGGCCAATTGGGTAAATAATATGCTCCTTATTCTATAAAAATATTCTTGTAATAGATGGGCTCAGCAGGACAATTTTCTGAACAATTTGATTCAAATTACAGTCTTCTTCTCACCCTGTAAAGTATCACAAATCAATATGGCAGCTTCTATTGTAAGCAAAGTGAGACTGAATACTAGCATTATGTTTTATGTGCTAGAAAATCCATACATTTACACACAGGTTTTTTAAGCAAACCTTTGTATCAGATGCCTTTTTGAAAATTCCCGAGAAAGCCATGCACAATTGATCTATTCCAAATATGAGCTGCCATCGAGTTGATGCCGACTCAAAGAAAATTCATATATGTCATAGTAGAACTGTTTTTCACAGAGCTTTCAGTGGTTACTTCTTTTTTAGCACCAGAGTGCCAGAACTTTCTTCTATGGGGCTTCTGGGTGGACCTGACATTTCAATTTCTGGATTAGCAGCTGAGTATTTAATTGACTACCCTGGGATTCCTTACCTATTCCACTCCTTCTCAGGGTTGACTAAACTTTGAAATCAGCAGGAGATGTTTCGAAACAAGAAATGTTTGGATCCCAACCCTGAAGAAAAAAGCCATCTCTGGGGTATTTCTGAACTGTGGAGATTTTACTGCAGAGCCAGGGCTGGAAAGGAAGGATGCACTCAATACCTTACACTGAAAAAACTCAAGAAAGAAGTCAAGCCTCAAGTAGCAAGATTGAAAGATTGTATGAGCAAACTATGGAGGACTGGTCAACATTAAACCATGTGATCTTTCAGTACCATTCAGTACCATTCAGTTGAAGTTCCATTGAAAGCATTAGCCAAAAACAAGGCTCTGGGAATTGAGGGAATACCAATAGAAAATGTACACTAAATTAATGAATCGTGGGAAGCACTTACTCTTCTATGCCAGGTAATTTAGAAGACAGCTACTTGGCCAACTGGCTGAAAGAGATCCATAAATATTCCCATTCCAAAGAAATGTGATCCAACAGAATGTTCAAATTATAGAACAATATCATTAGTATCACATGCAAGTAAAATTGTACTGAAGATCATCCAGCAATAGGTGCAGCAGAACACTGGAAGTGAGCTGCCAGAAATTCAGGTTGGATTTAAAAGGAGGACACGGAACAAGGGGTATTATTGCTAGTGTAAGATGGATCTTGGCTAAAAGTGTAGAATACCAGAAAGATGTTTACTTGTGTCTTATTGATTATACCAAGGCATTCAATTGTGGGGACCACAACAAAATTATCAACAACCTTGATAAGAATGGGAATTTCCAAACATTTCATTGTATTCTAATGGAACCTGTGGAAACAGAATATGGGCATACTATGTGGTCACAAATCAGGAAAATTGTGTGTTTGAATCCTTTCCTTACACTTTTTCAGAGCAAATAATCAGAGAAGCTGGATTATATGAAGAAGAATGCAGCATCAGGAATGGGGGGTGGCTTATTTGCAACCTGCAGTATACAGATAACACAACCTTGCTGCTGAAAGTGAGGATGACTTGAAGCACTTGCTGATGAAGATCAAGGGTTGCAGCCTTTAATGTGGATTAAAGCTCAATGTAAACAAGACCCACATCCTCACATAACCAGTAGATAGGTGACACCAGGATAAATGGAGAAAAGATTGAAGTCAACGTTTTAGTCTCTCGTGGGGTCACAATCAATGCTCTTGGAAGCAGCAGTCAAGAGACCAAAGGACACCTTGCATTAACTAAATCTGCTGTAGGAGACCTCTTCCAAGTGCCGAAAAGTAAAGCTGTTACATTGAGGGCTGAGGTGCCCCTGACCCAAGCCTTTGTATTTTCAATAAGCTCCTGTGCACATGAAAGTTGGACGCTTAATAAGGAAGATGGACGAAGAACAGATGTGTTTGAATTATAAACAAGGTAAGCATAAGCAATTGGAGTTTTTTTCAAAGATTCTGCTTCTAAGTATGTCTGGCATCTGCCTCGATTCCACAACACCTTCATACAGAATCAAAGCCTTTTTTCAAATTTATAATTCCTGACAGGAACCGAATACCCCATAAGCAAGGCAAACACAGGCTTACCTGCACTTTCCCATCTCTAGTGCAGTTAGTGTTTCTGCTGCCTCTGCTTACCTTGCTTATGAGTAGTCTCCCCAGAGGAAGACGACTCAAAGAAAGGCAGAGTGAATCCCAGGCTTCAACAATTTCTGTTCAGATGGCAGCCTTAGCCATCAAGTCTTACAGGAACACTTTGAATGAATGGTAAGCAACTGCACTGTAGCGTTAAGGAGAAAGAAGGCATCAATGAGAATTCTGTTTGCCCTTATCACCTGTGCAACCCAGAGCAGATCTTTCTTCATCTCTCAGGACCTCATTTGCTAAATGAAGATTACAATTTCTTTGAGTCCTGCAATTTTTCAGGAAAAGCAATTTACCTGGAGACGAATGAAAAACATTGCTGAGTATAACAAAAAATATCTAGTTTCCTGAAAAAAGTAAATGCAAGTAACATGTTTCTGAAATAGTGTATTTGGGCTTTCTGCATCCCTGATCAATTGACATGAGCTCCTGAATTACTTAAGGTTTATCCTAAAAGTAATCATCCAGCTGACTCGAAGTTCTCAGCTACCTAGGAGGAAAAAAATAATCAAGCCGACTGCAATGGAGTCCGTGCTAACTCAGAATGACCCTGTAGGACAAGTTAGAACTGGCCCTGTGAATTTCCAAAGGGAAAATTTTCCAAAGAAAACAGATGACTCTAGTTGGATGGGTCAATTAAGTAGCCAGCCCTCTTGCAATTGCACTTAGGAATAAAATGTCCTAAATATATGAAAATGAAATTGCAAGAGGACTAGCTAGCTAATTGATCCCCAAACTAGATTCTTTTGTGTTTTCTTTTAATTTTAGGAATTTTGCTGTATTAACTAAGAATAGTCTTACCTAAGGAAGTTTGCTTCCTCCTCCTACGTCAGATCTTCTTGATGAGCTTCTAAAATGCTCAGGATTTTTGTCAGCCTTAGAAGAATGGCTACAAATCGAATCTGTATTTAAAAACTTCTGTGCCGATTAGTTCTGTGTTCTGGGAAAGCACATACAAACCCTAGGTACATCTCCCCCATCCCCTCCCCGCCCCCAAGGTGCTGTTATTATTTGAGATGCAGTGTTGAGCTTTCTGTCATTAGCAAGTGTGAAAAAATCACTTGCAACCCAATCATCCCATTGTGTAGGATCTTGCAGCAATGAACAGGAGAGCCACTTGACTTAGTGAGATCCATCCTCTTGGGAAATTTGGGAAGCTGCTCACAAAGAGGTGGTGCTTTCAGCCCAAGCAGGGGATTACTTGCTGATCCTTTGGGAGAGACCTTCTGGTTTGTCCTTTGAAGTGACTGCTTCTCTGCAGGTGTCAAATAGCCCCACTCTGGGGACAGACTTGCAGATTTAGAGCTCTCTGCTAAATGCTCTCAGTGACCTTTCTTCCTGGGTCTTCAGGAAATGTACAGGTTAATCCCTTAAAAGCATTACAGATCAGGAACAGTGCTTAAGGTACAAGAAAGAAGGCTGCCCAGCACTCTACCCCTAGCTTGACTTTTCCATTAGAGTGGAGCCAGCCCAGCAAAGGGCCCTTCAAGGATTCCCCCCCTCTCTCAATCCAGTGCCTGGGTATTCCAAATGGTTCATGAGATCTTGCCAGCTATTCGTAAAGCTGGAGGTGTGAGTCGCCCCCCACAGCCCGCCCCCCAGAGGTGCTTCTTTAGAACGACCAGGTGATCAGCCATTGCAGACCCCATCAGAGGTCTACTCTGACACATATGGGGTGGCAATGAATCTGAGTCAACTCTGTGATGATAGGTGGTCTTCTCCTTGTTCAAATGGCAGTGCCCATACCTCCCATTCCCAGGCAGGCATCTGAGCATTTGTGCACTATTTCCCAGATTTGGTGGGTCTTTGACAAATATCCTATGCCAAAATGAAGACGAAAAAAGAGGAAGTAAGGTGTGTGCCTCATTCCTGTGACTGTTTCAGGGATTTCTGTAGCTTATCTGAGGACTCTGGGGACTAACATTCATTCAGTCAGCCCCGGGTGCTCACTTCACCCATCTCTCATCAACAAATCTTCTAATAACATCTAAATCAAGAAAGAGAAACCACAACTGCTTGCTTCTCTCCATCCTTTGGGCATGACTATTGCGTATATCTAGTAGTATGTCTGGTAGGTCGAGTAACGGAGGGAAACATGCAAGGCCACACCGCACAGAATCGTTTGCTTCTTTCCCTGGTTAGCACTTTGTGAAGTTAATATCTTTGGTTGTATCTCTGTGCAATTTGTAACTGATAAGTATTTTTAGACATGTTGTTGTCCCACTATTAATTTTACTCATTTCATGTCATAATAAGGATGATGGAATCTTGATAATTCCTCTCTCACCATCTTTAGAATAAATGCTCAACCATTCTAAATCTATTTTTAGTCAACAACATAGGCCTTTGTTTAAAAAAAATATTGTTAGGGGTCAAGTGCTAGCTGTGTAACCTAGACCAAGTTATTTCAACCAGATGGATTGACCCCATGGCTGCAACAATGGGCTCAGGCATAGGAACAATTGTGAGGATGGTGCAGGCCTGCACAGTTTTTCATTCAACTGTGTATAAGGTCAAGATGGGTCAGGCCTACTCGATGGCACCAACCAACAGCAAGGCTTAGTTTCTTGTTTTTATAAAATGAGAAGAGCATAATACCAAGAACACAGGAATCATCAATTAAAGTAATAGCATCTAGCTTTCAACATAATACCTAGTATGCGGTTAATCGACTCCCATCAAGTAGATAAAGACACACAGCTACATTACATGGGGTTTTCCAGGCTGTACATTTTTATAATAGTAGATAACCTCATATTTCTCCCACAGAGTGACTCATGGGTTTAAACCACTGACCTTGCTATTGGGCTTATGGTTGTTGTTAGGCGGCTTTCAGTTGGCTCTGAATCAGGCGTCCTCAAACTACGGCCCGCGGTCCGTCCAGGACATTTATCCGGCCCGCCAGGTGTTTTTGCCCCGTATTGTTTTTTACTTCAAAATAAGATATGTGCAGTGTGCATAGGAATTTGTTCATAGTTTTTTTTTTAAACTATAGCCTGGCCATCCAACAGGTCTGAGGGATAGTGAACTGGCCCCCTGTTTAAAAAGTTTGAGGACCCCTGCTCTGAATCATGGCAATTCAACATACAACACAACAAATTACTGCTCAATCTTGTACAATCCTAAACATTGTTCTTAGATTTGAGGCCACTGTGTCGATCCATCTCATAAAGGGCCTTCATCTTGTTTTTTTAATGCCCCTCCATTTTATCAAGCATGATGTCCTTCTTCAGGCACAGGTCTCTCTGATAACATGTCCAAAGTTCAGGAGATCAAGTCTCCTCATCCTTGCCGCTAAGAAGTGTTCTTGGCTGTACTTCTTCCAAGATAGACCCATTTGTTCTTGTGGTAGTCCAGTTCTTTACTAACACCATAATCAAATGCACCAATTTTCCTTCTGTCTTCTGTATTCAATGTCCAACTTTCACGTGCATCTAAGACAATTGAAAATACCATGGCTTGAGGATGGTAAAAGTTTACTTTTGAACATATAGTTAGGAATTACTGTGTATACGTCAAAAATAAAATATATTAGCAAATGCATTAACTAATAATATGCTTTTAAATATAAAAAAAGAAGAAAAATACCATGGCTTGGGTCAGGAGTATATCAGTTAGTTCCTAAAGTAACATCCTTGCTGTTCAACACTTCAAAGAGGTTTTGTGCCTAATGCATTTGATCTCTTGATTGCTGCTTCCATAAGCATCGATTGTGGACCTAAGCAAGATGAAATCCATGACAAATTCCTTCTTTTCCCCATTCATCACTATGTTGCCTACTATTCCTGTTGTGAGGATTTGGGTCTTCTGGACATTGAGTTGTAATCCATACTGAAGACCACAATCTTGACCTTCATCAGCAAGTGTTTCAAGTTCTCTTCACTTTCAGCAAGTAAGGTTGTATCATTTGTATAGCATTGTTGTTAATATGCCTTCATCCAATCTGGAAGCCTCATTCTTCTTCATATAGTCCGGTTTTTTATGATTATTTTCTCAGCATAAAGATTAGATAAGTAAAGTGAAAGGATACATCCCTGATGCACACCTTTCCTGATTTTAAAGCATGAAGTATCCCCTTGTTTCTGTTCCCACAACTACCTCTTGATGCATTTCTGGGTTTCATATAAGCACAATGAATGGTTCTGAAATTTCCTATTCTTCTCAAGTCTATCCATAGTTTGTTGATCCACAAAGTCAAATGCCTTTGTATAATCAATGAAACACAAACACATATTTTGTTATATTATCTGCTTTCAATCAAGATCAATCTGATATATATCAGCAATGACAACTCTTGCTCTGTGTCCTCTTCAGAATAGAGCCTGAAACTCTGACAGTTCCCTGTCAATGTACTGCCACAACCGTTGTTAAATGATCTTCAACAAAATTTTACTTGCATGTGATATCAGTGATATTGCTCATTCTGTTGAGTAACCTTCCTTTGGAATGGGTAAAATTATGGATCTCTTCCTGGTCAGCTGGCCAAATAGCTGTCTTCCAAATTTCTTAGCATAGACTACTTAGTGCTTCCAGTGTTTCATCAACCTATTGAAGTATATCAGTCGGTATTCCATCCATTCCTGCAGTCTTCTCTTTCACTAATGCACTCAGTGCTGCTTAGACATCTTCCTTCATTATCATTGCTCCTTGCTCATAGGTTACTTCCTGAAATGGTAGAATATTGGCTAGTTCTTTTTGATACAGTGACTGTGTATGCTTTCCATCTTTTGATGCTTCCTGCATCATTCATTCAATATTTTGCCCATAGAATCTTTCAATATTGCAACCTGAGGCCTGAAATTTTGTCTTCAGTTCTTGCCATTTAAGATATGCTGCATGTGTTTTTCGTTTGGGTTTTTAACTCTGTCTTTGCAAATTTCATTATAATATTTGGCTTTGTCTCATTGAACTTCCCTTTGAAATTTTCTTTTTTAGCTCTTTGACTTTATCATTTCTTCCATTTTCTTTATTTATTGAATTATTAGGAATTACTAAGAGACATTTTCAGAGTCTCTTCTGACATCCACTTTGATCTTTTCTTTATTTCCTGTCTTTTTAATGGCCTTATGCTTTTTTTATGTGTGATGTTTCTGATATTGTCCCACAGCTCTTCAGGCCTTTTGTCGTTAGTATTCAATGTATCAAATCTTTTCTTGAGATGCTTTTGAAATTCAGGTGCGATTGACTCAAGGATGCATTTTGGCTTTCCTGCACTTGCTTTAATTTTCTTCAGCATCAACCTGAATTTACATATGAGCAATAGATGGTCATTTCCACAATTGGCCTCTGGCCTGGTTTTTAGCTGCTGATATTGCTGGCCTGATTTAGCTTCTGGTTCTCCACTGTCTCTTCTCACAGATGTAGTCAATTTGGTTTCTGTGTATTCAATCTGCTTAACTCCACATGTATACCTGCCTTTTGTGTTGTTGAAAATGGGATTTACAACAAAGAAGTTTTCGGTCTTGCAGAATTCTATTATGCTATAGTCAGCTTTGTTTCTATCACAAAAATCATATTTTAAGCTTCTTTTATTTTTGCTTCCAACTTTTGCATTCCAATGACCAATAATCATCAAGACATCTTGATAGCATATTTGATCAGTTTCATCTCAAACCCATTGGTAGAATTCTTCAGCTTCTGCATTACTAGCTTTGTGGTTGGTGCATCAATTTGAATAATAGTTATATTGATTGAACTTCCTTGTATCCAGATAGACATTATCCTATCACAAACATCATTATACTTTTAGATACATCTTGAAATCTCCTTTTTGACAATG
>NW_022111373.1:67631900-67633805 GCF_000313985.2 Echinops telfairi | reverse complement strand
GATGATAAGTGAGGACTTTCTGAGTATTAAAGGGAAGTGGTCAGAGTGAATGAAAGAATGAAAAAGAGTTATTCTGCGGGGAGTGGTCAAGTTTTAAGCAACACATATATCCTTCACACATTTATTTGATCCCACCCACATGCATGCACACAAATCTATAGATAGACCCACATATTCATATAGTACATTCTCACCCCCCACACAAACACATACCACATTCATAAACACACTTATTCACATACACTCACTTACAAATACATGTATGCATGCATTTTATGGATGGTCTGGAAAGCTAGGGATAGTGCAGCCTTTTAAACTATCGCTCAACTGGAAGCATTCATACTGCTTTTCTTACTGTCAGAAGTGTCTCTGGCTGTTGTGGCACAATTTTTTCATAGATACAGGTCATTTGTTTAATTACACTTTGTATTGACCTTGTAAACAACTTTCCCTTCTGTGGTCCATGTGGTTTCTGTGGTCTCTTATTCTTCAAGCCATTAAAACACGTTTTCAATTCATCATTGTGGATTTGACATCCAATTCCCAATAGACCCTGGCAGTGGTTTCTTGTTTCTGGTTTATGGCTAAGGAGAGATCAGAAAGAAAAGGCATTAGAGCAAGGTCACTACAATGCACTAAATAAGAAATATATGCAGAATGAACATTTTCAAGGCAAAATAAAGTGTCTTCTCAGTGTGATTTTCTCTATCTCTGTTCTTATAAAATGAGTCATAATTCTCTGAATTATTTGCCACATTACTTACTTTATCAACCATGATATTTCAATCTTCACATCTGTTTATAATTAAAGAGAAGCATCTATGAATGTCACAAGGACATTGGGGTACATGCAGTGGGACTGTCGGCTGCTACAGGAATACTTTGGTCAGATTTCCCCCAAGTTCTTTATAAAACCATGACATTCAAAACAAATAAACAAGCTGCAAACATTCTTTGAGTGCTGCTAGGTCTGCAGCTATGACGGGACTTCTAACATGAGTCTCCATTCTCCTAATGCTATTTGTTCAAGTTTTCAAATATAAACCTGCCTCCAGAGATTCCAAGTACAATATGGCAATACGAGGAAAGGTGAGTGGGTAAAAGGTATGTAATATTCTAAGACCAGTAGAATACATCAAATAGATATAGATATACATATACACATACACTTATAAAGAGTTTAGCCAATGGAAGAACCATGAAAAGATTACTTATATCCACAAATCTCCAAAGTCCAGCATAAAGGTTCACCTGTCAAATATTCTGTGACACAATGTACTATTCTATTATACGCCTGCACTAGTTAATAGAGTTAGCATGAGATGAGTGCAACATTGTCATTGCAGAAGCAAAATGTAAGCATATTATGGGCCAGTATTTTACAGGTTATGTATATTACCTAACATAAGAAGATGAAGAAAGATATGGAAACAAATATTTATATGCATTAAGAGCAACATCTTTTCAGACATAACAAACATCATAGTCAATGGAGAAAAGACAAAAACAATCCAACTGAAAAAGGGTACCAGACAAGGATGCCCCTTGTCCCCACTTCTATTCAATAAAGTATTGGAGGTCCTGGCTAACAATATTAGACAACAGAAGGACATTAAAGGCATCCAACTGAGAGAGGAGGAGGTGAAGTTTTCGCTATTTGCAGACGACTTGATCCTGTACATTGAAAACCCCAAAAGCTCCACAAGAGGAGTACTTAACAGCGATAGAGAAATATGGAAGAGTGGCAGGATACAAGATCAAAAACAGAAGTCTATCGGGTTGCTATATATGTTGGACAAGAGCATGGAAGAGGAAATCAAGAAGACAATTCCCTTCACAATAGCCAAGAGCAAATTGTAAAATCTAGGAATATATTTAACTAAAAAAACTAAAGACGTATGTATA
>NW_022111373.1:67628861-67631024 GCF_000313985.2 Echinops telfairi | reverse complement strand
AATTAAATCCTGTTGGTACATTGTGTATGCTTCACTATAATCAGCTTATCCAATTTACATAAAAAAGTACTTCTAGAATAAGCAAATCTATTCTTAAGATACTCTCCAAATTCAGGTGGAATATACTCTAAGTCATGTTTGGGCTCTCGTGGACTTGTACTCTTCTTCATCTTCATCCTGAATTTACATATGAGCAACTGCTGGTTTGTTTCACCATTGACTTTGCCCCTGGCCTGGGTTTAGCTACTGATATGGAGTTTTTCCATCATCTCTGCCTGCAGAGGTAATCAGTTTGATTTCTGAATATTCCATCTGGAGAAGTCTATATTTAAGGTTGCCATTTGTGTTGTTGAAAAAGGTATTTTTGGGAGGGGAAAAAATGAGGGGCTGATACCAAGGGCTCAAGCCGTAAAAAAATGCTTTCAAAATGATGATGTATGTACAAATGTGCTTGACACAATGGATAGATGTATGGATTGTGATAGTTGTGCAAGCCCCCAATAAAATGATCTTTTTAAAAATTACCTGAAACACACTTTAAATAAACATAGTTGTATAGTCTAATATAAATTAAAATTGCTTATCACAAAATTTTAAAAAAGAAAAAAGGTTCAGTGAAGAAGTTGTTGGTCTTGCAAAGTTCTGTCATGACATCTCCAGGTTTGTTATCACCAATGCTATGTTTTGCAACTATTGTTCCTTGTTATTTTTCCCCCAAATTTTTCATTTCGGTCACCAATAACATCAAGGAATCTTGATTGCATGTTTGAACAAGTTCAGACTGAAGGAGTTAGTAGAATTCTTCAATTTCTTCATCACTAGATTTTGAGGTTTGTGCATCGGAACTGCACAAATTGGAGTAATAGTTGATTGGCTGGATTTCTTATATACAGCATTGTACTTCAAGATATATCTTGAAATGCCTGTTTTGATGATGCATGCAACACCATTCCACTTGAATGTCATTCCAAACATAGTACATCATATAGTTGTCTGATTCAAAATGGGTAAGCCTCATTCATTTCTTAGATAAAATAATCTTAGAATACTTATCTTTAAACATTCCATTTCATTTTTAACAACTTCAAATTTCCTGGTTTCATACTTCGTACATTCCAAGTTCAAATTAATAATGGATGTTTATATCTGTTTCTTCTCATTTTGAGTTGTGCCCCATCAGCAAATGGGTATCCCTAAAGATTTACTCTATGAACATCATTGAACTCCATGGTTTTATGAAGGCAGTTCTTCCTCAGTCATATTTTGGGAGCTTTCCCACTTGAGGGATTCACCTTCCAGCACTATAACTTACAATGTTAGCTGTCATCTATAAGGTTTTCAGTAACTAATTCCTCTTACGTGGACAGCTCATCCCTTCATAGTCTAGAAGCTCTGGTGATACAGGCTCATCCTCGGTGACCTGTTGGTAGTTGAAATGCCTGTGGCATACCTTCCAGCATCAAAGCAACATTCAAACCATCACAATATGGCAAACTCATAGGCTAAATGGAAATTCTAGATCACTTCATTTTGTTCATGTGGAACCTGTATATGCATCGATTGGCAGTCGTTGAAACAGAACAAGAGAATACTGAGTGGTTTAAAATAAAGAAAGTTATGTTCAGGGTTGTAACTTCTCACCATACATAATCAATCTTTATGCCAAAAAACAATCAGAAAAGCTGGCTTTATGACAAATAATGTAGCATCAGGCTTGAAGAAAGGTTTATAACAACATTTGATTTGCAAATGGCCTTGCTTGCTAAAAGTAAGAAAAACTTGAAATGTTTGCTGATGAAGATCAAGGATTTCAGTCTTCCAAAAGACATTTACAGAGGTATAAACATAGGCATGTACATATATATGTAAGTACATTAATATATAATGATAGGGATATAAGTCCATGTACATATATTTATAGGTTAAGTATTAAGGTAGCAGACAGACATTGGGCCTCTACTCAAGTCTTTCCTCAATGCAAGAACACTTTGTTCTAACAACTTGACATTCTGTGATGTTCACCTTTCCGACATGATTGCAGAGGACAAAATGGGTGCATAAGCTAATGTGAAGAAAGCAGATGGTGCCCAGCTCTTACAAGATATAGTGTCTGGGGTCTTAAAGCCTTGATGTTAAACAAGAGGCCATCTAGCAGGGAAGCAA
>NW_022111373.1:67620166-67628393 GCF_000313985.2 Echinops telfairi | reverse complement strand
CCACCCCCACCCCAGGGGGATGAACAACACAATCATGGGTGAAGGGAGACAGTGTATGATGTAAAATATGAAAATAAAAATAAATTATAAATTATCAAGGGTTCATGAGGGAAGGAGGGAGGGAGGATGGGTGAGGGAGGGAAAAAAGAGGAGCTGATACCAAGGGCTCAGGTAGAAAGAAAATGTTTTGGAAATGATTATGACAACATATGTACAAAAGCGCTTGATACAATTGATGTATGGATTGTTATAAGAACTTTAAGAGCCCCCAATAACATGATTTATTAGAATAAATAGATAAAGGAATGCAGCCTTCAATATAGATTATGACCCAATGTAAAGAAAACAAAGATCCTCACAACTGGACTCATAGGTAACATCAAGATAAACAAATAAAGGTTACATTTTTCAAGGACTTTATCTTTTTTGGATCCTTGGAACTTTCAATGTTCACAGAAGCAACAGGCAAGAGGTGGAAGAACACACTGCAAATCTGCTCCAAGATTTTTCTAAAGTGTTGAAGAACAAGGACATCACTACGAGCACTAAGATGCACCTGATCCAAGCCATGGGATTTTCAATTGCCTCCCATGCATGTGAAAGTTGGATATCGAATAAGGAAGATCGGAAGAATTGATGCCTTATGGTGCTGGGGAAGAAAGTACTACGGTCTATCAAAAGAACAAATATCTGTTTTGGAAAAGGTACAGCCAGCACGTTCCTCAGAAGTGAGGATGATGAGACCTGTCTCAAGTACTTTTGACATGTGATCAGGAAAGATCAGTCCAAGAAAAGGTCATCAAGCTTGGTAAAGTTGAAGGACAGTGAAACAGAGGGTGATCTTTGAGGAGATGGATTGCCACAGTGGCTGTTTCATTCAGTTGGACATAGGCCCTCTAACCTGATACCATTGCACCTAATGAGTACAAGAGGCCCTTATAGAAAATTTCATATACTTTAGAATGATATTTTTATTCCATAAAATACTAAATGTAGTACTAATAGTAATACTAAGATTCAAGGGTTGGAGATAACCATGCTAATATAAGCTTTCTGTATTATTGTGAGAGAGATGGAATTTATGGCACAACGCACTGGGGACATGATTAGAACACTGAATCAATACCATTTGTGTCACTTTGCAACAAGTTTTTTGGGCGTCTTTTAATTAGAATCTTGTCATCATTGCCAATAAGCACAAACAGATTTTATTCAGATTTTATTTCATTGCTGTTTGCCCACCATAACAATAAAATTTACAAAAGTATATAATATTTCATGTGAAAAAGTTTCCATACTTTTGGGTTTGTCCTAAGATTGGATTAAATGTGTGATCAGAAACTCATCATAATGCTTATGTTCTGAAAATCCAATGCTATGGATTCAGCCCTAAGTGAATTGTAGAATATAAGAACAGAAACATAGTACTCATCTTATTAAATTCCATTATTTAATATGTGTACAAAATTTTAGATGTAATGACAAGTTATAATTCCCCTATATATGCCAAGTACTGTTTTAAGGATTTTATATGCTTTAACCTATTTAATCCTTCCTACAACCCAATCTAGGACTATTCTAGGAGTTGCATATCATTTATACTATATTTTACATAAAAGGAAACATATGATAAGTATGTAAGATCACACAACCAGATCAAGATGACACAATTATTCATTAAAAAGGCCAGTAATTAAACCCAAAAAATATCTCTCGCTCTCTCTGGTGCATATGTGTATTTATATACATGTGTTTTATAAACGAAATTGAATCTCCACAAACACAAAAATTTAAAACTTCATACTAGAATTTGAACACAAAAGTCTATGTATTTCTTTCCTTCACATTTCTATACCAAAGTTAATAATCTGCTTTCATGAATGGACTTTCTTTTGTTGAATCATAAAAGTCTTGCTGGAGGATTATATAGTAGATCTAAATTTAATGTCAGCATGGCACTCTGGAAGCTCAGCTTGCATTTATAAAATACTCATCCCATGTCACAATAAATAGAGGCCTAGACAGTTTTTTGTCTTTTAGTGAAAAGAAATTATATAAGTTTATTATGCTACATGGTTCACTGAATGAATTTAACATAAGCAATATGCTATTTGGCACAAAGTTTAAAAGTTTAATTTTTCAGTGTGAATGATTCAGAAGTTGGAAGGGAAGTAAAGCAAATCCTACATCTCCATATGCTAAAGTGATCCTTATTAGTAAGCCATTATCAAACCAGTGAAATCTCTTCTAGATAAAGATTGCAAAATAAACGTTCAAACCCTCCTGTCTTACTGAGGAAGGGTTTCTCCATCATTCTGTTTCCCTCTCAGCAGCAGCATCTCATTGATAGTTCTCATCATGCTTATGGCTTTATTGGAGTGCCTCATATACATAACAAAGGAGCCTTGGCATTGCCAAATAGGTGTTGGTCTGAAAGTCAGTAGTACAAATCCACCAACCAGTCTGTGGGAAGAAGCTGAGGCTGCCTGCTCCCACATTTACAATTTCCGAAGCCATCTAGAGACAGAGTCACTATGACTCAGACTGGACTCCATGGCGGTGGGGTTTGTTCGTTTGTTTTCATAGGTACAGATTCTTTGGAAACCCTTCTGTTGTGATTAATTGCTCTGCTGTGAAGTGCAAGGCAATGGCTTGGACCCACTAACTAGCTGCTCTGAAGGAGAAAAATGTAGCAATCTGCTTCTGTAATGGTTTTAGCTTTGGAAACTATTGGGCAGTTCTACTCTATCCTATAAGGTCACTATGACTTGTTATCAACTCAATTGCAATGGGTTTGTTTTGGATTTGGGGTTATAGGTTCGCTGTTTTAATTCATGGTCTCTAGGTTCTAATATCCATTGCGATGATTACACAGAACTCACAGACATAATTCATGATTAAAGGGTTTATTATGGAAATGAACAAGTTGTAATGCCAGTGAGAAGTGCCCTGGGAAGTTGTTTATCAGGATATATTACAACATTCTTTCAGGTCTTCTAATAAATGGCCAAGTTCCTGTCTTCAAAATTTTCTGGCATAGACGAGTAAGTGCTTCCAGTACTTCATCAGCTTGTTGAAACTTTTCAATGGATATTCCATCCATTCCTGGAAGACAGCTACTTGGCCTACTGACTGGAAGGCATTCATCTTTGTACCCATTCCAAAGAGAGGGGACCAAACAGAATGCTCAAATTATACAATAATATCACTGATATCACATACAAGTAAAATTTTTTTGAAAAATATCCAACAAGATTTCAGCAATATATTGAGAGGAAGCTGTGAGAGGTTCCGGCTCAATTCAAAAGAGCATGTTGGACAGGGGATATCATCGCTGGTGTTAGGTGGACCTTGGCTAAAAGCAAAGAATATCAGAAAGATGTTTACTTGTGTTTTATTGGTTATCCCAAGGCATTAAATTAAGGACCTAAAAATAGAGATATTATCCTAGGTAATTCCCAGATGGGCCCAACATCATCAGAGGAGTTTTGACCACAGAAAAAATGCATGTCACGGTGATATAATTAGGGTCAGAAAGACAACAACTCGATCTGCCATTACTGCCTGGAAAATGGAGGAAGATGCTACGTGTAAAGGAAAGGAGGTGACGTCTAGAAGTTACAAAAGGTAAGAAAGCGGATTTCCCCTTGGGTCCTCTAGAAGAGCTTAGCCCTATTGGCCCATTTTATTTTGTTGTTTTATCCAATTATATTTGTGATAATTTATAGTTGCACCAATAGAAAAACAAGAAGAACAAGGCTCAGAGAATTAATATAAGAAAAAATAATAAACAACGGCTGTGGCAGTTAAGTTTTATGTCAACTTGCACTTGCATAGGGGTGGAGCCCAATCTTTCAATAAGGTCAAAGCCTGAAGAAGCCTCCTGGGCAGTGTGGCCTCTTTGGAAGAGCGACATTGGGGATCCCTTCTTCTATTAGCCCTTTCACCTTCCACCCTGCTGGGACTCTGTGCCTGCCTCCAGGGACAATCCTATCTGGGCCCCCTGAACCTAGAGCTGTTGGTGCCCTACCATGTGCTCTTGGCTCCATGTGAGTCGGTCCCCCTGACCAATGATCATCTTCTATTCTGCTTCACCATTTTGTATCTTCAGCTTGCAGCTCCATGAGTCCTGAGAGGGCCCCGGCAGCAATCTTGTGAACTTGAGTTGGACTGGGTTGGGATAACTTCTGGATATAATATTACTTCTTTTTTTTATATGTGAATATACATAGTTTTGTTAGAAATAGTCAAACTATAGAAATAACTTAAGAATACAACTGAGTAAATTATGGTGAGTACATTCATGCAATGAAATTTTTTATCAGCAATAAACACCATAGACTAGGGATATGAACAGCCCTGCCATCATGCCCATCATGCAGCATGGTCTGGAAAGTGGGTGGTTGCAAATGCAATGAAACCAAAATTCAACACCCCTTCATTATAAAATTACTTCTCTATATAAAGTTCTTTCTTATACATACCTGAGTGTCATTTGTTTTGTTTCTCTAGACAAACCGGCCTACTACAATAGGCATCAAGTCAGCTCCAACTCACACTAAACCAATTGTCATTAAGTTGATTTCAATGGGTAGCAGCCCTATGGTGCCCCTATAGGACTAGATAGAACTGCTTCTGTGGGTTTCTGAGACAGTAAATCTGAGACTGTAGAAAGCCTCATATTTCTCTGGAAGAGCAGCAAGCTGGATTTGAACTATGGACCTTGTGGTTAGCAGCCCAAGACATAGACCGCTAGGCCACCAGGACTTCTTATGCAGGCTCATAATGACACTATATTAAGACGCTATTTTAGAAACTATAAATCTTTATGGTGCAGGCAGCTGCATTTTTCTCTCATGGAGTGGCTAGTGAGTTTGAACCAAAAATCTTGTGGTTAGCAATACAATGTTTATCCCCAGACAGTGCCACCAGGGTTTCTAGAGAGTTTATATCATGGGTGCAATATCACACAACTGTTAAGTGCCACACCTACAGCACCTGAGATTTCAATCACTAAGCTAATGACATAACAGAATCAATGGTATGAGCTGTTTGGTATACATAATGGAAAGATATTCATCCTTATTATGATTTTGGTTTTACACACACACACACACACACACACACACACACACACACACACACACATGCTGTTCTTAAGCACTGTCAGAATTTTGTATCCCTATGTTTTTCAGTTATCTGAAATTTAGAGCATATGTAGAGCATCTGCTCCCTTGAAGATTCGCAATCTAAATTAACACAATGGCAGTGAATGGTGGTGGTGGTGAAGGATCCAGGGAAGCAGCAGTCAATACATGAAACACAAATGCATTGAGGAATCTGTTACAAAAGACCTCTTCAAAGTGTCAAAGTGGAAAGGTATTCCTCAGCCAAGCCTTGGTATTTTTAATCACCTCATAAGCACGTGAAAACCTGGACAGACAGGTGAAGTGTTGCTTTTAAATTATGATGCTATACTTGGAAGTGAGGATGGCAAGACTTTGTCTCAGGTACTTTGGACGTGTTGTCAGGAAGGATGAGTCCCTGGAGAATGACATTAAGCTTGATAAGGCCTGCACAGTGTTTCATTCTGTGGCACCTGGTGACAATATGAATCAGAACTGACATGACCTCATCTAACAGCAAAAACAAGCATCCACTACAGAGCGCCATTGGCACCATAATCAAGTGCTTGACAGCTAACTGGAAGGTCAGTGGTCGATAAAACCCACCAGCCACTCCATGGGAGAAAGGTATTGCTACTGTTCATACAGATCACCCACTGTCATAGAAGTAATTCCACCTCACAGTGACTCTTACAGACCATACCCTTATAGGGGAAGTTAGAGGCTAGAGGGTAGACATGTTAACTTAGGTGAAGAGGAAGGCAATATGCAATAAAAGGGAATTTAGTTAAAAGTCGGTGGAGGCAGGAGATACCAGATGACTCTGTGAGGGGCGCAAGAGTGAAAGCCACCAGAGGTGAACACAGTCCTACAAAAATGGTGATATACAAGCAGAATGAATGTGTGGGAGGGAGAATGGGAGTATTTCCATAAAGACCTTATAGGCTGTGGAAGGATAGATGGACATGTGAATTTCCTTTGCTGCAAATGTGTCATTCAATGGGGTGAGGAAAAACTACTACTACTACTAATAAAAGGACATAGTCGGACTGTCCCTGAGGGTTTCTGAGAGTATAACCCTTTACAGGAAAAGAGCCTCATCTTTCATTTTTAGCGTGGCTGGTGTGTTTGAACCACTGATATGCTATTACCAGCCAAACCATTGGCCCATTACACCACCAGGGCTTGTTCACTTAAAGATTACAGATTTAGAAGTCCCATTTGTTCTTGTTAGGAGCCTTCTAGTCAGTTCCAAGTCCTAGTCCTCCTATGTACAATGGTGTGCAACACTGCTCAGCCCTTCACTATCCTCATAATTGTTGTTATATTTCAGTACATTGTTGCAACCACTATGTCAATCCATCTGTGTCCTTACCCTTCTAGTTTACCAAGCACCATCTCCTTTTCTGGGCACTTCCCCTGATAACATGCCCAAAGTACATGAGATGAAGTCCCACAATCCTGGCTTCTAAGGAGCATTCTGGCTGTGCTTCTTCCAAGCAGATTTGTTGGTTCTTTGGACAGTTCCTAGTCCTTTCAATATTCTTTGCCAGCACCACTTCTTCAAAGGATCTACTTGTTTTTTCAGTATGTCATATTTGTGGGACTTGCATGTTGATGTAATGCTGAAAGCTATGCCACCAGTATTTCAAGTACCAGAAAGGTCACCCAAAAAGTATATGTTTCAGCAGAGCTTTCATACTTAAGAACAGATTATAAAGAAGGAATAGGATGTCCAGTGCTGAGGAGTTAGCCACTGAGAAGCTATGTACAGCAGAAGAACATTATCAGATACTGAAAACCTCATGGATAGCAACAGGACATTGTTGGAGAAAGTGCCAGAAGATGAGCCCTTCAGGTTGGAAGACACTCAAAATATGACTGAGGAAGAGCTGCCTTCTCAAATAGAGTCAACAGTAATGATAGAGATGGAGTAAAGCTTCAGGGGCCTTCCTTTGCTGATGGAACATGGCTCAAATGAGAAAAAACAGCTGTAAACATCCATTAATAATTGGAATTTGGAATGTATGAAGACTCTGGGAAAATTATAAGTCTTCAAAAATGAAATAGAATGCATGTCTGGGTTTATCTTTTTGGGTAATCTGACTGTCAAGGACTATAACTCTGAAAAGAAGCTCTAATTCTGTAGGCAGGTACTATGGGTTTGGGAGAGAGACAGATGCCAGCCATACCTAAAAATAGAGTCTTTGATGTGGTGAAAAAAGGTGAAATTGTTTACTACAGATGAGTAAATAAACTCAATCAAACCCATGGACATAATGAGAGAATCCGGATTATATGGAGAACAATGTGGCATCAGGTACTGGAGGAAAGCTTATTGACAACCTGTGATATGGAATGAGGAAGACTTGAAGCACTTGTTGATGAAGATCAGGGATTACAGTCTTCATACTATATCACAAATCAATTTAAAGAAGACCAAAACTCTCATAAATGGATCAATAGCTAACATCATGGTAAATGGAGAAAAGGTCGAAGTTGTCAAGGATCTTGTGGACTTGCTTGGGTCCACAATCAATGCTCAGGGCAGCAGCAGTCAAGAGATCAAAAGATGAGTTCATCGGGTAAAGCTGCTGCACAAGACTTCTTGAGAGGATTGAAAGGCAAATATGTCACTGTGAGGATTAAGGCATGCCTGACCCAAGCCATGGTATTTCCCATTGCCTGGTATTCATGTGAAAGTTGAACATTGAATAATAAATACCAAAGAAAAATGGATGCATTTGAATTCCAGTGCTCAAGAAAAATACTGAACTTACCATGGATGGTCAAAGGACAAACAAACCTGTGTTTGAAGTATGGCCAGACTGCCCCTCAGAGAAAAGACTTCATCTTACATAATTTGGGCATGTTGTCAGGAGAGACCAATTGCTGGAGAAGAACATTTTGTTGGTAAATCGAGGAGTCGAAAAAGAGAGGAAGGCCCTCAAAGAAGTGGATTGATGACATGGTGGCAGCAATGGGCTCAAGCAGAGCAACAGCTGTGAGCATGGTGTAGGACCAGGCAATGTTTTGTTCTGTTGTGCATAGGGTTGCTCTGGGTGAGAACTGACTCATTGGCATCTGTGTTAGTCTGGGTT
>NW_022111373.1:67615823-67619423 GCF_000313985.2 Echinops telfairi | reverse complement strand
TTAATGGCCATTCTTCATCTAGCTCCCAGAGAGCATGCTTATAACTTGGAAGCATTATACTTTTTATACTAGTAACATTATAACACACCTATTTCTAACTTTTTATTGTGGCATGCTATATAGAGCAGCAGCTCATGAGCGTATAGTCAGGTAAGTTTTGTACACTCATGTAACTAACATTCCAATCGAGAAAGAATGGGCTTCGAACAGCACCCTGGCATGTTCTCTCATTCCTTCGAGATTTCTTCTTCGAGATGACTAATTAAAATTATATACTGAGGCCACATCCAGTCATACACATCTTAGGCATAGAGTATAGCTAGAGAATACCCACTCATCAATCAGTCTCATGTCATTTTGTGGTCCCCACTATATGATCCCTATCTGCCTCTGTATCTTTGATCCCACCCTTTCGCCTTTGAGCATTATGCTCCACATTCTTAGCATATCCTCCACTGCATGTACCTAGAAAACACTTACTCACCTGCTACCTCTTTCTTAAAGTCTCTCCTAAACCTTCGCCTATTTATGAAGAATGTGCACCTCCTTTGTGTCCTGCTGTGTCCCAATGAATTTGTTCACATCAGACCCATTACTGAATTTCTGTATACATATGCTATTTACCATTAGCTCAGAAAATGGGTCACAAACTCAAATGCCTTCATGACCAGGGCAAAAGTTGGGTGAAGTATATAAAATTAATATAATAGGAAATGACAAAGAATGTAGCAAATTGGAAAGTGCATTCCTAACCATTTAAAGTACACAAACCAATTTATTAAAAAGAGAATACCCAATAAAACAAAACAAAACCAAAAAAGATGTAAGAGCCTCCAATAAAAGTATTTAATAAAAAAACAAAATAATGATGGCAACATAAAAAAAGAGAATAAAACCTAAGAGGACACAAATTATGACACTATTCATATATACCAAACCCAAAAATAGAACCCTCTGCCATTGAGTCAATGCCAACTCACGACCACTCTGTACAATATTTCCAATACTATAAATAATGGGAACAGTTGGCCTCGTCTTTGTCCCTTCGAGCAGCTGGTGATTTGAAACTCCAGCGGTGGGGTTAGCAACTGAATACCTAACCTCCAGCACACCCAAGACTCCAGCGTAAGGCGTGAAAACAGTTATGGATGCTTCAAGGTGAACAGGGCAAATAGTAGTGAGTGGACAAGGTTTAAAGGAGTTTGTGTGTCAGAAGCTTCTTAGCTCAATCCCAGTCTAGTAATCTGCTCCATTAGCTGGGAAAACAAACCATGGCTAATACTCCTTACTTAAATTTCTAAGTGCTATCTAAGAAAAAAATAGAAAGTAATATTCATCTAAATACCTGAATGATCACAGATTAATTTTATTTCCATAGAAAATGTCAAGCAAAGATATGATTTCTCATAAATGCTTTATTACTGTTTGACATCATACAACAGCTCGTTCTCATTAAGTAACATGTTTAAACTTGGGATTTTAAAATATCTACAACATGTTCACATTTTATAGGCAACGATTACACATTATGTGTTTAATTCACATCTATATTTATGGCACATTGTCATATAATCTCACTAATGCTCACAAGTCTTTTACAAGATTTATTTCTTTTGACAGCATTGCTTTCTAAGGCCTTTTCACTCTCTTTGTAAGGGGTCTAGCTTCAAACTACGTTTTACAAAGCATGTGCTAAGAAGGAAATACAAGCCAAAAGTTTGAGCCATGCCACTCGTCAGATGTTGCTTTGAGGGATTCAAGTCTAGAACTTCTGAGAGAAATATAGAGGGAAGAAAGCACAATTCTGGTAAATTCTATTTAATCCCTTGCAAGACAATCATGAGTGATCTTTGTTAGAATTTCAAATGATGCTAATGTAATTTGAAGCATCTGCTTAGGCAAGCATTGCAATGTCTCAGGCCAAATCCACGGTCATTTAATTACTTAACCCTCAAATTCCTTATTGGTAAAACAAGAATACTAGCTACTTCATAGGCTTGGTAAAAAGGATCAGCTGAGATAATTTGCCAAGCACTTGGCATGGGGTAAAAACTCAATCAATGATAGTGTGCATTACTATTACTATTTACCTGAAATTAAACAAATAAATCACATGAGATTTTATTATGCTTTGGTCATAAGAAACTTATTTTCGACTTGTCTTTATATTGGTTATTTTAAAGCTTCATTATTTTTCTCTTTCACAGAAGCACAAACACACACAAAATCACATAAAATAGAACAGTCCTTAATTTTAAATTGGCATTTATTTTAAAAGATAATTTTACCTAGAGCTATAGTGATGAGAGAATTATCTCTTATACAAACTCGGCAAGCAAGGTTGGAAATTAAAGCAGGAAACCAAATCAAACCCACTAGTTGCATCCATCACATGGTAAACCACTGACTTTTCAGTTAGCAGTCAAATGCTTTTAATCACTGTCTCAAAAATAACACCGACGAACCAACAACAACAAAACACTAGCCCAGATGCTAGTCACTTGATTCTATCTAATAGTGATCTTATAGGACAGAATTGAACCACCTGGAAGTTTGTGAAGGTTATAAATCTTTATGAAAGCAGACCACTTCATTTTCCCCCTGAGTAGTCGCTGGTGGATTGAGTCCCTAAATATTTATTTGACTGCTGACTTCACTGACTGTGTTAACTGGATTTTTTAGAGATGCAAAATCAGTAATGTTTGACTGTGTAAATATATGGACATTTATATCAAGGGGGCACCCTGTTGATATAGTGGGCTATGTGTTGGGCCATGTGTTAGTCCGGGTCCCGCCTCCAGCAAGCTGTTCATCTCTGTAGCCCCTCCAAATGAGATCATCAAGCTGTGACCTGGCTGACAGGCTAAACTCCACCCCTTCACTCTTAATAGTCTCAAATTAGCATCAGATTATGTAACTACCACAGGCTGCTAATCACAAGGTGGGCAATTCCAACTCACCAGTCACTCCTTGGGAGAAAGATGAGGTTTCCTACTCCTGTAAAGCTTTACAGACTTGGAAAAACCCACAGGGGCCAGTCCTATTCTGTCCTTTAGGGACACCATGGATTGGATTTGGCTCAGTGACAGTGAGTTTGGGTTTGGGTTTTGGGTCACACAGTTGCAGAAGTGTGTAAATCCAGTCTGACTCAAGTCCACTGGTCGAATGAAAGTTGGAGACTTCTCTTCACTCATCGAAGCTGCAGGAGCTGACAAACAGGAAGCAGGCATATGAATCAGGAAGACCACAGGCAGGTGGGTGCACAGCGGAATGAAACTGAGGTTGGCCACATGAAGAAGTCGGCGTTCTGCTTATGGTCTCTAGTATAGATAGGCAGTTTAAAGGGAGGAGAGAAACCAGATGCAAGACCGAGATCCAGCCGCAGAAGGGAGCTAGCTTCCGCACAGTCAATCATTGCCAAAATGTGGGCACACTCCAAATGAAAGCTCTCTCAATTGGATCAAGACTGTGACCACATTAAAAAAAAGTAGTATTCTCCACTGTTCTTTCCACAACTACTTAGCTGCTTCACAGAGGAGCCTCTCATGAAGTTGACCACACCATGCTGCATTATATCATGAGAAACCCTGCATCCCCCCC
>NW_022111373.1:67613138-67615440 GCF_000313985.2 Echinops telfairi | reverse complement strand
GTTGGACAAATTACTTGACCTCTTCAGAGTATAGATTACTGATCTATTCAGTCCAAGGTGCAGCCAATTCTTTCCAAGAGATCCAGCAGACTTTGTAGTATGTGCTTATGTGATATCTGTCCCATTGAGTCTCCTTTTCCCGATACCAATGTAACTCAGCAGCACCTTCCCATCATTAGCAGTAGAGGAGATCCTCAAATGAAGTGATAGATGTCCCTACTGGAGAGTATTGGAATTACTGTGGGGAGAAAGGTGAGATTAGTAAATCAAAGAAAGCCAAATCCACTGTCATTGGGTAAATTCTGACTCATAGTGATCTAAGTAGATAAAATCATTTTACATAGGGGTCGCTATGCGTGGGTTTGTTTTTCTGAGGGTGAAAACCAACTTCTTCTTCAACCCAAGATAATCCTGCTATCCTCTACAAAAAGGCTTAGCCTTCTTCTTCTCCATTGACTGACTGTTTTAGGCCAGGTTAACTAAAGAAATAAAGCCAGTGACATGCATATGTGTAAGAAAGAGTTTTATATCAAGAAAGTGTCCCACTTAAGTCCAATTTACATCCATAAGTCTGATACTAGTCCATATGTCTAAGACTCATACAGCCTCATGTAATAATGCAGAATTCAGGAAGCTCACAAGCCAAGGGGTGTGGAGTCATATGAATCCAAGGTCCACTGCTCTCAGGGTAGCCAGCAAGTAAGAAGGTGGAGTGACAGACAGGATCCTCCTTCTGTGAAAACCACAGCCCAAGAAGACAGCATCAGGTTGTGACCTGATTGACAGGTCTGACTCCACCTCTAGCCAGGATGCTTTGTTGATATAAAATCATCTAACTACCACACTGAGTTAGTCTAGTCACCTAGCAGATTTGCTCATCATTTTCTTAGCATATATTTCATGCACCATATGAGTCAACCATTTAATCACATTAAAAAGAGTGTGTAGTCACAACCACAATCAATTTCAGAACATTTTCTCCCTGTACTTATTGTTAGCTTCCATTTCTTCCAAACCTTCCCTGCCATGTCCCTAGATAATTATTAATCCAGTTATAGTCTTTATAGATTTACCTACGCTGAATTTCATATACAGAAAAATCATAGGAAACACAAAACACACAACCAACCACAAAACAAAACAGAGAAAAATCTCAATAAAAAGGAAAGCAGAATATATTAAAACTACAACTTAAAAATGGGCCTAAAGGGAGGTCAAATGACAAAGTCTTATATTTTAGTCTAACTACATCCACCATAACTGATTTTACAATGTTCTTTGTTAGATAGCAAGACTATTCACATCCCTGAACGATGGTCAGAGGGGATTTTCTGGAGGCTTAATTCCATATGAGGACCCTGCAAAGGGATTTGGGGCTTCTACTGTTACTCACAGCCCTCTGCACACTGCGTGGTCATAATTTAAACTCGGATAGTGTTTCCTCCTTTGGGTTTTGACTTTATTATTCACAGTCCTTGTATCACCCAGGCTGTTCTCTCAAATGGACTTAGTTGATGCCTCACTTAAATGGCTGCTTGCTTGAAGACAAGATTTTAAGATCCCAGACACTCATATTTCTGATAGGTGGGCACCTTCAGGTTTCTGTACCATATTTACTGTAGCACCCATATCTTCTATGATCTCTTCATGAGGGTGAACATCAAACAGGGCCATGTAATAAGAACCATTTGTTCTTATACTAGAACTAGAATTAAGTGAAAACCCAAAATCAATTCATATAGCTAAGTTCACTTTTGAGACATCATTATCATTTAATGATAGAGAACATTATAAATCATTCCCCTGAAGCATAAGGTGATTCTGTTGACCAGGTGTCATTGATTTAGCCAATTGCATAGTATTGAAAGAAAATTATACATGATAAGCTGACTTTTCAGACCACAGTAAATGAATTGTTAATTTGAACATATGAATGCCTAAGTGGCTGGACGCAGTTTACTTAAACATTGAGGTTGGTGATAAGGCAAAATTTTCACTAACACTCATTCACAAAGGCAGAACTATTATTGTTTTTGTTTTGATTTCTTTTGTTGCTTTGTTTTGCTCTGTCTTGGGTTTTTTTTTTTTTTTTGCATAGTATTATCTCTGCAGGTCTAGCTAGATAAGATAGGCGGGATAAACAATCTGGAGAAGAAGACAATGGGACCAGAAGTTCTTGGGGTACATGGGAGAAGAGGAGGTGGGGGAGAGGAAGTGGTGTTAATAAACACAGGAAAAAGGGAACAACAAGTGATCCAAAATCAGGGGTGAGGAGGATGTAAGAGGTCTGGTAGCACTTGAT
>NW_022111373.1:67610443-67611917 GCF_000313985.2 Echinops telfairi | reverse complement strand
TGTTCTTTGGGTACCTTCAAAGCAAGAGATCTGACCATCAATTTCATATCCTTGGGATAGTGGTCATCTGCTTCTTCTCACACTAAGGCATTTCAGCCTTAACTCCAAGGGAGTACACAGGTTTCTTAAATCTGCTACAGGCGAGTTTGTGGTAAAACCTAGTTCACTAGTGGGGTTACCATATTGAACCCTTCTGGTGTGGTCTATGAAGGGTCTCAAAAGGACATAAACTAAAATCCCAGTAGTCTCTAGCATGTATTCTGGTTAATCAAGAGCTGGGTAAAAACTAGGTCAAAAGTATTCAGTTAGGTACATAGGACCCAGTGTATTCACCACACTGGTTCTGTATGTATTATTATGCATTTGTTCTTGATGGGAGGTTGCTTCACCCATTATATACACCCACAGAAGTTAAATGGCCTTCTCCAAGAAATACATGCCACCCCCCCCATCATATTGACATAAATTTCCAGTGAGTTTAGCTTATCACTTTTATAGGAGTGTCTGCTGATTTGGGGTGACTTTAGCATAGGAATATCACAGGTTGATGGGTGTAAGTCGTGAAGATCCAATGGCAGTGGATGCATCACTGGGCTGTGGCAGCCATGAGGGTCAGTCAGCAGGAATATGAAGGCAGAGAGAGAAGGGGAGATTACCAGGACCCTCCTTATGAGGAGGCCAAATCCACAAGGAGGCACCATCAGGCTGTGACCTGATTGACAGGTTGAATGCCACCCCTACAGGATTTTAGATTTTTAAGTTGACATGAAATTATGTAACTACCACAACCTCATTGATTGGGACACCAGATTATAAAAATACATGACCTGAGAGCAAAAGGCTGCCTTCCGCCTAGTGTTTATACTCAAAGTAGTGGATTTGTACAATATTTGTCCTTTCAAGGTTGACTATCTTCACTCAGAAAAGTAGTTTCCAGATTTACCCATGTCATGAGGTGTTTCATCGCTGTTTTTTAGGGATATATAATATTCTATTGGGTGAGTATACCAGAGTTTTGTTATCCATTCCTTTACTGATGGATATTTGGACTATTTTCAACATCTTGCAATTGTGAAGTATGCAGCAATGAACAGGGGAAAGCAAATGTCCATTCAAGCTCTTTCTTACTTTTTTGGGGTATATTCACAGAAAAGATATTGCTGGATTTATGCTATTTTCTGTTCTTAGTGGTTTTGTGTAGCACCATATTGCTTTCTAAAGAATGAAGCTGGGATTTAGATCATTGCATCATATTTGTAGATTACTTTAGATGGTATTAGCATTTTCACTTATTAAGTCTGCCTACCCATGAGCATGGGATATGCTTCCATTTGTGTAGGTCTCTTTTAGTTTCTTGTAATAATGTTCTGCAGTTTTCTTTGTACAGGTCTTTTGTTCCTTTGGTTAAGTTTATTCTAAGGATAGAAACTTTTGTGTGGCTATTGTAAATTATATTGTTTTCTAGAAGATTTTT
>NW_022111373.1:67606869-67608220 GCF_000313985.2 Echinops telfairi | reverse complement strand
AAAGGGGTCGTGACCCACAGGTTGAGAACCACTGCCATAAATGCTTCATGACTTCAATTTATTGTAAAAACTGTGTGGGGAAAACTCTGACCTTGGGAGGATGAGAATCACCATCATTGGCATCGGTTGCCTACGACTGATATTATGAGACAGCCATCAGACATGCCTCCACCCTCCAATCTCAGTTCCAAATCTAACATCAACTATCCCTCCCAGGATCCTCTCTGCTTCTCTGCTGGGTTTATTCATTCATTGCAGTGGCGACACAAAATTCATAGATGTACTCATAATTATGGGATTTATTAGAGAAGTATCAAGTTACCATTTAGGTTCAGGAATGCTCAGGATACAACTGTTCCATCAAGACAACTGCTCAGGATACAACTGTTCCATCTCAGCCGCACCCACAAGCATGCTGTGTTACAAAGCTCTTTTAACTCTGCCAGTCAGAGCTCCAACATCCCCCCTCTGCCAGCATGTTTTCTGCGCAAATGTACTCAGCTTTCTTGCTGCGTAGGCTGGAAAGCCCATGGCTTCTTCTCCTGCCATTCTCCTGCTTCTGCTGCCTCTACTGCCACTGCTTCCCTGGGTGCTGTTTTTCACTCTCTCTTGAAGTCTCCAGTGGCACAGCCCTTTGTCTCCTGACTCAAGGATGTTTAGCACAGGAACTTTAGGTCAAAAAGTTGTGCTCCACTCTTGGTTCTGTTTTCTTTATTTCCTTTCTGCCTCTGAGATGGCTCATTTTAAGATGGCAAAGTTCTCAATTTCCTGTTCGGATTCCATACTCTTTGCATGGTTCCTCACCCCTACCCTCATTCAAAGGCGCCATGAACCTCATTTACATTATTAGTAAACTATCCAATCCCCTGGAGAGCCCCAAGCATCTCACATTTGAACCATCCTACCCAACCATCTGGGGGAGTCATAAATAAGATCATACTTATAAGGCCATATTAAGTAATTCACTGTACTATGGCTACAAAATTAAGATGGTAAGATATTGAAATAAAAAATAAAGAAAACACACACACAAATTTCTAATACGCATACAGTGGTATAAATGTTTCTACTCAAAAGCATAATCCATATTGAATTCAGTTGTAATTAATATTGAAGGGTGTAGTCATTGATCATCAGTAAGTACTTCAAATCTTCCTTGCTTTCAGCAATCAAGGTTGTTTCATCTACATATGGCAGGTTGTTAATGAGGCTTCTAATTCTAAAGTGTTTGTTTTTTTTTAAAGAAATAGATGTACTGGTCTGAAATTTAAAAAAATGATATGATAGCTTGAAATATCTTATTATCGCGGGATATAAGACAAAAGATTTAGAAGCCAACTTAACTAGAATC
>NW_022111373.1:67603815-67605008 GCF_000313985.2 Echinops telfairi | reverse complement strand
AGGGATGGATGGATGGTTGAAATAAGATTGATCAAATGTATTAAAGAGCAAGGATGCCATTTTAAGAAATAAAGTGTGCCTGGTCCACACCATAATGTTTCCAATTGCTTCATAGGTATGTGAAGGTTGGACAATGAATAAAGAAGACCCCAAAGGAATCATTGCATTTTAGCAACAGTTTATCTTCAAGGGTTTTCAGGAGAAAAACATACACAATAATACTAACCCACTGCCATTCAGTAGATTTTGACTCATAGTGACCCTATCTAGGGTCTCTGAGGCTGTAAATCTTTATGGTAGCAGAGAGCCTCTTCTTTCTCCTGTTGAGTGGCTGGTGGGATTGAACCATCAATCTTGGGGTTAGCAGTCTAACATTTAACTGACAGCACAACCAGGGCTTCTTATATCATCATACTAGCTCCTATTTTTAGTGAACCAAATGAACATAAGCTGTTTATCCTTTCCCCTGATGTTTGGAAATCAGTTTCCACTTGTAGAACTGTTTTTAATGGTAGCTTGACTTTGTAGAGCGCATTATTAGCTGCCTGGCATAAAGGCTCATTTGTAATACATTATAAAGAGACCAAATGACACATTTACTTCTGTTTCACATTACGTTTGAAACTAGGCTGTACAAAACAGAAACATTAGTGATGACTGTGTCCAAATACTGAAGGCAATAAGTAGGTGACACCAGACAATCATTTCCTTATTGATTACAATGGTTCTTTCCTACTGAAAATGTCCAGGAAATTTGCCTTTGGTTTCCCCCCTCTCTTTCAGGCATATTTTCTATCTCTGTCTTTTCTTCTTTTTATTAGTTTTATCCCAGAAAGTATGGCTTTTGACATATTCTAATTTCAATGAAAGTTTCTTTTACTACTGTCGCCATATTTTAACATCAGCAGTTGGCACTTAGCACGTTCATTCTCACACAGAGCAATGTGTGAAATGTGCTATAAAACTACCCCATATGGTTGACTCCACAGAGTTACCGTCTGTTCTATAAAGTCTGAGCCATAGTGACCTAGTGCTGCTATAATAGAGCTACCACAAGCTGATGGTTTCGACAAACAAAAATGTGTTCTCTCACAGTGTAGCCTGAAGTCAGGGCACCGCCTCAAGAGGAAGGTCTCTTTCTCTGTTGGTTTGGGAGAATGTCCTCATCTCCTTGTAGCATCTGTGGGCCTGGT
>NW_022111373.1:67583370-67602229 GCF_000313985.2 Echinops telfairi | reverse complement strand
CCTCTTTGTCTGTGTCTATGAGCTTTCATTCATCTACTATTTTGTCAACAGTTCCTCAAGGACAGTTTTATCTCAGGAAGCCACCATTTCGATCTGTGAGGTCTTCAGGTTACCTCTCCAGGGAAGAGTGAACATGCAGGATTGTTTTGGGGACTGGGTTGAAGAACACCATTTTTTCATCTTCAGGCATCTAGTCCAAAATTGATCACAGGCCAGGTCATCTATTCTTCCTCAAAATGTGTTTACGGTAGAATTTCTGTTTGCTTGC
This sequence comes from Echinops telfairi, assembly GCF_000313985.2. Taxonomy (NCBI): domain Eukaryota; kingdom Metazoa; phylum Chordata; class Mammalia; order Afrosoricida; family Tenrecidae; genus Echinops; species Echinops telfairi. The sequence continues at coordinate 67,601,961 of NW_022111373.1, read as the reverse complement.
TCAAGCTGTCTTGTTTATGTAAAGGTATGGTGCTTTTAAAAGTCCATCTCTGTTTCGTAGGAGCCTTGCCCACAAGCTGGTGAAAACTGAGGTCACGTCTTTCTCATTGGTATATGATCTATGCCAAGGATTTATCTAACCTAACAATTCTATGCAGCAATTTACAAGTATTAACTAATTGAACCCTCTGCCCTATAAACTATGTTTGACTTTTATGTCCATTTTGAAGATGAAGAAATTAAAGCAGAGATGTTTGAATGGTCTTATTGACCTATAACGTGCATAACATAGAATTCAACAGTTCAATCCTGTTACAAAGAGTTTGGCAGTCATCATCACCATCAATTTTAGAACATTTTCTTCTTCCTTGTACTCATTGTTATTAGTTTCCCATTTCCCCACAAGGCCCCTGTTGTATCCCCCAGGAACCATTAATTCAGTTGCTATCTTTATAGATTTACCAATCCTGAATTTCATATACAGAAAATATTTTTTTTAATTTTTAAGAGGCACAGAGATATTTAATGTTCTTGCTTAAAGTCACCAGACGGCAAGCCTCCACCACTAATGTGCTTTCCATGTGTGCCACAATGCTTTTGGTGCTCATCCATGTTCACCACAAGTATGTGGAAGAATATACAGGCAGAAAAGAGGAAAGGAGGGGAAAGGAAACAATGATAAGACCAGGTGAAACCGAAAGTATAATTAGTGATTTAGAGACACATTTGAGATTTGAATTTTCTTCTAATTTAGAATTTCTACTAACTCAAGCCCACATTCCCACTGCCGCTGTGTGGACACAGATTCTTAGCAACCATGTAGGGCAGGCAGAACTGCCCCGTGACTTTCTGAGGGAACCAGTCTTTACTGGAGTCAGAAGTCCTGTCTTTTGCTCTAGGAGCAGTTGGTGGTTTCAAACTGTTGAAATTGTAACCCAACATGTAACCACTATGCCATCAGGATTCCCCACATATAAACTATATCATGCTTATTTAACTTTTAGATAATAATATTATAAACACACATAAATCTACAAATCAACCCCAAATTAGAATCTGCATCTATCGATTTATTCTTACCTTATGTCATCTTTAGGTCTCTCCAAAGAGCCACATCAACCTCTATACTGGTCATTTCTTTATAGACTTTGTTTTCACTTACTGTTGGGTTGGCTACCACTCACGGTGATCTACTGTACGACACAACAAAACGCTGTCCAGTCTTGTGCCATCTTCACAACGGTGGATACAGCCATGATGTATTTTGAATGCCTTCAATCCTAGGGGTTGCATCTTCCACCTCCATACTAAACCCCAAAATCAAGCTCACTGCCATTGAGTTGATGCCTATGGAACAGGGTCCCCCTGTGACTTTCTGAGAGAGTACTATCTTGGGACCCGCAGGGCTTTTATTGGGTACTTTGCATAATTAGATCACCAAATCTTTCTCTTAACCTGCCTTAGTCTGGAAGTTCCAATGAAATCTTTCCACCATGAAGGATGCAGTGGGATTTGAAATAATGATGGAATAACCAACAGAATCATAGTAACATGCAAGTCACTACAATATGACCAATTGGCAAATGTGTAGTGTCTCACATATGTGGGTAGTCTGGACAATAGTTTGTTTAGGTTTGCTTGCTTTTCCAGTTTTTGCAGAATGACACAATACTATAAAAAGTTCTCTATGATTTTCTTTTTTCACTTAATATTATGTTTCCAAGACACATCCATCTTAAGTAGACTAAAACTCTGCTTTTAAAAGTATCCTATAGTTTTCAAAGCACTTTATATAACATTTCATTTACATAAAACTCCATTAGAAAGATTGATCTTCAGAACAAAATGATATATCAATGTGAATGAAGGGGAGTGTGGAGTGGAGACTCAAAACCCATCTGTAGACAATCGGACATCCCTTACAGAAGGGTCACCAGGAAGAGACAAGCCAGTCCGGGTGTAGTATAGCACCGATGAAACATACAACTTTCCTCTAGTTCTTTAATACTTCCTTCAAAGCCCCACTATTATGACCCCAATTGTACCTTAAAAATCCAGCTAGACAAGAGCACGTACACTGGTACAGGTAAGAGCTGAAAACACAGGGAATTCAGGACAGATTAACCCCTCAGGACCAATAATGAGAGTAGTTATACCAGGAGGGCAAGGGGGAGGTAGGGAGTAAAGGAGGAACTAATCACAATTATCTACATATAACCCCCTCCCAAAGGGACAGACAAAAGAAAAGTGGGTGAAGGGAGACATTGATCAGTGTAAGACATGAAAAAAAAATCTAAATTATCAAGGGTTCCTGAGGGAGGGGAGGTGGGGTGTGTGTGTGCGCGCGTGGAATGAGCTGATCCCAAGGGCTCAAGCAGAAAGAAAATGTTTTGAAAATGATGATGGCAACATATGTACAAATGTGCTTGACACAATTGATGTATGTATGGATTTTGATAAGAGCTGTAGGAGCCCCAATAAAATGATTTTTAAAAAAGATATAGCTGTCTGGAATCAAATTGACCATAGCCAATTTTAAGATTAAATAAGAACATTCGGAACCGTGAATTTATGTTTGTGGGGAAACAATAACTCAGAACAAGGCATGCGTATGGTTGCACAACCTGAAAAATGTAATAAATGTCATTAAACAGGGGAAAAAAAGAGATTGGTCTTATTTTTATCTATTTCTTATATGAGTATATAAACAGTATACTGTCAACTACTAATAAATCAAATGTTTCAGCTGGGTCAGCACAAGCATCCAGATTTGTATGTTGACATGGATGAGCTCTGGTCTTCCTGCAAACATTTCCACAACACTTCCTATATCAAAAAATCAGCTTGACTGCTCACATCTCTGAACTTATTTCCCATGTGGCATGGGTGTGGCCATGTTATTTTGAGGGGAAAGTGTAAAATAAAAATGAGTAAATGCATTTTTCTTAAAACTTCTTGGAAATTCATCTTATTTCCATATGTATGGCACATAAATAAAGCTTTTGGTTCATTCCAAATGTGTCTGTCATGTCTATTTCACCACATCCGATAGGATATGGTAAATAATAGCATATGTAAATTTCCACAAGAATATATTTGAGGAAAGATTCTGTCTTTTATTACCTTCTGAATATCTTTTTGTAGACATTCTTTCCGATGCCTGGCAAGCACATGAGGCAAGAAGAAACCAATGTTTCTGTGGCTGGCACAAGTTTTATATATTAGTAAGTCCCTGGGTTATGAACTTTCAACTTACAGACAACTCCTACTTGCTTGTGAATGTCATGTAAATTTGCCCTCACATTGAAAGAACAACACAGTGTTTATCATAACCACCTTCCCTGGTTGCATGGGTAGCTTTTAAATCATTGAAAAAGATTTTTCTTACCAAAAGGCCAGTTTCCCAAACTTGACTGATCATTGGAATCACCTAGGAATCTAGTGAAAATACAGATCCCTGGGCTTTCCCCCCTACAGCAGTGGTTCTCAACCTTCCTAATGCAGTTCCTCATGTTGTAGTGACCCCCCAACCATAAAATTCTTTTCCTTGCTACTTCATCACTGTCATTTTGCTACTGTTATGAATCGAGCAACCCTGTAAAAAGGTCATTCAACCTCCACAGGGCTCACAACCCACAGGTTGAGAACCACTGCCCTAGAGATTCTGATTCATTAAGTGGCAATTAGAGCCCAGGAGCCTGTCTTGTCACAAGATTCCCCAGGTGATTTCAATGGTTACCCGAGCTCAGCAACCTCAGCACTAAAACCAAACTCATTGCCACAGTCGATTACAAATGTTATTGACCTTACAAAACAGTACCAATTTGCAGAGATATTTGAATTCCACATCCCACATGAAATGCTCAAAACAAATATGTCCATGAGCATGTGGCTCGTGAAGATTGAGAACCCAGAAAACTTCTGTTGACTAAATTAAATGAATGCTAAATCTTCTCATGGTTTTGTTCATGTCACTGGATTAATTTATAGCTTCTTGTCAAACATAGCACACATACGCATACATACGGGCTTCAAAATGCTCATGAAAAATGTAATGAAAAGATACTTTGAACATGAACTTTTTGAAGGCCATGTATACTTTATTTTTAGAGAACTTTACACTGAATATACAAAATGTGCATAAAATGCAGAGTTCCCATCTACTCCACATGTTCTCTTTTATTCCTGCGCATAGTTTCTACTACGATTAACTTCTTGCATTAATGTGACATTGTTGCTGAAATTGATGAGCCAATATTGATGCATTGTAATCAACTAAAGTTCATTGTTTATTATAGCTTATTCCTTGTATTATACATTTCTCTAACAGTTGTGACCTTTAACAGATTCATACCCTATATCCATCATTATAGTACCAATCTAAAATAGTTTCCATGCTCTAAAAATGCCCTATTCATCTCTCCATCCAATCCTTTGGTCCCTAGTCATAGTAACTGTCCTACTTATTATCCCTCTAGTTTTACCAGCAAGGATTCCTGAAAGGTCAGCAGTTTGAAACCACCAACCACGCCCCAGGAGAAAAGATGAGGTATTCTACTTCCATAAAGATTTACTGTCTCATACATAGGGTCGTTATGAATCAGAACTGACTTGATAGCCCCCAACAACAATTCTCCCCGTAACTGCTTGGCTGCTTCACAGAAGGAGTTGACCACACAATGTTAGATTATATATGGTTGAACACTGGCCCATTCAAGTTGACATAAAACCTAACCTTCATGGGATGGAAGGTGAGACTTTCTGCTCTCTTAAAGAGTTGCATCCTCCCAAATCCACAAAGGCAGTTCTTCTCTGCCCTGTGGTGTTGCTATGAGTTAGAATCAACTTGATGGTAGTGAGTTAAATAGTTTTACCTTTTCTAGGATGTCATGTATTTGGTATCATACAGAAGTTCAGAGCAGATTCAAAAGAGGACTTGGAACAACGGATATCATTGCTGATGTCAGAAGGATCGTGGCTCAAAGGGGAGAATACTAGAAAGATGTCCATTTGTGTTTTGTTGACTATGTAATGGTATTTGATGTGTGGACCATAATAAACTATGGATAACCTTGAAAAGAATTAAAATTCCAGAACACTGCATTGTGGTCATGCAAAGCTTGTACATGAATTAAGAGGTGGTTGTGAGAACAGAGGAAGGGAATGCTGCGTGGTTTCACATCAAGAAAGGCATGAATCAAAGTTATGTCCTGTCACCATACTTGTGCAAACTGTATGCTGAACAAATAATCAAGAAAGCTGGACTATATGAAAAAGAATATGACAACAGGATTAGAGGAAAGCTTATTAACAGCCTGAGATAATCAAATGACACAATCTTGCTTGCTAAAAATGAGGACTTAAAGCACTTGCAGATGTTGATGAAAAATAGTAGCCTTGCAGTATGGATTACAACTCAATGTAAGGAAGACCAAAATCCTCACAACTGGAGCAATAGGTAACATCAGTGATAAATGGTGAAAAAAACTGAGTTATCAAGGATTTCATCGTGCTTGCATCTACAATCAATGCTCATGGAAGCAAGTTGAAGACAAAGCTGTTTGCTTATTGGGCAAGTTGGGAAGGACCATTACCTTCGGTTTAGGCAAGGCCTCGTGGCAAAGCGCTGACAGTTCAACCCAGGGAGCTGATGCATCAGATGGTCAAACTCTCATATAAGATAAATTGGACATTTTCCCTCCTGTTCCCTAGGAGGCTACTGAAACACAGCATTCTGTAAAATGTCAGTTACTCCCTGTTCCCAGCTTTGTCTTCCCCTTCGTCCATAGACAAATTGGCTAATGCTCCTTTGCTTGCCTTTGAATAATTATCAAAAACCTTTTGTGTGGAAATTTGTCACAGGATATGTGATAAGAACCATGTATACTACACTTGTCTTGAATAAAGTCCGGGGCCTTGGAGTCTTTGCTCCTTGAGCCTCCTCTGCCCCCCCTCCCCTACTGTCTCTTATCTTTTATCTCTAACACTACACTATCATTTTCTTAGTTGCAGACCATGCCCCCTCTACCTGGTTTGATTTGTGAGAGAGCTGATCTCGACCATAGAAGCAGTCTTCAAGAGATCAAGGCGTTCATTGCATTGAGTAAATCTACTACACAAGTTCTCTTTAGAGTATTGAAAAACAAAGATGTTACCTGGGGGACTAAGATTTACCTGACTCACATCATGGTTTTCTCCATTGCCTCATATGTATGTGAATTTGGTACACTGAGTAGGGAAAATGGAAGTAAAATGGATGCATTTGTATTGTGGTACTGGAGAAGAATATTGAAACTACCATGGACTGCTAAAAAGACATACAGATCTATATTGGAAGAAGTAAGGCCAGGTGCTCCTTAGAGGCAAGGATGGCAAGACTTCATCTTACATACTTTGGACATATAATCAAGAGAAACCAGTTCATGGAGAAGGACAACATGCTTGGTAAAATGGATGGGGCAGCAGAAAAGAGGGAGGCTCTCAATGAGATGGATTGACGCCATGGCTGCACCAGTGGGTTCAGGCACAGGAACTACTGTGAGGATGGCAGCCATGCAGTGTTTTGTTCTATTGTGCATAGGGTCATTATGGGTTGGAATTAAATTGATGACCCCTAACAACAACAACAACACACAGTATGTAGCTTTTATGGATTGGCTTCTTTCATGCCAAACTTGGAGTTAGCAGTAGAGTGCTGAGCCAACAGGTCCACCAGGGAGTCCATTTGGTGTAGTTTTTCCCTTTTCTAAAATGCAGATATATTTGGATTAATACTGTATGCAGCTTGTTAGCATTGTTGTTAATGTTAAGGGCTGGTGAGTCAGCCCGACTCATCGTGACCTGGTGCACAAGAGCAGGACGCAATGCCGGGGCCTGGGCCAGCCTCACAATCTGTCTTATGTTTGATCCAGTGGTGGGATTCAGCTGGTTTGCACTTGGGGCAGAACCAACACCTAATTTGGGGTTGAGTTCATCAAAGAGTTATTAAAATGTTGCTTGTAACTAGGGTTCTCTTGGGGGGGGGGGGTGCTCTTGAGAACGTGGGAATCAATCTTTGGGAGCGTTCATCTTGGAAACAGCATGTTGTAAGTGCCCGAAGTAATGTTCATTCCATCCAAGAGTGTGAACAATTAGACAGAACTATGATTTTAATATTTATATATTGGTTTTATAAAATGTTATAATTGATTAAATATTACATTTTTTATTCCCTTGCATTTGTTGCTTCAGCAAACAAACATACAGCGTAAAGAGAAAAAGTTCCAAACCACCGTACAGTGACATGCTGTCATTCATTTCCGCTTTGTGTTAGGTCTCAAGTTCCCAAGAGATATTATGAACGAATTATGCAGTTATTGAAAGTATTCAAAGAGCCAAAAATATTGTCAGAACTATTGCTGTAAGGCGTTTTTCAAAGATGAACATATGTTCAGAAGAGAGAAGTTGCCTTTTTCTAATATATCAAATGCAATGACTATTATCTAATTGGTCTACCTCTAAAGGATTCGGATCCACCGGGAATGATGTCCTTCTCCAGGGACTGATTTCTCCTGATAACATGTTCAAAGTATGTGAGAGAAAATCTTGCCATCCTTTCTCCTAAGGAGCATTCTGGTTGTATTTCTTCTAAGACAGATTTGTTTGTTCTTTGGACAGTTCATGGTACTTTCAATATTCTTCACCAGCATCATAATTCAAACACACCAATTTTCCTTCAGTCGATCTTATGCAATGTCCAACCTTTACCTGCATAGGAGATGATTTAAAATGCTATGCTTGGATATTTTTCATATTGGCTTCTTTTAAATATACATTTGTTTCCTTCGTGTATTTTGAAGCTTGATAGCACATTTATCTTTATTATTGAATGAAATTCCACTGTATAAAACACTGTAATTTATTTGTCCATTCACTTATTGAAGGATATCTTGGCCTTTTCCAATTTTTGACAATTTTGGTGATAAGCTTCTGTGACCATTGGTGTGTAGATTTTTCTATGACAATCATTTCAGCTCATATGAAATATGGTCTTTTTCATACACCATTGAATGCTTCTTTTCATGGCTTTTTAATAATGTGTCTACACAGCAAATTAATTCAAGAATTGAATTACTAACAGGGCAGTTTAGAGCACCCTTCCTTGATTTGGGGAAACAGATGAAGGGTAAATTTTTTACATAAGTTTTTCAAGTTTAGTTTTGTTCATGGTATTACATGATTTAACTGCTTAGCTAAGTATATTAGTCATTGCCGCTCAGTGAGTAAAATATACATATATGTATATATCAGCAACTTTGTTTTCTGCCCGAGCGGCAGAGTGGATTACATTTTGTGTGGATACCACAAGGCAGTAGTTCAAAACCAGTAGCTGCTTCACAGGAGAAAGACGAAGCTTTCTATTCCTGGAAAGAGTTAAGGTCTCAGAAACCCACAGGGGCAGTTCTACTCCGTCCTACAGGGTTACTGTGAGTCAGAATCGACTTGATAACAGTTTTGGGCTTCTTGGTTTTTCAGTTTTCTGTAAACTTAGCAAGAACTCTTTTGTGATACGTGAACAGGCTTGAACTTTCACCATCGTGAAGACAAGAACACGTTGTCTAATATCTTTAAGTAGCCAAACCATTTGCTCCCCTTTAAAGTAAGTATTATGATTTGGGGTGGGGCCAGGGGAATGACGACAAACCAAAAGTTAGCTCCTTTTTTCTCATTAGTTTGTAATCTAGTCAACCTGATCCAGCATATGATTCAGTTTCAACCAGATTTGGATTTAAATCTCATGTTTGTCATTTACTAAATTGGAAGATTAACCTCTGTGAACCTCAGATTACAGTACCATAAACTGGAGACTTTTTATCATCTGTCTCATAAGATTGTTGTGGATGCCGAATGAGATCAAGCATGCAAATTACTTCTCAGTGCCTGACCTGTAGCAGTAACTCATTGTTCTAGAGCAGTGGTTCTCAATCTCCCTAATGCCGCGACCCTTTCATACAGTTCCTCATGTTGTGGTGACCTCCAACCATAAAATTATTTTCATTGCTACTTCATAACTGTAATTTTGCTACTGTTATGAATTGCCATGTAAATATCTGATATGCTGGATACACTTTCATTGTTACAAATTGAACATTATTAGACATAATTAAAGCACAGTGATTAATCACAAAACAATATGTAATTATATATTGTGAAATATTTATGTGTTTTCTGATGGGCTTAGGTGACCCCTGTGAAAGGGTCACGCGACCCCCAAAGGGGTCGTGACCCACAGGTGGAGAACGCTGTTCTAACGGGTCCCATTGGGCAACCTGCTCATCCTGCTGATTTCTTTTCTTTGGCTTTCTTTTTATCCTGCTGATTTAAAGAGCTCTCTTCATATTTGTTATTCTAGGACAATGTCTTCTTAAGGACAAAGAATTAGGGGTTTCATTCACAGGCATCATTGTCCTTTTGGTTCCCATGTGGACCCCAGCTGGATCAGAGAGACAGAAGTCGGGGCGCAGCAGCACGTGGGGTACAGTCAGATTGCCCTCCACTGGTGCTTGGTGCTCAACCCTCTGACTGGCCGGAAGAGGCCCAGCAGTCTCCTCAATCCCCGGAGTGGAGTCAGTCCCATGGAGAGTCCGAGCTCACAGGGCCCTCTTACTTTGCCTGCACATAGCTATTGTTGTTCTTTTCTATAGCTCTTGTGTTTACTTTCTTATCGACTTCTTTTCATGTGAAAGTCAGGCCAAGGAGGACCTGCCCAAGAGGAGTACACTCCCTTCCCACGGAGTGTCTATTTCTTGTTTCCACCCGGCGAGGTTAAAGCTGGTGGTTCTCTCAAGCAAAGAGGCCAGGCCACAGTTTGGGCGCACAGGATGTTACCACTCAGGGGACAGCATCTCTAAAGGGAAGCCCTGCCTAGGGTAGACTGGGACGCACTGAGTCTGAAAAGATGGAGAAGGGCAATGAACGTCTGGAGCAAAAGAATGAAATTCATACAAATGACTCTTGCTGGTTTGCATCTGAGCCCAGGTTGCTTCCAAAACAACAACAAAACCTGGACATGGTATTTTAAAGATAGAATTCCCTCAGAGACTGTCATTTTCAAGTAGCACAAAGGTATTTGTCATATGAAGCTGAAGTTAGAGTTCTAGTCTCAAAACTGAGTGATTTCAGGGGACTTCCAATGACCTGTGTTTAACTAAATTAGCATGACACTTTGGGCTCAACCCTGAATAATGTATGTCACAGCAAGTCAGGAAGAAAACAATAAGAAGGGGGACTGTGTTTATTCAGTTCAAGGATGAGACTTGAACAAGAGAAAGGCCCAATCTTGGGGAGGTTGAAAGATGTGCATTTCTAGGGAGAAACAGTCAGTTCCGGAGGTCAGTGTTCTTTGAGGTCTGAACTCTAAATCTCTCTCTCTCTCCCTCTCTCTCCCTCTCTCTCCCCCCTCTTCCTCCCTCCCTCCCTTCCTTTCTCTTCTCCCCTTCCTTCCCTCCTTCTTTATTTCCCTCTCTCTTTCTTTACTTCTCTATTGTGGTAAGAAATTTATAACAAAGCATTTGCCAATTCAACAACCTTTCCATCTTTACATGTAGAATTCTGTAATTCTGTTCATCATGTTGACTATCATCACTCTTTTTTCCCAACTATCACACCTTCTTTAACAGAAAGAGTGTCTCCTAAGCAATGACTCCTCATCCCTCCCCCAGCCCTGTAACTACCCATACGTCTTGGTATCCATATATCTGCTTATTTAATATATAAGTAAGATCACACGTGATTGACCCTTTGTTGACTGGCTTATTTCACTCAGCAGAATGATCTCCTCCATGTGTCAGGACTTCTCTCTTTTATGACTAATATTCCATTGGCTGTGTGTATTGTGTTTGATTTATCTGACTATGTATCGATGGACATTTAGGTTGTTTCCATCTTTGGACTATTGTAAATCATATTGCAATAAACATCAGCATACTCAGGATTATTTCTTGCTTTTTATTTTTCTCTTCGTAGGTGTGTATTCTTAACCTGAGGATTAGAAGACAAGCCCAATATGTAATTCCTTAGACTGGTTGATTGGGCTTTTAGCTTCTAATTTTCCACCCAATATAATGTTGCCCCGTAGGCTATTCTTGAAGGTTATGTAGTTAACTATGTTGGTTGAGGCTGTCCAGATTGCTCATTTTAAGCAAATTTTAAACATAAATGAGTTTACTTTGTGTTTCTTGGTGCTACTTAGTGACCGATTTACAGAAATACTGCAAGTGGTTGACCTGGAGGTATAGACATTTCTTTTCTCATTATTTATGAGGCTAGAAGCCCCAAATATCTTTTTCAGTGTCGGTTTCTTTCTTGGATCCCGAGAGATCCCTCCCTGGCATTTATCTCTTCCCCTTTCATGCTTGCTTCTATACCTAATCTTTTATTTTATATGTAGAAAGTGATTGGTTTAAAACATAACCCCACTAATACGGTCGCATTAACTAGCAAAGACAATCTTATTACCAAATGGGATGGCATCCACAGGTGTAGGGGTTAGATTTTGCAACACCATTTTTAAGAATACAATTCAATCCACGGTATATCTATTGGAATTATCTTAATGTAATGTACCACGCATTTTAAAAACCCAAACCTTTTTTTCCCTTCCCACCCGCTACCCACCCCTTCCCTCATGACCCCTTGATAATTTATAAACTATTATTTTGTCATACCTTGCCCTGTCTGATTTGGATTGGTTGTGGTAGTACTCTTAAGACTTGTAGAAGTGCACTCTAAAAAGGGAAACATTAAGTTACAGCTAAATTTTCAAAAAGCCTTTTAGAAAGCAGTAGCTATCTTTGAATGTGAGCACTAGAGATTAACAAACAAGTTGGACATAGGTTAGAACATCATGAGCCCTAGATTTTGGGCAGAATGAAGCCACTAATTAACTGGGATCTTGGTCATGCAATTTGATCTCTATGGACTCAGTTTCAGCATCTGTAAAATGAGGGGTTAGTTCACAATATCATTACGCAAATAGGTTTGGCAAAACACTATTTCTTCAGAAGGTTCATAGTTTCATGAGGGGGAAAGAAGCTCCCTTGTCAAAAAAAAAAATTAACAATTGCTGTGCTGAATGCTCCCCAGAACAAGAATGGAAAGACTTTGGTTCATGTGCATTGGACACATTCTCAGGGAGACTAGTCCTGGAGCAGGACATCATGCTTGGTAAAGTGGAGGATCGTCAATAAAGAGGAAGATCCTTAATGAGTCAGATTGACACAGTGGCTGCAACACTGACCTCAAGCATAACAGCAACTGTGAGAATGGCAGAGGATGGGGCAGCGTTTCCTTCTCTTGGGCATTGGTCCCTCTGAGTTAAAAATGACACCATAGCACCTAAAACCCTTGTGAGATGACATCACATGGGTTTATTTAGTGCAGAACTTACCACCACAGTTATTGTGCAAATAACAGCACACAGTCATCCTTGTGCAAATGGATACATTTCCTAAACTTATGTAATCTCCAAACCCTGTCTCCATTCTACTCCAGCCACCAGCACCAGCGTCAAGTACAATGTTTAGGAAACACTTAAAAAGCTAATTGTCTTATTATTAACAATTGCCAAAAAAATTGCCACAAAATTATCCAGATAATTTTCTCAGTCAAGAGTTCCAATTGAACACTTAAAGTCAAACAAAATAAAGTTACTGATTAGTTATCCCAACAAAATGATTCACCTCTACGAGTATGAACAACTGAATAGTTCGTCACTTCACCTTGCACGTGTAAACAGAGATATTGTTAATATACTCAGTGAATAAATTTCAGTTTTTCCCCCCATATCTTTTGAGTGGGAGGCTGGAGGTGAGGGTGAGTAGAAGAACAGGATGCTGGCTGAGGCTCAGAAAAATTAGAACTAACAGAAGTTTTGGTAGAGTGGAATCTAATCCTAATGGGTTTCGGACTCACATTAAATTCTAACCCCAACTTAAGAACAATCAGTTCTTACATCATGGTCCTACATGGTGCTACAGCAAAGTGTGGTGAAGAAAGCAGATGGTGCCCAGCTATCAGTCAGAATAGTGCCTGGGGTCTTAAAAGCTTGTATTCAAACTAGCAGCCATCTACGCGAGGAGTCAATTAAAGCCCCATGGAAGAAGGACACCAGTTTGATCCAGAGATGACAATTACAAAACTCAACTATGGTGAGCAGAAGAGCATCAGAGCAAAAATTAGGAATACCCAAAATGTGGAGGGCTATGGGATATGGTGAAAGCCCAAAAGCCATCAGCAGAGTACCTGGTCAGACTGGGCCACTGGCAGATCCACTCTAGCCACAGGCAAGAGTCTCAAGCAGCCTTACTACCAGGCAGAGGCCATTGTAATCTTGATTATGCTGGATCGAACTCAACACTTAGCCAGTTGATCCCACTATTGACTCAACTTGAATTTGTTCTGGGTGTAAGTATTTCTTACTGGTTCCATGACAGAACATTTTTGCCTGACTTTTTTTATTGTTGTTGGGTCTTTCCCTTTGTATACATTATTAGGATTTTTGTCTGTATACTATTAAGTTTTTATCCTTACACCTTAGTCCTATTTTGATTTTTATTGTTTTCTGTTGGGTCGCTCAGCTGTGACGCACAGGAGGAGTGGATGCACAATGAGAATAACTGACACAAGGGGAGATAGGGAATACGGGGGTGGGGGTGGGGAAGAAGATAGGAAGGGAAAGGGGATTTCAGGAGAACTAATGAAGGTGGGAGGAGGGAGGAAGCACTAGAATGGATTGTGATTGCATAAATCATTTGAAAGGCGATTTAACCATGGAGGGCGTGCTCTAAAATTGTTATGGGGTGATTGTACAATTCTCCGTGATATGATTCAACGATTGACCTATTGAATTATACGATATGTAAATGACTTTCTAATAAAGCTGTTGGGAAAAAATCTAATCCTATTGGATAATGAAAACATTGGTAGTTCTGAAAATGATTGGACCATTTTATAAACCCTGATACAAACTTTAATTAATTCGTTTCTCTTCCGTGTCCCACAACTGTAAGAGTGAAGATAAGACATACAAAAGAAGTCTCATGTTTTAGCCTGTAGGAGTAAGATGAAGCTTTCTACTCCTATGAAGAGTATAATCCGAACAATTCAAAGGGGAAGTTCTCCCCTGTCCTGTAGGGTGGTTGTAGGCCAGAAGCAGCTCAATGGTTGGTTTTGGTTATGTTCACTCTTACTCGATGGGGCAACTCTGCACTTGCCTATAGGTCACTGTGAGTCAGAACTAAATGGAAGACAGCACATCTGGGGTTTTTATACTTACTGTTGGGATGCAAAGCTCAGAATGGGGGAACTGCTTGAACTGATTGTACTAGAAAAAGAAGTAGACTATTTTTCCACACTATATTCAGCAGTTCAGCTTTCTGCAGTCAGATCTCTAAGGGAAAGCTCATCTTAACTTTTCCAAAGTTCTTTTGGTATCCATCAAATTATTTATATGCTGTCACAAAAAAAAAAAAATTGGCTGGAGCACAGTATCTACAGCTCTCCATGGTTCCTAGAAAATTTAGCATAACATGTTCCTGTAACCTTCTCTGTTTTTCTACCAGGAACATATCTAACTATATTAATAGTTATTGGCTTACTTTACCACTCTTTTGCAATAAAATCCTCCTGGACAACACACATATTGAAAATTTCAATATGGTCACACATAAAACATGAGTGCTTTAATATTAGCTTGACTATATGCTTATGTATGATGAATCCCAGCAGTCACCTCCCTTTCCTGGTTATATTTATTAGCAATAGGAGTTGTTTTTACTTAAGTTACCAGAAATAAAACTTTACTAAGCAATCCCAGACATATATATGTATATTTTATAATTTAAGTACAAATAAAGAGTCTTGGTGATTAAGTTAATGGTATAATGTTCTTGGAAAGAAGTTGAATGCAATCAGGAAAATATGGAGTTCTCAGTCAAAATTGCAACAAATAAAATTATAGGACAGACAATTGGAAACAGTGGATAATAGAAACTTGTGGCTCCTCCCAGGTAAAAGTTCAGGAGGGGCCACCCTCGGCCCTGCCTTGAAAATAGTCTGATTTAGGTGCCTTTACCTTCAAAATATAAGAATTCATGTCTCAGGTTTCATTTATGTCTCAGTAGAGAGGGA
Organism: Echinops telfairi; assembly: GCF_000313985.2. Taxonomy (NCBI): domain Eukaryota; kingdom Metazoa; phylum Chordata; class Mammalia; order Afrosoricida; family Tenrecidae; genus Echinops; species Echinops telfairi. The sequence continues at coordinate 67,586,794 of NW_022111373.1, read as the reverse complement.
AATAAGACAAGCCATCTAATATAGTTCTTCTATTTGAACAATGTTTAACTATCAGCCAGGGGACTTTCTCATCATTAATAACTGCATGCTCCCTTCTAATACTACTTATACTGTTTTTTGTGTGGTCGATCGCCTCTATTTCAGCACAGGTGACTCCAAGTGTTACCAAGCAGAACGAGCCCATAGGGTTTTCTTGACTCTGAGCCTGACGGAAGCAGATCGATAGGCTTTTCTTCCACTGTCCCACTGTTGTTTGATGCTGGAGTCCATTCTAACTCACGGCGACTTGATGTGCAGTAGAATCAAATGCCCCGGGTCTGAACTACTGTTCTTAGGTTTGAGCCCATCGTTGCAGCAACGGTGTCAATCCGTCTTGTCGAGGGCTTTCCTCTTCTCCACTGGCCCTCTAACGTACCATGGGGTGGGTTAAAACTGCTGACCTGTAGATTAGCAGTTGAGCTCAAACCCTCTGCAAAACGATTTGCCTTTATACTTGCGCTGTTTATGCTGACAGTGCTGTCCTCCGGGACCCTGCAAGCAAACAAAGTGCATCAGTGGCCTCTGAGTCAAGTCCAACTTCCAGCAACCCCATGCATATCAGAGTAAACTCTGTTCTATAGGGTTTTCAATGGCTGATTTTTCAAACACGGGTCACCAGGCCATTCTTCCAAGATATCTCTGGGTGGATTCTAACCTGCAACCTTGCAGTTAGAAGCCAAATGTGTTAGCCATTTGCACCACCCAAGAACTCAAGTGTCAGTCACAAACCTCTATAAATATTTTGCGTTGATTTAACTGAACTTTCAATTGGGGAATTCAAAGGCCAAACTCCAACCTCTGAACTGTAACCTTTAACCTTTGCATGTTCTACTTGGCCTCAAACGTACCTTGGGAATGCTTGAGTGAAAATTGGATCCTTAATGAGTATTTCTTTTTTGAGTTTCATATCACTAACATGGAATCAGAGTTAGAGAATTAATGCAGCTTGCATATAATATAAAGATACCAACTCCGTTTTACCTTGTTTTACAATACTGTTTTTCCTTTCTTTTTTCTAATAAACAGTTTTATTGGGACATAATCCAAACATCATACAACTCAATGTTCAATCAAATCAAAGAGTGTTGTACTATCATTACCACAATCAATTTTAGAACACTTTCTTTTTTCCTGTACTCCTCGCTATTAGCTCCCACCTCCCTCCAACCTCCCCTGCCGTAAATCCAAGGAACCATCAATCCAGTTACTTTTCCTACAGATTCACCCACCCTGGATTTCGTGTACCAAAGAACATACAAAACTACAAAGCAATGAGTTTTAAAATTTGACAATAATAACAAAATAAAATAGAGAAAACCCCTAGTTGGAAAGAAAACAGAAAATAGTTTTTAAAAAAAAGGAAAGAAAACAAAATATTTAAAACTAGAACAATTTTAAAATGTGTCAAAAGGTGTTAGATTTTAACCTAGTTATAGCTGTCAAAATCCACTTTCCAACACGTTCTGTATGATATCAAGACCATTCACATCCCTGGTCTATGTTCAGGGGGATTTACTGGAGTTTTTATCCACATGTAGTTTCCCTTCACCATTTTCTTTCTTTCATTTTTTTTAACTCTTAGAACTTTTAGATGAAGACACCAACTCTTGACTCAAAATATGTAGTCAAAATCTTGTAAGGTAATAAAATCTCACTAGTCTCTTTATTTGATTTATTTTCTGTATTTTCCTTTATATATTTAAAAAGGATTTATAAATAATATATTTGAACTTTCCTAGAGATAAAATAACAATCAGTTATGTACATCTAGCTCTTTTTTCATAGTGTATAAAAGGACTGAAAAAAATGTGATTTTAAAGTTTCCAGAAAAAGAAAACAATATTCAAGCCACATAGTAAACGATTCAATATGTTAAGTGAATTGAAAAAAATAAGTCAACATGATAATCAGGATAAATTGTACCTACAAATTCTGCCACTTTCAATTTGACAACACTAAATTCCTTGTATGAACTGTAAAGGTTTTTTACGTCCTAGAATGAAGTAGGACATTAGACTCTCGCTCCTGGGTGGAAATAGCTGTGCCGTAGTCACAGAATGGAATTTTGATGTCCTTTGTCTTTTTTCTAGCATCTGTCATTGTGTCTTATGTACCACGGTGACTCGTGTGTGGCTATGAGGCTCGAAGTTATGCCACCAGGATTTCAAATACCAGCAGGGTCCTTCGGGGCCAGCAGCTTTCCGTGGAGCTTCCAGAATAAGACAGACGAGGAAGAAGTGCCTGGAAATCTGTTTCAAACCATAAGCTCCTATAAAGCATATGGATCACAACAGTCTGACTGCTAACTGGCCATGAGGATGGTGCCTACCTAGCAGCGTTTTGTTGGGTTGTGCATGGAGATGACACTATGATAGCTGACGACAGCAAGCATCTACTTCTTGCTATTCCATTCAAATTCCAGTAAAGTATTCCCGAAGAGGAATTCATCGGCCATTGTCAGTCTCCTCAGGGTAGAAAAGAAGAGTCTGTGGCCCTGAACATGACCACAGGACCGGACCTTATGCTAATGGAAGCCTGTCGCACTGGGCTTCTGATAACCTGGATTTGCAGATCAAGAGCGAAAGTGCCCCCGTCTCACAATATCTCCTTCATTTTTCTCAAATTGGTATGTATAACTTCCACATTAATGCTTCAAGTTAACACTTTGAAGACTTTTAAAATATAAATGTTTGCATGAGAATTCCATTTAAAGGAGGATTTAAGTCTATTTACTATTTAAGTCTATTACAGCTAATAGTTTGAGCCTATACTACATCTCTGATCAAGGTTCATTGCCATTGTTGTTTGGTGCCTTTGAGTTTGTTCCCCTTAACAGAAACTCTATGAAGATAGAATGAAACATTGCCCAGGCCTGTGCCATCTCCCAGTTGTTGCTAAGCTTGAGCCCATTATTGTAGCCACTCATTGAGGTTCTTTCTCTTTTTCACTGTCCTTCTGCTTTATGAAGTCTAATGGCATTTAGGAACTAGAGGAAGCAAGTTGTATGTTCCATCACTGCTACACTGCACCCTGCCTGGCTCGTCTCCTCCCCACGACCCGTCTGTAAGGAGATGTCCAGTTGTCTACAGATAGGTCTTGGTTCCGCAATCTGCACTCCCCCTCATTCACAATGATTTGAATTTTTGTTCTTTGATGCCTGATCCCTGATCCCTTTGATACCTCATGATTACACAGGCTGGTGTGCTTCTTCCATGTGGGCTTTGTTGCTTCTGAGCTAGATGGCCGCTTGTTTACCTTCAAGTCTTTAAGACCCCAAATGCTTTATCTTTTGATAGGCGGGTACCATTAGCTTTATTCACCATTTTTGCTTATACACCCATTTGTCTTCAGCAATCGTATCAGAAAGATGAGCACACAATGATAT
>NW_022111373.1:67559826-67582705 GCF_000313985.2 Echinops telfairi | reverse complement strand
ATTGTTCATCCAGCCTATCTTATTTAGACAGACCTGCGGAGATAATAACATGCACAAAAACAAGACAGAGCAAAACAAAGCAAAGAAAGAAAACAAAACATCATCAACAACAACAAAAAGCCAATGACAAAAACAACAACAAAGAAAAGCTTGTAGTTAGTTCAAGGACTGTTTGTTGGCCTTTAGGAATGTTTTCCAGTTTAGTCTGATGGGGTGCCAAGCCCTGGTCCCAAAGTCCATTTTTGGTACTCCCTCAGGACTTCCTTGCTAAGTTCCCCTTGCTGTTCTGTTACACGCCCTTAGTGTTTTGCCTCGGTGTGGTAGGATCAGATCAGGTGCCATTCCCACACTGTGTCTCCAGCATTGTCCCCTATAGGGCTATGGGTCAGTGAGGGATGTTGTGTTTCATAGTGGGGCTGGCCATATGGTCTTGGTCCACTGTTTGTTTGTTTGTTTGTTTTCTGCAAAAGGATATCTTATTTTATTTAAAATGCTCTATGAACACATGTACTTTGGATATGTTAGCAGAGGGGCCAGTCTCTGGAGAAGGGCATCATGCTTGATAAAGTAAAGGACCAGAGCAAAAAAGGAAGATCCTCAATGAAATGGATTGACACAGTGGCTGTCACAATAAGATCAAATATAACAACAATTGTGAATATGCTGCAGGACTTGTCAGTGTTTCATTCTGTTGTACAAGGGCTGCTTTGGGTCAGAAGCAACTTGATGGGACTGGACAACAACAACAACAAAATTGCATTTACTTCCATACTTATTTTTTTCCTGTACCCATTTATTTCCCATGAGAGTCTGAGCTTGCTATTCACAAGGCTTATGAAGAAGTAAGTCCAGAGTTTTCATGATGGTGTTCTGTTTATTTTCTATGTGACAGTCTTTAAGACTTCCTTAATAGAGCTTGCTATATTAGGAAAACTGTATTTTGAAAGCTAGAAAAAGCAGTAACTGATTGTCCAAGTATCAGGTCAGTTTCATGCAGTCAGGTCTCTAAGGAAGACTCACTTTCAAAAATAAGTTTTATCATAATATAAAACAAGCAAAAAACCAAACTCTCTGCCATCAGGCTGACGTCGACTCACAGTGACCCCATAGGACAATTGTAGAACTGCCCCTGAGAGTTTCTGAGACTGTAACTCTTTACTGGAGTGGAAAGTGCTGTCTTTCTCCTGCATCCTATTATAACAACCCTGGAAATTTTAGACAATAGAGAAATACAAAATGAGTAATGATCACTCATGATTCACAGCTATGAGTATTGGTGTCAATTCTTGGTATTTTTCTATGCACCTTTATGTGATGCATGTTTTACAATATTATTTCATAATTAAATGTTATTTTTAAGTAACCATTAATCAACAATTATTTTCTAAAACAATTCTGTATTTTGGGTTTTCAGATTGCTCAATTTGTTTCACTGTTACAAAGTTTCTATGAATTTTCCTGTAAATAAATTTCCTTTTTTACATTCAAGGTTATTTCTAAGAATAATTTCTAGCACATAGAACTTGAAGTTTTTGTTGTATATCACCATTGTGTATTCTTAAGAATGATACTAATTTACAATTCAACCAAAAGTATGAGAGAATAATCTTATTCCTACACTTCCTTACAATGATTAAGAAAGTCTGCTTTCCTGCCAAGGACTTGACCCTCTCTGGACGTGGTACTTGCTGTTGCCCTGCCTTGAAAGGCTCCTCCCACAGCTCTTCAGACGTTTGCTCCTCCGCCTCACTCTTCAGGATTTAGAAAGAGGGGAATTCTGTTTTGAGAACTTCCTCAATCTTTCCCACCACTATCAGGTTGCTTCTAACTCACAGTAATCCTATAAAGTAAAGAGGTTCCAAGATGGTAAATCTTTACAGGAGCAAACAGCCTCATCTTTCTCCCTCAGAACAGCTAGTGGGTTTGAACAGTGGACTTTGTTGTTATCAGCCCAACACTTAGCTCACAGAGACACCAGAGTGCCTTTCCTCAATCAGAGTTACTCTCTATCCCATTGTCGTGCTTATTTTCTTTACAGCACGATGATACTCTGTGATTGTTCTCTTCATTTTCCTATCCATTTCCTTGCCACACAAGCTGCAGGAGGGCAGAGACCTTGTTTGCCTTGTTCCCTGTGTCACTGCAGCACCAAGCAGAGTGCCCATCTCAAAAATGACACGTGCAAACCATGCTAAAGGAAGCTCGTGGCAACTGAATTGAATTTTGTTGGAATCCTGCCGTCATATCTGCTGACCGTAGTGGTGTAGTGGGTTACCCATGGCGCTGCCAACCACAAGGTCAGCAGTTTGATTACCACTAGCCACTGTACAGGAGAAAGATGAGGCTTTGCCCTCCCATAAAAGTTATAGAAAGTTAAAATCTCTGGCTCCCACAGGGACAGTTCAACTCTATCCTACAGCCTGGCTGTGAGCAGAACTGACTCAACATCAGTGAGTTTGGTACATCCAAAGAAGGAATCCTTGGGTGGTGCAAACAGTTAAGTACTCATATACGAAGCAAAAAGTGAGTGATTCAAACCCACTCAAAGGCTTCTTGAAAGATCCCAAACCAGACCAAACTCCCTGCCATTGAGTTGATTCTGACTCATAGCAAGCCTACAGGACAGGGTAGAACTGCCCTGTGGGTTTTTGAAAGCTACAACTCCGTGAAGGAGTAGAGAGCCTCGTCTTTCTCCAGTCTTACATGATAGGCCCCATGATCTGCTTCTAAAAGCTCACATCCTTGAAATCCCTCTGGAGCAGTTCCACTCTGCGTGTGGTGTGATCATAGATCAAAAGTGACTTGATGACACCTAATAACAGCATGATTATCTGTGGATGTAATGTGACATGATCACACCTTTCATAGTATAATCGATTTTTGTCGTTGATTGGCTTCAAGTTGTGCAATACAATCTTAGGTTATGTGAATGAGACCATCCTAGCGTAGAATGAACCCTCTTTCTGAGCTATGAAATAAAGCATGTATATACAGAGATAAATGCAGACTGGAGTTCAAAGAAACCATGCGAGGACTAACAAGAAGCAGTGAACACTTGGAGCTATGGAAAAGGGCCATAGCACCATCGGGAGCTCAATGTGGACTTTCAGTCTGCTGAACTATCAGAAACTCAGTGTATGGCCTTTAAAGCTAACCGTATTTCCGTTACAATAACACTGGGAAACTAAGACATTAGTAGAACAGAGTGGATGTGCTGGTATTGTGTAAGCAGCTTTGTTCATAAATTCATGAGAGTTAATAAATAGAAAGTCCAAAAATTAAAAAGTACAATTTTAATCCTTCATGCCTTAGGCCTGGCCTCAGTATCCATCTCACATAGACGTCTAGGCAGCCGCTTCCACCGGGTCTCTGGGGCTCTCCAGACTAAGGCAGTGTGACTCCAAAGCGGGTTCTTTGTGCCTCTACTGGTCCTCACTCTGCCTGGAACTTTTGTTCAGCCCAGCAAACAAGGGTGCATTTTCTTCCGTGCTCTTGCTATTTTCATCTTTATAAACGCTTCGACCTTTCAGGGCTCTGCCAAGCAACACTCTCTCTCCCACTCATGGCATCTGGCCCCCAGCTGAAAGCCGTGACATACGCTACAGTTCATTTCATTTGAAGCAAGATTGGATCATGTTATAAAGCGAGAGAACATATATACATATAGATATATATGAAAGTGCTTTGTAAATGAGAAAATCTTACACAAATGAAACAGAGGATGATCATGATTATTATTAGCATTATTGCTACCTTAGCAAAGCAAGAATGTCTTTGAAAAAAATTCTCCTTTCTGTTCTTTGGATTTTAAGAAATACTAAGCTAGTTCTGAGAAGAAATCATTTCTTAGCATTAATATCAAAATTTTAAGAAGACTGTATTAACTATTCTAAGTATAAGGGAAAACAAACTAACAAAACCTCTAATAAATTCAGTTTCGGTCTACCCAAATCCACCATTTATCTGAAATGTGGGGGACAGGCATTTCTTCATAGTTTCCATTATGTGGGATTAGTGTAAGCTTGAAAGTATATTTTCATTTCCTACCATAAAGGATGAGCTCAATTTCACAGTATACAAACTATGCCCGTAGGGAGGAGACCCTGCTGTCCCAATCGACCCAGGCAATATCTCAAATCATAACAGACTCATTATTAGAGAAGTAAATGCTGCCTTAGCAGTGTAATTTGAAGCACATCAAAAGGTCTCCACATTGCTCAACCTACAGGGTGAGCCCTAGGGATTGACTCTATGGAATAAGACTCTTAGTCTCCATGAGTACTTTCAACTAACAAGCAAAGCCTTGCTAACAAAACGAGAGGACAAAGATGGATACCAAACGAGCTTGCTTCTTTAGACATAGAAATTTTCTTAGGAGCTCTTTTAATGGCATGATAACAAGAGAGCTAGCTCAAGAGAGGGGAGCCTCTGAGAATGTCACAAGTACATTTCTCTGTGGCACAACCTTGGCCTTTGCTGCTCAAAACTAGTCCCCTCTCATGCCCTTACCTTGAGTAACGTTAAAATGTTCTATTAATCCAAGTAAAAGAAAACGTATGCCAAGAGACCATGAAAGCAATAGCGCTTAAAATAATACCACGGGAGCTTGAATAACTTGATACAGATGTTAAATGTAGGGGAATTCACAATACGTATCTAGCTCATCGATTTTGGGACAAGCCAGAGAACGCACTTGAGGCTTCAGTTTTGCAGCATCAGACTCTCCTTTCGTTTCCTACTAGTTCAGAAGGCTCCGAGGGGAAATCATGAAACCTGTCCCGGGTACAGGCCTCTGACTTCTACAGTATTCACTAGCATGCGACACTGAGTTGGGGTTTCATTTATGATTGGTCTGGAAATTGGCATTTGGAAAGATGCCTTAGCATGGCCTTCAGCAGTCTCTTAAAAATACATGTAATTTAGCTTTGGTAGTTTCCATAAAGTAGAGGTTAGAGTCCTCCAATGACCTTTCATGAACTCATAGGAGGGTATAGTCTTTTGGTGAAAAGGTAAAAAATAAAGACTCTTATTTTTGTACTAACATGGTCATTACAATTATGTGTATGTGGTTCTGGTGTTCGTGGGAGATCTTTATAATGTACCCCTGGGTAGGCTCTTTCTTTTGGTTCCTTGAGGGGAAAAAAAATTAACTAGCATCTTTGCAAATTGAGTAAGTCTTGTATTACAGCAGTTTGCAACCCATCGAGAGAGACTTACATGCTTTGGATTGAGTAACAGCTTTCTAAAGAGTGATTAAGATCACTATAACCAGGAAGCACTCTCTTTCTAAAAGTTATATCCAAGGAATGAAAGTACTGAGTTTTGAAAGCCACGCACCATATTTTTTCCTTTTAGCAAATAGTGCATTCACATGAAATTACACATGTGTATGTGTGTATTCTAATATTAGAATATGTGAGAATTATGAAAGTTAGTTTAAAAGGTCTGGCATAGGACCACCATGCATATACTATGCATGCTTTGTGACAATTTCAGAGAGAATTTTGGCCTAATTCATCCTCATTCAATAATCGGAAAATGTTACTTTTCAGCATGTTTGTAAAAGAAAGGTGAAAACCATGGTTAAGAAGCATGGTAGTGTCCTAGTAACCAGAAAATAAACCCTTAAAACTGCATTTGTTCTGGGACATGCCCACTGCCTGTCCTGAGCGTTTCTTGTAGCCAATTGCCACCCAGGTACATGGAGCTGGAGATGAGCTAGAAAGCTGGCACAGGGTCACCACAGCTCAAGGACTGGCTGGTCCTGCTCCAGGTCCACATGTGAAGCCAAATGGCAGGATAGTGTGACTTGAGACGCAGGTTCTCACTGCCCCAGCCCTGGGAGACCAGTCACTAGGTCTTGTCAGAGTGAAGGACATGAGAACCCTTTACATCCAAGGTTCTCATGCCTGCTCCTTTGCATGAGTGCAAGATTCAAATGGTCAGAGCACAGTGACCAACCAGACAGATGGGAGGACGGGATGTGTGTGTTAGCTTGGATGACCTGAGTGGTCTTTCTGGCGTGTGCAGACTCACACACCTCCCTGGCTGGGGATGGACAGACACCCTGGAGAGGGCTCATTCTCTGCAGGAAAAAAAAAAAAAGAATTCTTCACTGTAGAAAACAGTTTGAAGAGCAGGGAAGGGATCCTGCTGGGTTCAGAAATCCCTTATTTGGAGACCTGAAGGTGGATGCAGGTGAACGTCTGCTCCAGGGTACCAAAGCTGCACATGAGCAAGCACAGAGATGAAGAGTTAACAATAAATCCATTCGACAGAAAACTGAAGTCATCAACAGGCAAAATTTGTGTGTGTATATATATATATATATATATATATATATATACACAATTTTTTTGTGTATATATATTTGACCATTTGAATCTTGCACTCATGCAAAGGAGCAGGCATGAGAACCTTGGATGTAAAGGGTTCTTATATATATATATAGGCATACTGCACTGATGGAAATAACATACAGGGGTTTGCTTGGTATGCAAAAATGTATGATGCGCATGATATTTGCATAGGTGATGGTAACCTCAAGTCAAGCAAAAGGCACCTCTGCGCAAGTTACTTCAAGAGTGGGCAGCCTCTAAGAAAACAACTTTATTGGAAGGTGTCTGCCAATTGCCAATCAAGCTCGTCTTTCAACAACATCGCAGGACTGCTCTGCCATCGTGTTAATTATACATGGGGCCAGCCCAATTAAGACTGCACAGGAAAAGATGATTGTTCATTGTAGCAATCGCCCTTTATAGTCAGCAGTAAATTCTGTGAGAAAACTTCATCCTGCAACTTTCCCATCCTCTTGGAAGGGGGCCCTTGGTGGTCAGCCAGAAACATGCAAACCCATCAATATAATTCATGCTGCTTATGGGCTCAACAAAACAGGCATTTCCCAAGCCATGGCAAATTAGCCTTTGGCATTGGAACTCTAGATTATTTATCCACTCGGGCACATCTATACAATGAGAAACAACTGGTTTAAAGGGCAATAAAATGCTGCATACAGTTCCCAGGGGCCTATCTGCCCAATAAAACATTTAATCAAACTAGGCCATAGAGCCATTTGGTTCTCTGTATCCAGGGGAGGCAGTCAGTGAAACTAATCCAGCAATCTTGCTTAAAAAGCATCAGAAACCATTTAGCTCCGGGCTTGATTTTGTCCACGAGGTTCTCCAGATAAAAGCCCATCATCGTGCCAGATTTGGGGGGAGGACTTGGCGGGGGTGGGGGTGGGACAGAGAGAGGAGAGGTGATTTTCCCAAGCACCAGAGATGTGCTCCATTTTCTCAAAAAACTTGGTGTTTGTCCTTTCAAACTTTTCCTGAGCTTTCAAACTTGTGTCAGCACCTCATTCGTCTGCTTTACTCTTCTTTCCAGTTATAAATCTGCTCTATGAGAGCAGGATGCTGGTATGGTTGGAGTTTTTTAAATCCCCAACATCTGAAACAGTGTTTGGATGGACAATTCATTCGACAAATAAATGTTCATTGGCCTACTAATAGTTCCTCACCTATAGAAAATGCCTGGAACGGGACCATCACTCTCACTCACAAAACACGATTCTTCCTTGTTTTCGTTTTAGAAATCCACAAGTTTGGTTCTGCCTTGCCCAATATGGTTGCTAGAGTCAGAAGCAATTTCATGGCAGTAATTTCTTTGTCAAGACACAAGTCCCAAAGATTGAAACTCAAACTTCTGTGTGATTTGAAATTGGAAAAAGGTGTGTGTCATGGTTGTGTCATGTCCCCCTACTTATTGAATCTGCTTATTGAACAAGCCATCCAAGAAGCTGGGCTGTATGAAGAATACCGAGGCGTCAGGATTGGAGGAAGGTGTGCCCACAATATGCAGATGTGTGTGTCACACAACATTGCTTGCTAAAACGGAAGAGGACTTGAAGCCTGAATTATAGAAATCAAAAACTGACTGTAGACTACAATATGGATTACACCTCAATGTACAAAAAACAAAAATGTTCCCAGTCAGATCAATAAATAACATTATAATAAGTGAAGAAAAGATTGAATTGTCAAGGATTTCGTTTGACTTGGATCCAGAATCAATATCATGGAAACTGCAGTCAAGAAATCAAATGATGTGTTGCATCGGCAAATATGCTGCAAAAGACCTCATTAAAATATTAAAGAACAAGGATGTGATTTTCAAGACTAAGGTTGACCTGATGCAAAACCATATGTTATTTGGGTTTTTGTGTGCGTGATTGTTGTATTTTAATTTTTTAAATTATGTTTGTTGAGAGTTTACATATCCAGTTAGGTTACCGTTGATCACTTCTACCTGAATTATTCAGTGATATTGGTTGCATTTTGTACAATGTGCATCATTCTACGTTATTCCACTTTGTACCATTTTCTGTACTGCAGATTCTCCGGTCCCTTTTCTTTGATTCTTTGCTTTAGAACAATTCTGACTGCAGGCAAATGTTGGCTATGGTTTTCAGGAGCCAGCAAGTCTACTTCAATTCACAGCTACCCAATAAACAACGAGAAAGCACTGCCGGGCCCTCCCCCGCCCTCCTATTGGTTATGGTAGAGCCTATTGTTGCAGATGCTGTGTCAATGCACGTGGTCAAAGTTTGCCTCTTTTTTCACTGCCTCTACGCTACCAAGCACGATGTCTTGATCTTTCCTGATAACATGTCCAACGTATATGAAACGATGTCTAGCCATCCTCCCCCTCAAGGATATTCGGGCTGCACTTCCTCCGGTAGATATTTGTTTGCTCTTCTGTTCTTTCATGGGGCTTTCAGTCGTCTTCACCACTACCACAATGTAAATGCGTCAGTGTTTCTATGGGGTTCTTCGTTTATTGTATAGCCTTCACTTGCATGTGAGGGATGGGAAAATACCATAACTCAGATCAGACCCACCTTAGTCTTCAGAGTGGCGTCCTTGCTCCTCATCACTTTAAAGCTATAAGGAAAAGGGACATTTTAATGACTTCAATCATTCATTCATGTATCGTATGATTGTTGTTTATTGACCTAATGTTAAGGATTTTTTATTACTTTTAGCTGTAATTCATACTGAGGGTTGCAATCCTAGACCTTTATCAATATTTTAATCATCAATATTTTAATCACGTCCATTCCTCATTCCATAAGCGAGTTTGTGTCCTTTACATATTACAGGTTGTTGGTGAGACTTTGTGTATTTCTGATGCTGTGTTCTTCTTCATATAGTCTAACTTCTAGGATTATTTGCTCAGCATATAGAATGAATTATACCAAAAAGAATTAATAGGGATTCTACCATTTCATCTACTAATAGTTGCCACAGTATATTGACAGGGAGCTTCCAGAGATTCCAGTTGGATTCAGAAGAGGACATGGAACAAGGGATATCATTGCTGATGTCAGATGGATTTGGGCTGAAAGCAAAGAGTACCAGAAAGATGTTTACTTGTATTTTATTGATTATGCCAAGGCATTCAACTGTGTGGATCATAACAAACTATGGATAACCTTGAGAAGAATGGGAATTCCAGAACACTTCGTTGTGCTCATGTGGAGCTTATACATGGATCAAGAGTAAGTTGTACAAAGGAACGAGGCAATACAGCATGGTTTAAAATCAGGAAAGGTGTGCATCTGGGTTGTATCCTCTCACAATATTTATTCAATCTGTACACTATGCAGATGACACAACCTTGCTGGCTGAGTCAGGACTTGAAGCACAAGCCAATGAAGATGACAGATTGTATCCATTAGTATTGATTAAAAGTCAGTGTAAAGAAGACCAAAATCCTTACAACTGGACCAATAAGTAGCATCATGATGAATGGAGAAATGGCTGAACTTGTCAGGGATTTCATCTTGCTTGGATCCACAATTGATGCTTATGGAAGCAGCAGTCAAGACATCAAAAGGCACCTTGCATTAGGTAAATCTGCTGCACAAGACCTCTTTCGAGTATTAAAGGCAAGGATGTGACTTTGAGGACTACAGATTGCATTGCCTTATATGCACATGAAAGATGGACATTGAATATAGAAGACCAAAGAAAAAATGATGCATTTGAATTGTCGTGTTGGAGAAGAAGAATGAGAGTACCATGGATTGCTAAAAGGCCAAACCTATCTTGGAAGAAGTACAGCCAGAGCACTCCTTAGAGGCAAGGATGGTGAGAGTTTATCTTATATTCTTTGGACAGGAAAGACCAGTCCCTGGAGAAGAACATCACGCCTGTTAAAGTAGATGGGGAGCGAAGGAGGGGAAGGTCCCCAAGGAGATGTATTGACATTGTAGTCACAATGAGTTCAAGAATAGGAAACATTGTGAGGTTGGTGTAGGATCTTGTAGGGTTATGGTCTGTTGTGCATAAAGTTTTCTGTGGGTTGGAACTAACTCATGGCACCTAAGAACAACATATGATGAATGAGTATAGGGGAAAAATACAAAACTGACACACACCACCCGTTGTTCCCTTTTTCTGTTTAAATAAATTCTTCTTGGTCTATGGACAAGAAGATAAAACTAATTTTTTTAGAATTCCCATACTTCAAAATATTATACATATTTGTTATGATCCACACATTTGAATGCCTTTACATAATCAATAAAACGCAAGTAAACATCTTCCTGCTTTTCTCTGCTTTCAGCTAAGAAACTTTTGATATCAGAAATATCTTTCATTCCTAAATCCTTTCTGAATTCTGCTTGGATTTTTAGCAGCTTCCTGTTGATGTACTGTTGGACCTGTTTTATCTTCAGTAAGCTTTACTTGCATGTGATATTAATGATATTGTTCTTCAATTTCTTGATTCTTTTGAGTCACCTTTCTTTCAAAGGAGCACAAATATGAATCTCTTTCAATTGGCTGGCCAGGTAGCTGTCTTCTAAATTTCTGGCCATAGACTAGGAGTGCTTGCAGTACTTCATCAGCTGTTGAAACATTTCAATTTGTATTCTGCCAATTCCTGAATCTTTATTGTCTCTAATGTCTTCAGTGCCACTTGGGCTTCTTCCTTCAATATCATTGATTCATAATCATGTGAAATGGAATCTTTCGAAATGGAATATTGACCAATTATTGTCTATTGAGTAGCTCTGTGTATTCCCCCAGTTTTCTCTCTATGCTCTCTGCATCATTCATTTTTTGCCCCTAGAATCCTTCGATATTTCAACTCAAGGCTTGAATTTTTTCATCATTTCTTTCAACCTAAGTGTGCTGATCCTGTTCTTCCCCTTCGATTTTCTAAATCCAGATCTTTTAACTTTCATTATAATCTTTTGCTTTGTCTTCTCCAGCTGCCCTTTGAAATTTTCTGCTCATCTCTTTTACTTAACCAGAATAACAACTGAAATATTTCCACAAGTTAATAAAGAGTTGGAAACCCTTGTGTATGCCAAGTAACTTGGAAAAGAGTTGCATCACCAACCAACTGGTAGCGACCTAGATTTGTACCCATTCCAAAGACAGAGGGCCCAACAGAAGGTGGAAATTATCAAATAGTATCATGAGTATCGCAGTCAAGTAACATTTTGCTAAAGATAATTCAAAAACAAACACAGCAAAATATCAAAAGTCTGCAGCAGTATATCCCAGGCCACCCACAGATTGAAGCTTAGTGCCTTCAGGCAAGAAGCTGGCTTGCATAATTGGATGCTCTCAGGCATCTATGAAAGCTAAATGAGTTTTGTAACATGAACTTATGAGAACAGAAGCCAAGGGATCAAGTAGATGAGAGTCTGCGGACCAGAGAGAGACCTGCTTGCTGGCATGGCTGAGAAAAGGTGCTGCTGTGAGCAAAAGGACTATGACTTTATAACATTTTCTTATGTTCACTTATGCACTCCAGCAATCAAAGCTCCATCACTGTGGGTGTTTTCTGTAAGTTCGGTGCGGCCATCACAATGCATTTTTGAAGGCAAAAAGGAGTATCATGGCATGGATGGTTAGGATCAGAAGAGGATCAAGAAGACTGAGAGCAGAGATATATCTGGCATTTGCCTCATAGGGATCAACGTCACACAGATGTGGAGTTGTATTCGCCTTCCTCCTTGTGTAGCCAGAGGAGGTTAAAGGTGACCCACATGTCATTCCTCAACCCTCAGCTAGATGAATTGTAGTGGCTGTAAAACTGGGATCAAGCATCGCAACAATTGTGAGAACTGGTGCGGCAGTAAACAGCATTTCATTCTTTTGTACAAAGGTAAATATGATTCGGAACTCAACAACAACAACAACAAATTTGTCTTATTGAGGTGCCCTTTGAAATTTTCTGTTCAGATCATTGACTTTATCATTTTTCCCCATTTGTTTTAGCTAATCTACATTCAAGAGTAAGTTTCAGTGTTTCTTCTGCTACCTAATTTACTGTATATAATCGAGTATAAGCTGACCCAAATATCAGTCAAGATACCTAATTTTACCACAAAAACTGTATTTTAAAAATGTGTGGAAAAACGTGGCTTATACATGAGTATATATGGTAATCTTTCTTTCCTTCATCTTTTTAATGACCTTTTGCTTTCTTTGTGTATAATATTCTTGATGTCATCCCACAACTCATCAGGTTTTCAGCCAGTATTCAGTACATCAAATCTTCCTTTGCAATTGGCCTCGGAATTCAGATGGGATATATTTAATGCTGGGGTTTGGCCTTCTTGGACTTGTGTTAATTTTTTAAAATTTTCATCCAGAACGTGCATATGAGCAATTTATGGTTCCGCAGTAGGCTGTGACTTAGTTTTGGTTGATGATATTGAGCTTCTGCATTGCCTCTTTCCACAGATACATTCAATGAGGTTCTTGTGCATTCCATATGATGTCCAGGTGCGTGGTTGCCATTTTGTTGTTGCAGAAAAATATTTTCAGTGAAGGAGCTGTTGATCTTACCTCATTCTATCACGGGATCTCCAGCCTCTTTCTATCGCTAAGGTTTTATTTTTTCAACTACTGAGTCTTCCTCTTTGCTTCCAACCTTTGCCATCCAATAGCCATTAGTTATCAGTGCATATTGATTGTCTGTTTGACCCATTTCAAACTGAGGAAGTTGGTAAAATTATTCAATTTTCCATCCATGGCTTTAGTGATTGGTGCATAAAATTGAATCATAGTTGCATTAACTGGCTTTCTTTGTAGGCATATTGGTTTTATCATGTAATAGATAGAATTGTACTTTAAGATAGATATTGAAATGGTCTTTGTGATACTGAATTTGATGCCATTTCTCATTCCAGGCATAGTAAATCATATGTACAATTCAAAATAGCCAAAACCAATTCCTTCAGCTCACTGAGGCCTAGGCTATAAATCTCTACCTATTCTGTTTAATTTTTGAATGCTTGCACTTTTCTTCAATTCCATATTTTGTACAATCCACATTCCAATAGCAAGAGATGTTTGCAGCTAGTGATTTTCATTGTGAGTTGTGCCCCATGACCAAATGCAGGCCCTGAAAGCTTTGTTCCGCCCACATCATTAAGGTCAACCGTGCTTTGAGTCAGTAGCTCTTGTTTTCTAAGTGCCTTCCAGCCCGAGGACCTCATCTTCTGGCACGAGAGCTGAAAATGTTCTTCCACTCAAAGGGTTTCAGTGGCTGGTTTTTCAGAAGCGGCCACACTTCTTCCTAGTCTGCTCTTAATCTGGAAGCTCCACTTAAGCCTATTCACCACCAAGGACCCTGCTCGCATTTTAAATGTGGGTGGCATAACTTTCAGCATCACAACAACATCCAAGTCACCACAGCCAGACAAACTGACAGAAGAGTGGGACAACAAGGCCTACTTGCCCTTTATTGTTATGGTACCTGCTTTGGAAAACCCCTGAAGGAAGCCTTACTTGCAACAAATTCTTCCACAATCACTTCACTTGCTGCCTGTGCCACTTTTAGATCATTGAAATATCCTCCAGGCTTTTCTTGCAAAACACTCACTGAAACGCACTGCCATTGAGTTGATTTTTGCTGACAATGACAGAGCAGAACTGCTCCCTAAGGGTGCCTGAGACTGAGTTTTTGAGAGCAGAAAGCCTCATCTTCCTCAGGGTGGCTGGTGAGTTTGAACAGCAGACATTGTGGTTAGTAGAAGAAGAATTGACGCATTTGACTCTGGGTGTTGCTGGAGAATATTAAATCTGTCATGGACTGCTAGAAAAAAAAGAATAAATATGTGTTGGGAGAAGTACAGCTAGAAATCTCTTTAGAAGAAAGGATGGGAGACTGTGTCACGGATATTAGACCTGTTATTAGGCAGGACAAATTCCCTGAGAAAGACATCGTGTTTGGCAAAGCAGAAAAGAGGAAGACCCTCAATGAGTTACATTACTATAAAGGTTACAACAACGGCTGAAACATAGCAACGATTGTGAGGATGGTGCTGGACCAGCAATCTTCTTTGTGTTGGGGTAGCTGTGAATCAGAATGTCCACATAACACCTAACAACAGCAGACCCAAGTCCATAAGAGTGAAGCTCACCTCTCTGGGTACTTCCCTGGGCACCTAGCTTTTGTTTTGTCTGATATGTTCTTCATACAGAGCATGTTTCTAAGTAGGAAGCAGGCTGTTTCTTTGATGATCACGTACAGATATTTCTGTTTGCCTTTTGTTTCTCTGCATACTCCGGTCGCAAACCTCACACATGATATGGTGAACTCAATTGATTGTGAACCAGGTAAGAATTGAACTTTGGACTTGTGTTTTTAAATGTCAGGTTTTATATTGAAGGGCTTTGATCCTGTTTTCTTTTGAGTTTTTGTCTTCCGTGACCTCTCTGTGATTCAGTTTTCTCATCTTATGGGAAATAGAATTTAATTTATAAGGTTTTAAATATGCACGATGTTTAAATGGGATACTCTTCCTAGACAGTATTTGGTACATATTAACTTTATTATTTATAAGACCATTTCCTTCTAGTTTTATTCCTATTCTGTTAGACTCTATTCTATTCTCATGGCACTAATTTCATTGGTACTACTTCCTCTGTCTGCTCTCCAACAAAGTTGATATCTATGTATGGTTTTGCTCCACACAGATAGATGATCACATCCACTCTTACCTCTGCACATGTGCACAAATGTGAAATGTTTCCGAAATGCCGCAGTCTGCTAAATGACCTCCTGAACTCAAACCATCTCTCCAAGTTCTTACCACACAGTTCCTCTTGGATATAACATCAGTACCTCAAATGTAATGTTTCAAAAGGAACACATCAACTCCTTTACTAGGATTTTGACCAGCTGAGATGAGGCTGTTCAACTCAATGCAACATGGTAATGGTACCAAAGTTATAGAGAATGCTGACTGGTCTCCAACTCCATTCCTGCGTACAGTACCTGTGAGTGGGTAATGGGACTTCAGTTCAAAAGATAGGTTTGTTCTGAGTTCCACAAACCTTGTTTATAATACTTAACTCCAGTATATAAGGAATGCAAAGTAATTGAGAATTCTGATTTGAGCAGTTTCTAAAAGATATTTTATTTCTAGGCCTCATGTATGTTAGCTATTAGAATTTGTGATACCATGGATTACCTCAGCCTTTGTTAACTTCAAGTTTGGCTGTTCAAACCCACCAGCCACTTCACTGGAGAAAAACCAGGTTTTCTACTCCAGTTAAGAGTTACAGTCTCAGAAAACCACAGGAAAATTTCAAGTCTTCCCTATAGGATCACTGTGAGTCGGCATCAACTTCATAGCAGTGAGTTTAATTTGATTTTTGGCATGTTCCTCTGTCAAGAACAACCAAAGAGTGAACTGCGCTGCACATGGCTTTGAAATGGACTGAAAGGGTCCGATATGTGAACATGAATAATTGTGTCCACCTTGAAACCCTGAAGACCAACTGATCGTTTCTCTGCTTCTTTAGGAAATCTCTACAGCAATGAGATCAACCAGCCCCACTGGCAAGACACCAGGCCAGTCTCCCAGCTGTGGGTTCTGGCCAGTCAGGCTGGTGTTATTTTAATTTGAACCTAGGAGTGGGTCTTTTTCACATTCCACCTGAATTATAGTGTGCCATCACCCCTACCCTGCCCCTACACACACACACACACACACACACACACACACACACACAGTATTTACTCTAACTCCTGGTGATCCTCATCCATGATTTACTCTTTCATGTCAGAGGAGAGCCAAAGGGTTTTCATTCGCTGAATGTGGAAGTAGATCATCAGGTACATTCCAGGTACCACTGAGTAGATTGGAGCCTCCAAACTTTAATATCTTTCCAAAGAAAACATAAGGGAACCCTGGTGGCATAGGGGTTATGTACTCAGCTGCTAATGGGCAGGTCTGCAGTTCAAAACCCCCAGTGGTTCTGCAAAAGAAAGACAGGCTTTTGACTCCCCAAAAGAGTTACAGTCTTGGAAACTCACTATCCAGTTCTACAGGGGCATTTTGATTTGGCATCAACTCAATGGCAGTGAGTGAAAGTGCACATAAATCAGCAGTTGAGCTCTGAAATGCAAGGGGATGAAACCCTCAAGTTGGAATGTACCCAACATATAACTGAGAAAGAGCTGCTTCATCAAAGCAGACTTGACCTTAATGATGTGGATAGAATAAACGTTTCAGGATCTTCATGTTCTGAAGTGGCAAGATATAGAATGAGCAGAAACAGGAGCAACTATTCATTAATAATCAGAACATGTAATGTCCAAAGTAAGAATCTTAAAAAAATGGGAATTTTTCAAAATGAAATAGAATACATAAGACCTATGTTCTAGGCATTAGTAAGCAGAAATGAGCTGGTATTTGACTATTTTTAATCACACAATCATATAATTTACTATGGCTCCAATAGCCAATCGAAGAGGTATGGTGTTACATTCATCAAGATCTATCAGGAAATGCAATACTATTAGTAACAGGATCATAATCATATGTTTATAACAAAGAACAGTTAACTGGACTAATGAAGTTTCACATTTTCTTAAAATTTCTTCATAATAAGCCCATGATCATCCTTTGGCTTTTGAGGAAATATATCAATAGTACCTCTCTAGAATTCCAATTTTATTCCAAATTTATTTAATAACCACTCAAGTCAAAGATGAAGAAATTGAAGAATTCTATCCTTGTCTTCAATCTGAAATTAATCAAATATGTAATCAAGTGCATTGATAATTACTAGTTATTGGGATGCAAATGTAGGAAACAAAGAGGAAGGGTTGATAGTTGCAAATATGATCTCTGTTAAAGAAAAAAAAATGACAGAAGTAGAATAATATAAATTTTTCAGGCCCAATGACTTATTCATTGTAAATACTTTTTTAAATACTCGGATATACATGTGGACCTTACCAGAGAGAATACCAGGAATTATTTACATAATCGTATCTGAGGAAAGAGACAACGTAGAAGATCAGCATCAAGAGTCGGACAAGACCTGGAGCCTACTGCAATTCTCATATGTAAGTACAAGTTGAAACTGAAGAAAATATGAACAATTCCATGAGAGCAAAAATACGCCCTTCAGTATAATCCACCTGGATTTAGAAACGAAGTCTGTTCTTAGTCTGAAAGTTCTGCTGAAACCTGTTTACCTTGGAGGCCCTGCTAGTATTTGAAGCACTGGTGACCTAGCTTCCAACATCACCGCAACATGCAAATCACCCCAGTACAACAAACTGGCAGACAAGTGGTGGAAGGGGCTACGGCAGGGTTCAAAATCAGGGAGGGTTTAGCTCAGATTTGGCAGGAAAGCCTCACGGCTTGTGTAAGACAGCTACAGGCGACTTTGTTTTGTCCTCATGTATGTGACATAGAGGAGCCCAGTGGCGCAGTGGTTGCTTGTGGAGCTGCAACCCACATGATCAGCAGTATGATTGGCAAATTCGCCAGCAGAAAGACTGGGCTGTCTATGAACAGGTACAGTCTCAGACACCCCCAGGGGCTCACTAAAAGTCAGCATGGACTCCACGGCTGGCCGTGAGGTTTTCTGGAAGAAGACATAGCACAGAAGGCATCTTTACACAGGGTCAGGCCTCTCCCTTGTGTTTGTTAGCAAAGGCAGAGGTGATCACAAGCGCTTGTGAGTGCTGATTGAAGCGGCTGCATCAGCAAAAGTAATTCCTGATTGTTTCATGTCAAGCATAACATTTACTCATGAGGAACACTGATACACCACTTTCCATTCAACTACGAATTTCATTGCACCTACTATGTGCCAGAAGAACCTTGGTGGCCTAGTGGTTATGCACTGGGCTGTGATCCACAAGATTAACAGTTCAAACCCGCCAACTAGCTCCTCAGGAGAAAGATGGGGCTTTCTACTCCCATAAGCTGTTCTTGTCTCAGAAACTCACAGGGGCAGTCTCTCCTGTCCCATGGGGTCACTGTGAGTCGGCGTTGACTCGATGGCAGATGGCAGTGAGTTTGGTTAGGTTTTACTGTTTGCTAAGCAACAGCCCTGGTGGGTTATGAGTTTGGCTAATGACCACAAGGTCAGCTTTTTAAAACTTCTAGCTGTTCCACCGGAGAAAGAGGAGACTTTCTACTCCCATAAAGAATGAGTTTCAGAAATGCATAGGGTCAGTTCTTCCCTGTTTATAAGGTCATTATGAATCAGAAGTAACTCAAAGGCAGTGAGTTTATGTGACAGGCAGAGGTTCTTGCGGTGCAGTGGGTAACTGAAAGCTACTAACTAAAAGTTCAGCAGTTCAAACCCACCTGCTGCCACAACATGGCAGTCTGCTTTCATGAAGATTGCACATGTCTATGGTTTATGCATGTCTCTGGTTCACTTTAGAAACTTCACCATTATTTTACTTTAGAGAACATTATAAATCATTCCCCTGGGGCATAAGGTAATCCTATTATGGTGTCATTAATTTAAGCAATGATATCAAATTTAAAACACTCTTGAGAAAAAGAAATTATTCAAGTTTCAAACTGTAATACACAAATTGTTGACTTGTACATATTAACCTCTTAAGTAGCTAGACACTATTGATACAAACAGTGGGGTTGGTGTAGAGGGAAACTTCAGTGACACTCGTCACAAAGATCAAACCATGCCTGGCACAGACATACACGTCTAAGAACCCAACAAGGGGAGTTAAAGAGCAAGTATATGGTGGTCCCAGGCCACCATTCACTGGCACCCTCAAAGCAAGAGCTCTAACCCTCAGTCCAACAATCCCAAGCTCATGAAATTCACACCCTAAAATAAAAAAGAATGTACATCCTACTGAACTGAGAAAGAATTTGAGACGTATGAGTGAAGTTTTTGCTTAGGTCTTCTTGAGGCTAAATACCTTAGTTGTATAACCAAGCTACAGTATGGACAAACAAAAACAGGCAGACAGACACATATAAGTACACTTAGATAGCTATCTGTGTACATATTCCTATATAATTATATATGCAATTAATAGCACCACTCTCCTCACCCCAGATGTATTGCTATGTGGGAAAAGGTATTTTCTCAGATGGTTTCACAGTTGAGAGGAAAAGCAGATGGCACTCCGAGAGGTGGCAGCTTGCTCGCTGAAATGTCATGGAGATACAGAAATGAAGCTGAAAACAGAGGCAAGAAAATATTCTCATTTGAATAATACGTTTGATGCTTCAGTGCCACACATCACAGATAATGCAAGGAAACCCTCACAAGCCCTTTGTTCTGCACTGACAACCAAACTCAAACCGCATGCCTGCCATGTAACAAGCCACTCTGGATAATTTCTTGAAGAAGAATAATTGTTGTCTGATGGAACCACTTGTAAAATCCAGAAGGCACCCCAGAGAAGTTGGCACATGGAGTCCACCGTGCAAGGGGTAATTTGTGGCGACAGATGATACACTGAGTATTACGTTTGAACTTTCAAACAATGGCTCACACACAAAAGAAAATGAAGAGCTGAGCCCACTCTCTGACGCAGCTTCCTGTCCCTGCTCAACTACAGTGTTGCCGGTAGTTGACGGAAGCCCTCAGGACTCATGGCAACCGATAGCTCAAAACCATGCTTCTAAAGTCTTTGTAATTATTATTATGTTCAACTCATAATTTACCAGCTTTTTTCTGTAACTATATGTGCTTTTTCCAACCTCTTAATAGTTACCAGATTCTACTGCTTGATATGGATCCTGCAATGAAAGGCACAGACCACAGGTTTGCTTGTCTGCAGCCATCGTTCCACCAGCACTGTGCACACAGACAATGCCCATCACTGTCTCTGGGGAGCTCTGTGTCAACCTGAAGTGACAAAAGGGAGTAACTTCAGACAAATCAACAGAATGTAATTATGGATATGAAGCTGGCCTTTACTCCCTCTAAAGATCTTGGAGACCCAGGATACCTTGTGTTTCCACACCAATTGCACTGGTGATAGGATCGGCTGTGTACTTAAATCTATTACATCCAGATTTGGCAAAAGCCAAGAGTCCTACTTACAAAGCCTGCCCAACAAACCTGTCTTTCCAACTTATCTCTTGAGACAAAGAAAATCCCTAGAGAAAGATTAAGTGAAAGATATTGGAGGTTTGTAGGGCACTGTCAGGATGCACAAGAACCAAGCAGTTAAGGCTCTTGGGGTCAGGGTGATATACAAAATAAGCCAACTATTGTTTAAATTTTAAACCAATTGCCATCCCACCACCGGTCTCTCCTCCCATTTCTGGGAACAAAGCAATTTGCCAGCTACTTGGAAACAAATTACCCTATGTTTGAGCAGACACAGCAGACACCTTCCCTTACAAAACAGAAGGTGAGATGCACTAAAAAGCCATGTAAGCCCAAAAAGGGAATGGTTTGGAAAATTCAATTGTTTTTTCTTAAGAGTTACTTAATTGACTAGCGGAAGGCCATTTGATAGGATTTGAAAACAGCTCAGAAGCTATAGAAATCCTTTGATTGGAAACCTCACTTGCCAGACCCTGGCCTCAACAGAAAGAAAATTCTCTTAAATTAAGGTAATAGCAAATAATGGCTCCATTAAGGTTGCCATTGAGGGCAGATGAATCAAATAATCAACAGCAGGCAGCCACCAGCAGTGCTTTTCCAGGTGACAAATTCTGGCTTTAAAACCCAGAGCACACAATAGTCAGAATCAACTCAACGTCAGTGGGTTTGGGGTTTGTTTTTGGTGCACAGTGGAGAAAATGGACAAACCGTTGACCAGATGGTCAAAGGTAAAATTATCGAGGGGTACCCCTAGATGTGTATCCTCAAAAAAAAAAAAAAAGTTGGTAGTAATCTGACAAAGGATGCATAAACTGAATATAATCATAAGGAAGCATCAAGGGGAAAAATTAGGAGCCATTTCTTTTATAGGGTGGGAGTGGGACTGAATGTGTCATTAATACCAATGTGATTTTAAAAGAGAGAGAGAGAATCCTCCAGATTAAAGGAAATGAAAGAGACATGAAAAAAAAAAGTGCAGTGTGTGACCTTAGCACTGTAGCCCACATGGGAGAATTGTTGATTTATGGATTAGACAAGTATCTAATGTTAAGTTAAATGTTCTAAAGTTGTTGACTGTCGTTATGCAGGGAATGCCCTTATGCTTCGAAGATACCCACAGAAGCATTTACAATGAGCAAAAAACTCTCAAAACTCACTGCGATCGAGTTTATTTCCACCTATAGCGACCGTGACAGACAGCATAGAACTGCCCGTGTGAGTCTCTGAGACTGCAACTCTTTACAGGAGGAGAAGCCTCATCTTTCTCCCAGGGAGTGACTGGTAGATTCAAACTGCTGACCTTGTGTTTTGCAGCACAATGCATAACACATTACACTACCAGAGGCATGATATATGCAACACAGTCCCAAATGGTACAGGAAAAAAAAGTATCATTACAGGGATCCCCCCTTAGCTGATATTAAAAGAATAACTATCATCATAATTCAGAATTACTTCTATTTTTAATATTAATAAAATATTGTCAAACTAGAAGTTAGGACTCCCTGAGTTAGCAGTATTTAAGCTGGAAATGATTGCTACCTCTTTTTTTTTTTTTGATTGCTACCTCTTTAACCCTCTTTTTTCTCATTTCCCATTCTCAAGAGAAATAGTATTTTTCCTGTAGAAATTATATATATTAAGGGGATTTGTAATCAAATTGAGTTTTAAAATAAATTCTAAGACAGTCACTGAATAGTTGCATGACATTGTCTTACTTTCCCATTTGTGAAAATAGACATATTAAAAATTTCCTGGTAGGGTAATGGTGAAGCATATGTGCTATGCTTCATCTGTACACTAATACACATAGTAGGTATTCAATAAAGTGTTGAGTGAATAAAGGAAGAATAAATAAACATTCTTGCCCTAGCCAACCTATGCCATGCTCTTTGTAAATCTATGGAAAGAAGAACTTCTAGTAAAGGATGAGCTGTATGAAAACAATTTCTTAGACTAAAAACTTCCACTAATTCCATTGCTTATATGAAAGGAGACGTCAAAAGGTTCATGGAGAAATGGAATTAAATATAATGGATGTTTTCCATGAGCTGTTCAAAATTACTTCATAGATCCTAAAGACAGAGTTTTCAGTTAGCTCTAATGGGGAATGTATACCAGCACGTCTATCCCAGTGTTGTGTATGGTATCAAAGACTGGAATCAGTTGAGAATCTATCAGTGCACAGTGGATGCACACCATGAGTAGTAAGGCTAGAAGCAATAGATTCAGTATGCATGGCATTGTGGATATATTTTAATACCACAGTGCTCATGGATATAAAGCAAAGAAAACACGAAACAATATAAGTGCAAGCACACAAGCTAGGGATATTTCTTTTGTAAGAGAGCCATGTAGGGTGAGAAGAAATGACAAATGAAAGATAAACAAGCGGCCGTCTAGCTGAGAAGCAACAAAGCCCACATGGAAGAAGCAAACCAGCCTGTGTGATCAGGAGGTGTCGATGAGATCAGGTATCAGGCACCAATGGAAAAAAAAAA
>NW_022111373.1:67555665-67557065 GCF_000313985.2 Echinops telfairi | reverse complement strand
GTTTTCTTTTGTTTTGCTTTGTTTTACCATGGGTATTTCTTGGGTCCCTCAAGTCACTTGACAATGACAATTAAAATATTACCTGAGCTGGTATCTGTTATAATTATACATCTTGTTTGTGTACTACTTCTTTGTTCATGAAAAACGTGGTCACTTCTTATTCTGTTATTATGCCACCATATTACTTAATACAGAGGAAGAATATATTTTTCCTCCTCTTCCTTTGAAATTATTCCCCATGCCTTGCATGGACCTTGGTAATGTTCCAAGAGTTTTCTAATCAATCTACCGTTGTAAGCTGTCAGAATGGATTTTCTGTGCTAGAGTTTATATGATACTATACATTTAATAATATCTGCTCTACATAAATCTTTCTCTTTTGGTATGATACTCTGTTTCTTGAGACAGTCTTTGTTGTTCTTTGCAGACATACTGAGTTCTCTCCAATTTAAAGACTTTATTAAAGTAACTCTAGAATTCCATTTCCAGGAAACTGAATCAGCAAAATCTGTCTGATGATTTTCTATCAAGTTACTTGGCAATTGTAGCTCCCACTTCATGCACAAAGATCCAAGAAGAGGAAGGCTTGGAGACTTTGAAAGAGGATCAACTGCTTTCATTGAACTGATTAATAAATTATATCATATCATAAGCGAGTTCTGACCATAAATTTGATGGTTATGGGGTTGACGCTTGGTCAATCTATTTTAATCTACTGCAGTTGTCTTGATGGATCTATCAAAATACTAAGTTTGCGTTTTGTTATTGCCTCATTCCAGTCCATAATCATAAAATAACTATCTCTTGCACATAAAAGGGAAACCTAAAAGTAATCAATATTAGTAACAGCACATGATGGAATTGCTTTTTTCAATGAATTGCCTGTGTGGGATTAAAAATAAAGACAACGTGTTAAAATTTTTAAATATAATCAGATATTTATACATTAAAATATTATTATTCTTTATAGAATATCACCTTAGTTGCACAATTTTGATTCAAACTCCTTGTGTCATGTATCACACCATATTCACTTTACATATCATGGATTGTTCTTTCGAGAAACATACAGTAGGGAACATATGCAGAAATGTATGGGGCTATGTGAATATCTCAACACGTACCAACCAGAGGGAAAACATAGCCATGGATATGCTGCACTCGTGACCACTCCCCTTTGTGCTATTTGGGGAGTATCGCGTGTGGGTAAGGGTGGTGGGGGTGGGGGTGTATAAACATTAAAGAGAATGTGATTGACTAAGAATTGTAGAGACCAGCCATGTCAGAACTCAGGAGCTGGTGAAAATGCTGGTTATTTTGAAAGGTGAATCTTTCTGTTAATTTGGATTTAAGGCCAAATAAGTTTTATTATAAATACATTGGAGAGAATAAATATTG
Organism: Echinops telfairi; assembly: GCF_000313985.2. Lineage (NCBI taxonomy): Eukaryota > Metazoa > Chordata > Mammalia > Afrosoricida > Tenrecidae > Echinops > Echinops telfairi. The sequence continues at coordinate 67,555,667 of NW_022111373.1, read as the reverse complement.
AC
>NW_022111373.1:67551204-67555450 GCF_000313985.2 Echinops telfairi | reverse complement strand
TTCCCTCCCTTTTCTTCTATTTGATCTCTTTGCCAATTTGAAAAGCCTCTCATTCTCCTTTGATTGCCCGGTTCTCAAGACTGGCAGACCACATCAATTAGCAATAATTAACAATCAGCAATAACCAATGCCAAAAGTGATTATTCAGTATATTAATGCTTGCATCACCCATGGGTCTTATTTTTCCAACAAAAACAATGTTATTAGAAGTTAATTGTATAATAAATCCAGCACATTCAGTTTCTGCTAGGGTTGATCAACAGTGCGTTTCAGTATATATGACCTCCTCTTACGCATTTCTTAAAGACCTGATACAGAAGTTGAATCTGCAGATTAGTAACTAAACAGTCAAATATCTGCCTATCGCTCTGTTAATTAATCAGTTGATATCGCATGAGCTTCCCCCATATGGTCCAGTCTCCCCAAAGCACCTAAACAGATACCTTACTTGGGCTTCATCAAAATTTTAAACTTGTTTGCTTCACTCTCACCCTTGTCATCTAGCCACTTGTTTAAAATGCCATCTTCTGATCATCCCAGATACCAGAACCTGGTGATGGAAGATGCAGGAAAATCTTAACCCAACCTCATTTCCACTCAGACTTTGCTACTAAGTGTGGCCCCATGAGCAAGACCTTCCGTGGCTCTGAAGCTTACTGTTGTCTACAAAATCAGGGTGCTTCTCACCAAGTCCCTCCTTTCCTGGGTTGTTGTGGAATCTTATGTACCGTTACTAAAATGCTACCCTTGCAAAGTGGTAATATTTCAAAGGCTTCTCATTAAGCCTCAGTATCTTAACTGAGAAGAGCTTACTGTCACAATAATTACAGTTATTGATGATTAACTCTCATCAGACTTCTCTCAGGATGGGGCATAGGCTTTGGCTATCTCCGGATCTCTCTGCGAAAGGGAACACAAACTGGACGTCGGAAAAACACTGATAAGAAGGGTGGTAGAGAAAGGTTGTCTAGAGTCAGCGTTGCGGGGAATACTGACAGGAATTAGCAGGATTCCAAAGTCCTTGAAGCTTTCATGAAAGAAAGAAAATGTGATGTTTTGAACTCAAGATTTAAAGAAGTTGTATTTGAAAAGCACACGCGGTAGAGGAAACCACGCGCTGCCCTGGAGTCGATTCCGTCTCATCGCATGCCTGCAGGACAGAGCACACCTGCCCCGTGGGCTTCTGAGACCACGAATCCCCACAGATCAGACACTTCCTCATCTTCCCTCAGAGCCACTGATGGGCTTGAACAGCTGGTGTTGAGGTTAGCAGCTCAATGAGTAACCTGCTACTTCACCAGTAGAATATGCCATAGAAGAGAAACAATATAGATAAGCTAGGTGGGATAGACAACATGGAGAAGGAAACAATGGGGCCGATGATTCTGGGGGCGACACAGGAGAAGGAGAGGTGGGAGAAAGGAAGGGGGTTGGTCAACCAACTCAGGGACCAGGGAACAAGTGAACTAAAATCAACGGAGAGAAGGGCGTAGGATGCCTAGTGGGGCTTAATCAAGGGCAATGTAACAGTGAGGAATTACTGACACTTGAATGAAGGCCAAACATGATAGCGGGACAAGGGGAAATTAAAAGGAAATAGAGGAAAGGACATTTATAGAGGTCTAAATACAAGCATGTACATATATATATATTTTTATATAATGATAGGGAATAGATCTATGTGCTTATACTTATATGTTAAGTATTAAGGTAGCAGATGGACATTGGACCTCTACTCAAGTACTCCCTCAACTCAAGAACACTTTGTTCTAATAATCAGACATTTTGATGCTCACCTTCCAAAGTTAATAACTGAAGACAAAATGAGTGCACAAGAAAATATGGTGAAGAAAGTGGATTGTAACCAGCTATCAAAAGATACAGCATCTGGGGTCTTAAAGGCTTGAAGATAAACAAGTGGCCATCTAGCTGAGAAGCATCAACGCCCACATGGAAGAAGCACACCAGCCTGTCTGACCACAAGGTGTAGAAAGGACCAGTTATCAAACATCAAAGTACTAAAAATCATATCATTGTAAAGGTGAGTGAGTGCAGAGTGGAGACTCAAAGCCCATTGGTAGGCAACTGGACACCCCCTTACTGAATGGTTGTGGAGAGGAGATGAGCCAGCCAGGGTGCGGGGTAGCAACAATGAAACATATAACTTTCCTCTAGCTCTTAAATGCTTTCTCCCCTCTCCCCCCACAATCATGACCCCAATTCTATCTTACAAATCTTGCTAGACCAGAGGATGTACATTGGTACAGATAGCAACTGGAAACACAGGGAATCCAAGACAAATGACCCCTTCAGGACCAGTAGTGAAAGTGGCGATGCCTGGACGGTGGAGGGAATGTGGGGTAGAAAGGGGGAACTGATTACACGAATCTACGTATAGCCTTCTCCCTGGGGGATGCACAGCAGAAAGAGGGAGTGGGGAGACGTCGGACAGTGTAACATATGACAAAATAATAATAATTTATGAATTATGAAGGGTTCATGAGGGAGGGCTGGGGATGGAAGGGGGAAAATGATCAGCTGATATTAAGGGCTTAAGTAGAAGGCAAATGTTTTGAGAATGATAATGGCAACAAATGTACAGATGTGCTTGACACAATGGAGGGATGGATGAATTGTACGAGCCCCTAATAAAATGACTTTAAAAAAAAAGAAGGAAAATGATGTTGACAATATATGCACAAATGTGCTTGACACAATGGATGGATGTATAGATTGTGATAAGAGCTGTAAGAGTCCCCAATAAAAGTTTTTAATAAAAAATAAATAAAAGAGGGAGAGGAGCAATGGTTTATATGCTGGCACAATTATGGGCAGGTTTCCAGAGAGAGTGTTACATATGCATTCTGAAAATGGAGAGGAAATATAATAAAACTTCCTCTCGCCAAAAAAGTAAGTGGTCCAGCATTCCAACGTTTAGATGACAGAATTACTAAACGCAGGGCGGAGAAATGGCTCTTTCTCTGGGACCTCTAAAGTTACTGGTAACATGACTACAGAAAACGTGTCAGATAAACAAAAGCACCAACTTCAGAAACCACAAGTCACTGACTTCCCTGTGAAAATATCAGATGTTTTACAGCTACTTGGCCAAATGCATGCTCAAGTTTTCGCTAAAGAAAGGATAGCGTCACATGTTTCATTTCCCTTGCTCTGACTTTATTATTCATGCGTCACAAAAAAAAGGCAGGCAGTAAGTAGGACAAAGTACGAACTAGATGCCTTTTTCGTTACATGTGTTCTGATAAGACAGCGGGTATTAGGGAGTGTTCTACAAGTATATTGTAAGTCTTCTACCTTTAGACAGAAAGCCCTGATGGCTTAGTGAGTCATGAGTTGGACTGCAAATCCCGAGGTCAGCAGTTCGTGAGATGGATGAGCTGTTCTTCTCTCATACAGACTCACCGCCTCAGAAACCTATATGGGGTAATTGGCCTCTGTCTTTGGGGTGGACATGACTCAGAATGGACTCAGAGGCAGTAAGACTGAATGAGCAACCCTTAGACACAGGGGCAGAAAGATCTCTTGGATTAGAACCAAAATGCATAAAAGCAAACAAACAAAAAGAAATGAGAAACAAGAATAGGAGGATGTGCTAACAACTGAAGGACTCTAGATAAAGAGAGGTTTATATGCAGTTCATGTATTTATTCATACAACTAATCGATGCAAATTTTGGAGTGAATGCTGGGAAAGAATAAGAGTGAGTTGGATTGATAGGAGGGCAGGGTGTGTCTTTTCTCTCAGTCCTGCTGGGAAGACTTAAGTCAAACAAGTAATCAAACAAAGCACTTGATTATTCTCATGGAAAATGAGATTTTGGGTGGAAATACAATGGGCCTACATGATGCATTGTTAAAAGCCCATCGGCTGCTTTGAGGGAGAAAGATGTGGTGGTGGTCTGCTTCTGTCAAGATTGACAGTCTTGGCAACTAGACAGGACAACTAGACTCTGCCCTACAGCATCACTAGGGTCAAAATGGACTCACGGGGAGTTTGGCCTTTTGGGTTTGGGGTTTGGGAGATGAATAAAAACCCAGCAGTGGATACTATGCAAATATCTATACTGTCTCCTTCCCCCCAGGAGACATTAAAGTGTGAGAATCACTGTAGAGCCATCGTTCTCAAACCTGAATACAGTGAACCCTTTATCGCGGTTAATCGGTTCTAGACCCTACCGTGATAAATGAAATTCCGCGAAGTAGGATTCCTTATTTGTAAATCAAAT
>NW_022111373.1:67548692-67550940 GCF_000313985.2 Echinops telfairi | reverse complement strand
CAATTATCATTATTTATTATATTATTTATGGCATCAAGCGTGTACAGTATGAGCCAATCAGTGGCAGTAATGACAGAGCATGTGCTGTTACGCAAAAACCGCGATAGAGTGAAGCCGCGGAAGTCGAAGCGTGAAGTGGCGAGGGTTCACTGTATACAGAACCACCACTATCTGAACTCCAGTCACAGTTGGATCCATCAGAATCTCTAGAGGTGGGGTCCCGGCACCAAGCCATTCTAATTGTAGTCTACCTTGAAAAAGCCAGTGCAGAGGACAGCTTTGTGGGGAGCAGGGCTGGAGCCCACAGGGTGGATTCAGAGGACAGATGATGTGATTGTCTAACACTGCCATTCTCCTTCCGCCGGTCCCTCCTCCCCAGTCTTCCTGTGACTTTAACCCGAACCTCTACTTGTAGCCTATCAAGGTTTGGGTTTCAAGCCAGAAATGAAAGGGAAAAAAATCCCTGGCCCACCATCAAATCATGTATTAGGTTTTGCCTTAGTCAATGGTAATCTGTCAAATTCATGACATGAACAATCTACACTGTGCTTCATTGTAATTAACCCCAAATGGTTCTGGTAAGTTACTTTGTGTTCTATTAGCAGAATCAAACCACCTTTCTCTGTCTCTCTTTCTCTGCCTCTTAATTTTCTCTTGTCTATTATTGATATCACAGCTAAGGAAGCTATCCAAATGTTTCACCCTCTTTGTTAGTGTCTGAAATGTCTTCACCAATGGGGCAAAAAGGTAGTAGTGCAACAAAAATAATAGAACTAGAGTTCAGGATATCATTTGCATCACCCTTCCAAGTATCTCATCTTGAATTTGGTTGGGGTTTTTTTCCCTTGAAGAGGGTCCTCAAGTCCAGGGTCCCCCTTCAAAGAGAGATTTAAGTTTAAATGGCATCTATCAAAATTATTGACTAAATTGCATTCATATCACTTCAATCACAATAAATGATATGCCACATTTCCAGGAGGGACAAGACTGTCAAAGGGCACAAGGTGTGGAAATGCATTGTGTTGGTCTATTTCACTCTTGCAGGAGCTGGCACTGTTCAAATATTTAATAACTCAGAAAGTATTTAGTGTGTGTCGACTATCTGCCAAGCATTGTTTCAGAGAAGTGGGAGGCATCAGGACACCAAAGGAGCATTTGTCCTTCCCTGGGGAGCTTATCTTCTCAAAAATACACAATAAATAGGAAGCCTGAGAAGTAAAACTCTAAACTCACTGTCAAGTCCATTCTGACCCATGTTGTTGCTCTTAGGTGTAATTGAGTTGTTTCCGACCCATAGCAATCCTATGTACAACAGAACAAACATCGCCCTGGCTGCACCACCCTCACAATTGTCCCTGTGCCTCAGCCCATTGTTGCAGCCACTTGTCAATCCATCTTGTTGAGGGCCTTCCTCTTTTTTGCTGCCCTTCTGCTTTACCAAGCATGATGCTTTTCTCCAGGGACTGGTCTCTCCTGACAATATGTCTAAACTATGTCAGATGAAGCCTCTCCATCCTTGCCTCTAAGGAGCCCTCTGTTGAACTCCTTCCAAAATAGATGTTAGTCCTTTTAGTAGTCCCTGGTATTTTCAATATCTTCACCAGCACCACGATTCAACTGCATCAAATCTTCTTCTGTCTTCCTTTTCAATGTACAGCTTTCACATAAATATGAAGCAATTAAAAATACTATTGAGTCAGGTAAACCTTAGTTCTCAAAGTGATATCCGTGCTTTTCTACAATGGAAAGAGGTCTTATGAAGCAAATCTACCCAGTACAACTCATCATTTGATCTCTTAACAGCTGCTTCCATGAGCACGAATAGTGGATTCAAGCAAGATGAAATCCTTGATTAACTTCAATCTTTTCTCCATTTATCATGATGTTACCTATTGTTGGGAGCCGGTGGCCATGAAGGCCTTAGCCTCAGCCAGGAGCAGAACTTGGCTGCTTCCTGGTTGTTAAGTGTGTCTTTCATTTGCTAAATCTGTGGGAACTGGCCTGAAATCCCTGCCCAACCCTGCCTCCACATTCCTAGCTACGTGCTCTGTAGCACGGGCAGTTGTAAAGTTGACCTTTTCACCCATTGGTTAATAATGCCAGGCGCTCATTGGAGCTTCTTTAATGTACATGTTGGATTGGATGTTGTGTTGCATACCTTATTAAAATATGCACCTCCCAGTTACCCTTTTTTATACCCCAGCTTTGCCCAAATAAAAGAGCTTGATCAGAGTTTTGTCTTGCTCCA
>NW_022111373.1:67545186-67548320 GCF_000313985.2 Echinops telfairi | reverse complement strand
GCAGTGCAGACATACACCTTTCCTGATTTCGAGTCATGCAGTATTCCCTTGTTCTATTCACAGAGCTGCCTCTTGATCCATGTACACGTTCCACATGAGCACAATGGAGTTTTCTGTAATTCCTTGTAATCTCAAGGTGATCTGCGATAGGTTTTTTTGTGCCAACGAGGCACCTGTAAGAAGATATGAGTTGAGAGGTTGCAGATTGATGACCTCCTTTGGAGATGCAACTGAAATAAATGGCTTTCTGGAAGTCAGCCCCTTTCTCTTTATCCCTGGTGGTTGGACCAGCGTGCTACTGATTTAGCTGGCCTGCCTCATTACATGTGCTGTGCTACCTGTGTACCTTGCAGTGATCTGCTCCACTTGGTTACTGTGCCATGCTGTTCCACCCCATGGTGGCACCTCACCTTGCTGCATCTACTGCCTGCTGGCCTACTCAACTCGTTTTGCCACCACTCCACATGCTACACCTCTAGCCTACCACTTCTTACCACTACTCCATGAAGCTCCACCATGACTTGCTTTGCCCTGCTGTGCTACTGACCTGTGCTACACCTTGCCACTTCATCTTCCCACTGCCTGCTTCCCTGGCCTTTGGCTGGTGGCCATGTGAGTTGGAATGACATCCCATATATTAACTCTGACCCATGAAAGTGAGTCAGACTGAGCCCTCTGTACTGCTGTGTGGACTAATTTGCTGTTGTATTCCTTTTCAGTCTATAAATTTTATATATATACATATATGTATTATAGGTGTCCTGGTTTTGCTTCTCTAAAGAACCCTACCTAATACATTATCCATAGTTTGTTATAATCCACACAGTTGATTGCCCTGGCATAGTCAGTGACACAGAAATTAACATCTGTCTGATATTCTCTATTTTCAGCCAAGATCCATCTGGTAGCAACAATGATATCCCTTGTTCCGTGTCCTCTTCTGAATCCTCTGGCAGCTGAACCGCTGGCAGTCCCCTGTCACAACCATTGTTGGACGATCTTCAGCAAAATGTTACTTGCAGATGATAATGTTCTATAACTTGAGCATTCTGTTGAATTACCCTTCTTGTAATGGATACAAATGTGATGTCTTCCCATCGATTGGTCAAGTAGCTGTCTTCCAAATTTCCAGGCATATTCCAAGTGAGTGCTTCCAAGCTTGTTCAGTTTGTTGAAACATTAAAATCAGTATTTTGTCAATTCTTAGAGCTTTGTTTTGGTCTACGACAGCAGTGCAACATAAATTTCTTCGTTGATACCATTGATTCTTGCTTATATATTACCCCTGAAATGGTGGAATGTCTCACTGTGGTAGTTACATAATCTGTTGTCAATTGGAGACTTAAAGGGTAGAAGTTAGCCTGTCAATCAGGTTGCAGCCTGATGAACTCATTTGGAGCCACTAAGGAGATAAATAGCTCACTGGAGGTGGGACACTAGCACACCCCCTGTGAGACATTCCTGTTGAGAAGACACATGGAGCTACGCTAGAGCCCTTGAGCTGAAGGAGCCATGTGGAGACCCCTGCCAGTGCTGAGATGCTTCCACTGCCACCAGATCCACAAGACTTTCCACCCACTGGCCTGTGATCTTCCTGCATTCGGTGGCATGCATGTGTTGTGTGAGTCTGAAGAGGAATTTATAGATTGGTGTCGAACATATGGGCTAATATCAGACTTATGGACTTGATCTGGACTGAGCTGGCATGTTTTCTCAATATTCAATTGCTCTTGTATATAAAGTTCTTTCTTATACACAAATGAGTGTCTATGAATTTGTTTCTCTAGTCAACCCAGACTAACACACTACCTCATAGCAAACCTATAAGACAGAGTAGAACTGCTCTTTGGGGCTTCCAATACTAAATCTTCACAGGAGCAGAGAACATCCCCTTTCTCTCAAGCCTGGTAGGTTTGAACCATGGACTTTGAAATTAGTAGTCCTGTACTTAACCCAATGTATCACCAGGGTTCCATAGTCCAATTCCATTGGCACTGAGTTAATTCTGACTCATAGCAAGCCTGTCTGTATAGGGTTTCCAAGGATTTGTATATATTTAAGATAATAAATTGCCTCCTCCTCCCCCCTCTGAAACAATGGGCAGTTTAAACCAGATATCTTGCAGCTAGCAGTCCAATACTTACCTAACCCTACTTCAAGAACACCTTGGCTACATATTAGAAGGTAATAAATACTGTAGGCATGGAGGAGTAGAGCAAGATAAAGGAGATTGACATTTTAGTATGAGAAAAGAGTTTCCCACTGCTAAAAAAAAAAAAAACAACCCTGGTTGTTTATAGGCTAGGAACAAGACAATTCACCTCATCAAACACTTGTAAAATCCTTTGTACTTCTTATGAGTCATCCAATCATCATCACACTTTGTGTGTGAAGGTCAACCAATCAGGAGAGGACTCATTCCCAAAACTACTTTTAAGTGCTAGCCCATTAGTCAGCAGCAGCCTCACTTGAGCTAGCTCATTGAGATGATGCCATTTCAGTGATGCCTGCGGAATTCGGCCAACCACCAGGGTTCCAAAAAATCTTTATGAGTATTTGTTGGGCTGGATTGTCAGAGAAGCAACACTAGTGACATCCATCTTTGTATCAGAAAGAACTATGCACCAAGAAGCAATTTAAAGAGAGAAGGGCCACACCTTTAAAAAAAACCGCCAGATTCCTGACCCATCAGACTGAAACATTAGTCTGAGTGGCTAGAAAATGAAGAAAATTAAAACTGAAATGGACTTGAATTCTTTTGAGACATACAAGTTCATTAAAAAAAAAAAAGAGAAGTAATTTTATATCAACAAAGAATCCCAGCTCATGTCTGTCCATTCATTTAACAAATCGTTAACAAGTAGGAAGGTGGGTAAAGAATGCAAAGGTGATTTAGACAAAGGCAGAGGTGCACACAGGAGCCAGAGTAATTAGCTCTGCCTATGGGAACCAGGGAAAGCGTCACTGAAGAGGTGACATCTGAACTACCTAAAACATAGTTCAAAAGGAGCCCTGATGGCACTGTCGGTTAGGCTTTAGATGGGTCACCCCAAGAATGGAGGTTCAAACCCACCAGCCGCTCCATGGGACAAAAGTGAAGCTGGCTGCTGCAGAGAGGAGGACAGCCTTGGAAA
>NW_022111373.1:67534348-67544700 GCF_000313985.2 Echinops telfairi | reverse complement strand
GCAAAAGGGTGAAGTAGAGTCAGGGAGATCACAGGCTAGTGAGTGCAGAGTCCCATGGATTCAAAGTCGAAGGAAGCATGGTAGGCCAGCACCGTGTCTCCGGCTTGGCAGTCCACATGGAGCCTGCGCCTGGAGGCAGACACAGAGTCCCAGAAAGGAAGAAGGTGAAGAACAAGTAAGAGAAGCTCCCAGCGTGTCTCCTATAAAAAGACCTCCAAGGAGGAAAGTAGGTCATCACTTGGTGACAAGTTGGACTCCACCCTCACACTTTCACACAGGCTCAAGTTGACATAAAACTTAAGCACCACAGAGTTTAAAGTCAAGAATCTGCTGCCTGCTCTATTTGGCGAGACTGGATATTACTGGCATAGCTCTCATTTTAGTAAAGCAAAACAATTTCATTGTTGTTGTTTACTTTTAGGTATTGAGTGATAGACAGTTGGGTAGAGTAGAACTCATTGATAAAATGACATTTTAGCAAAGGGTTGAAGAAAGCAAGATAGTGGACCCAGCAAAATGATCTGGAAAAAGAGTTGTAAGAAGAGGGAGTAGTTAGCGCAGAGGCTCTAGAATGGGGTCCTATCTGCCATGTTCCAGAACAGAAAAAAGTCCAGTGGGACTAGAGTGGAGTGAACAAGAGGCATTGTGAAATATGAAAGCAGAAAATATTATGGAATACATCAGATAATGCCTGTGGGCCAATAAAAAGACTTTCAAGCTTGACGTTTGAGCAAGATCCAGAGACTGGCCCTCCCCTGCTTCTCTGAGTGGAACTGCACCAGTGACCACCTGGCACATTCTCATTCAGGGTAACTCCATGTGTGCCAGAGGGGAATGCTGCTCCAAGTGTCTTTCTTTTTTTTTCTTTCTCAAAAAAAGTGGGACGGGGGGCTCAAAGGTTTCCTTTTTTAGAAATAGACCACTAAGCTTTTAGTCTGAGTGCTTTCAGATGACTGGAACATCTAGCCTTTCAGTTAGCAGTGCACTTCATTAGCTGTTTGCCCTGCACAGGGACTCCGAAGTGGAAACATAGCCCATTGTCATGGAGTCAATAAACTTCTCATGGGGGTGCTGGGCAGATTCAAGCTGCCAACCTGTCTATTAGTAAGTTGTTCAATGCAAACCATTTACACCACTAAGTTTACAACTCTGCGAATAATGTAAGAAACAATCAAAGGAACTCTGGCCCTGGAAGAACAATAGAGTGGTAGGGCATGTAAAGGTAGAAGGTGGTTCCAAACCAGCATTAGCCTAACCCACAACCTAGTGACCGAAGGTGCCGTGAGGCTCCCTTCTCCAAAGCAAACAATAGATTCCCCAGTGTCACCAGGTGAGCCTAATAGACCGGCAAGGAGGGGGAAAGAGAAGCTCCAAGGATTGTCAGTGTCTAGTGTAGACATGTTCCTCCCCTGCCAGCCCAGTTGGAGACATCTACTTGGAAGTCTCTTTGCCCCTGAGAGTCCCCCCATCTTCCTAGAGACAGCCGTGGCTGTGGGGAGGAGAGGAGAGGTGCTGGAGCAGGTGTTCATTTGCGCCACACAACACAGTGTCATCCCAGGCCACTCTCCTTCCCCATTGGGTTATTGCTGCGATCTTGAAACGGCCCATTAAAGAGGGCCTTACATAAAGTTTTCAGATGTGTATCTTTAGGGATAAACAACTCTAGCTGGCCTGACGCAATCTTTGGGAACAACAAACCTGTTGTTAAAACTATTAGAAAGTGGCCACACCTTTTGATGTTTGTTGTCTTTATTGTCACCTTCATAAGAACAGGTATGTATATATTCCATGGAGGAAGGAGACAATGAAATGGTGAGGAAGAGGCCAAATCCTATGCTGACTTCCAGTGATTAGTAATAAAGGTGGTTTAAGTTCAAAGGTGCTCCCTTTGTGGCAGGGTTCATCACCGCAGGGAAAGCCTTGCTTCTGTATAAACCCCAACCGGTTCATTGGTTTCCTGCGCTGACAACACCCACTCAGGTCCCAGGAGCCCACTAAGCATCTAGGGCTCCTAGCTATAGAGCAATAATGGGGAAAGAGAGATGAATAAATTATCATTAAAGACTCATTGTCCTCCAAAGCTGGGAGTTGGGGAATTTGAAAACATCAAAATGCACTAGGTCATTTAATACTTCACTTCCTGAAGTGCACTCTAAGTCTAATTATGATGTATGTTCTAATTAGCACTTTGTGGGAAACTTGAAATATTACCACACTTCTAAAGGTACCTCTTTGAGAACCACTGGCTTTAGTTTCATTGAACAGCTGTCCCTTCATCTTCATAACTTTGTAGTTCATATAGATTTTATGACGATAACTATTCTAGTAAATCTGGTATAAGGGTGGGTTTTCCCCCCAGGCTTTGCTCACTCTCAGAATTCAGATGCATCACTCTGGAACAGAAAGTGAACATGCGTGCTTTGCAGATGATTCTTATTTAAACATATGGCTGTTATGTTGTGCATTTTAAAAATAATATATAATGCAATGAATTCAAGTACATTCCATATGGTTTTTTCCTTCTTCTTCACCTCCATATGGGGAAATTCTTCCTCCATAATCTTGTGGGGTAGAATATAATAAGCACTAAAGAATGACCAGCTAACAGCTTGCAAGGTATATATAATTAAGAAACTGTTAGGTTGCAATAATGAACCCAGCTCCAATTATTAGAGCAATTATTGTCTCACTGAATAGAAAGTCCAGAGTTAGCTTTAGAAAGCTCTATCCAAAGGCTCATTTCTCATGTTGTCTCAAGAAAGCTGACGGTGTTAATTAGGCTTTTATTTTTTTCTTGGTCTTGTCCTGAAGGAGAGGGAAACGTTGCCCACAGGCATGAACATCATTGCTGTCAGCATGACAGTGTCATCCTCTGCCCTGTGCTCGTTAAAGTTGCCGGGGTGATGAGAAGTGGCTTAGACCTTCACTGTCCAATACGGTGGCCATTCGCTACATATGTGGCTCATCTTGCATATTGACCATCTACTATGTGTAAACGCACTTGGGATGTGACTAGTGTAAATGATAACAGCTGTAAGCATAAAATATATATATGCCAAATTTTAGAGACTTATTGTGAAGAAGAAAAAAGTAAACTGTACCAATAATAAGTTCTATATTAGTTATATGTTGAAATTATACTCTAAGTGTATTAGATTTAAATGTATAATATGAATTTACTAGTTCTTTTTACTTTTAAAAATATGATAACTAGGAAAAATTAAATAACAATAGGCTCTCTTTGTAATTAGGATTCTTTTGGAAGAAAGGGTGTTAAGTGGACATAAATAAACTTCATGTTTTGTTAGAAAGAGAAAGAAGAGAATCAGTGTTGGGTAAGCAACGCACGGAGTCTATTGCTATTTTATTCTGATTTTTGACTGGTGACTGGAGGGCAAAGGGAAATCTCAGGGGGTTTATTCAGGTCCAGGGCTATTTTCACTAAGAAATCCTACAGTCACTGTGCTCTCTGGGAGTTTTGAGATAGCAGGGGTTTTAAATGGTGATCTTATTTTTCCCAGTAGGTCCCTGCAAAATGGACAGCAGCCTGGATTGATCTCATAGGCCTGAGTCCTCTTACTACTTAGCCCTCTTCATCCTTAAACAATTGTATTGTTTGGGAGCCAACACACCCAGGGACAAGAGAATAATAGGTCTAACATCGATGGTAAGGAGGGAGTAGAATGCCTGGCTTTTGGGGAGGGGGGTGATCAAGTGCAATGTAGCTGATAGAAAGTCCATAGAGTTAAATGAAGGGCAAATATAATAGTGGAGCAGGAGGAAAGTAAAGAGATATAAAAAAAAAAGAACTAGGAAGCAAAAGATGTTTATTGAGATTCAAATATAGGCATGTCCACATGTAAATATATACATATATTTATAGGGATTTAGGTCTATGTACATATATTTAAATGTTAAGAATTAATGTAGCAGATGGACATTGGGTCTCTCAAGTACTCCCTCAATGCAAGAACACTTTGTTCTAATAACCTGGCATTCTGTGATGCTCACCTTGCTGACATGATTGCTGAACTCAAAATGAGCACATAAGTAAATCTGGTGAAGAAAGCTGATGGTGCCCGGCTACTAAAAGATAGAGCATCTGGGGTCTTAAAGGTTTAAAGTTAAACAAGAGTGGCCATCCGGCAGAGAAGCAATAAGACCACACAGAACAAGCATACCAGCCAGTGTGATCATGAGGGGTTGACGGGATCAGGTATCAGGCTATTGATGTAAATGATGAGGGTTGGAGAGGAGACCCTAAGCTCATCTGTAGACAATTGGATATTCCCTCACAGAAGGGTCACAAGGAAGGAACAAGTCAGCCAGCATGTGGCACAGCACTGATGGAACACACAACCTTCTGCTAGGTCTTTAATGTTTCCTTGCCCTGCCACCCCTCACCACTATCATGACCCCAGTTCTACCTTACAAATCCACCTAGACTGGAACATGTACACTGGTACAGATAAGAAGTTTTGACACATGGACTCCAGGACAGTTGAACCTCAGGAACAGCAATGGAAGTAGTGATACCATGAGGAAGGGGACGGGAGAAGGGGGAGAAACAGGGAACCAACTATAACGATAATTCACACACACTCACACACACATACGGGGGACGTACAACGATAACATGAGTGAAGGGAGAGCACGTGGACGGTGTAAGATATGAAAATAATGATAATTTATCAGGGGTCCATAAGGGTGAGAGGTTGGGAGAGGGAGGGAAAAAAAGATGAGCTGATACCAAGGGTTCAAACAGGAAGAAAGGATTTTGAAAACAACGAAGGCAACATATGTACAAGTGTGTTTCATACAATTGATGTATGGATTGTTATAAGAGCTGTAAGAGCCTCCAGTAAAATGATTTATTAATTTTTTAAAATTGTTTCATATTCAAATTTATTGTTTTATTTAAGTTAATATGTAATGGAAGCCCCAAATACATTAAGCTGTTTACTTTTGTGTAGAGCAAAGGAGAATTTTCATGACTGTCTTTTCATTGCCCATGCAGGGTTTCAAACCAGTTCCTTCAGGGATGACCCGCTGCTATGGATTTGCCTTTCCATTTCAGATTTACTGAATCATGTTAACAAGACCTTCAGGTGATTCCTATGTATACCTACGAATATATAAGATTACTACTTTCAAATGTAGCTTCTGATTCAGTGTATCTGGAGTGGAAATGGAAAATCTCCGCAGGAGGCCAAACTGAAATGAACTAGTTCAAAGTCACAGTGCCATGCCACTTCCTTTATTTTCCCTTTGGGTTTCAACCTGTGTGACTACTCCCAATAGTTCTTTTTCACACTTCCTGGAATCACTAATCATCCTGAGACCTGTAGGAACTAGACATAGAAGCCTGCCTGGCACAAGCGGTGTGTGATTGGATGCTAATCTAAATGTTGGCAGTTCAAAGGGAAGGCCAGGTGATCTGCTTTCATAAAAATTACAACTACACAAACCCCGTGGGGTACTTCTACTCTGTAACACATGGAGCTGGCATGAGTCAGAAGTGGGAGATGTTCAAGATATCTAATCAGAAATGAAAGCCCCTTCCATTGAGAAACTAGACGCTAATGTTTTAATTATAAGTTCCACTTTCATTTTCAAAAAGCATAATCTGCCTCCTTGATTAGAAGAGACTTAGTAAACTATGCTGGGAGGCATCGGTGCACAATGGTAAAATTATCGGTTTACATACAGGAGACATTGTTTTTCCTGGATAATGCACTTGTGCACATATTTCAGTGGAGCTTCCCAAAGAAAGGCCTGGCATTCTACTTCCAAATGCATCCAGTAAAAACTGGATCTAAACAGTCCATCGTGGGGATGGATCAAGACCCAGCAGCATTTTGTTCTGTTGTGCACAGGGTCCCCTGTATTGAGACTGTATAGACTGCTGCTAACAATTAACACACGCTTATGAAGCCTAATACTCAGATTCTGAAGCCATAAGACTTGGTCACTCTTTACTAAGAGCTTTCTCAAAGAGGAATAAGGGAATTTTAATTAGCGATAAAAGAAACAAAACTCTGGAAGTGTCTATGCCAATTAAAACATGCAAAGTGGTGACAAATGGTACAACCATACTTTAGCTTTACAGTTAGATTGGGAATGAAACAGGCTCATTTTGAGGATCAACAGGAGAGCAAAGCATTTTATCAAGCTTGATGTTGATAAGAGAAATAAAGCCAAACTATAGTATTTGTTTGAACCTTTTTGGAGGGCAAGATATATGGGATTGAAAATAGACTCTGCCAATGATTAATAACAAAGCCCAAGCAAAACAAAATTCTTTCTTGGTGTCTTGGTTTTCAGGCCTGTTCCTGGGGTTATTTATTTGGGGAACTGATTCAGAACATTGCATTGGGTGGACCGCAGCAGCTCTGGTTTCTTAGATGGTGTTCCACTATATTTTTATCTACTAAGTTTTAAAAATTTATCATCCTAGTTTTAAATGTAGGAAGATTTCAGATCCACAAATAACATGATAAGACAGAATGGTAAGAAATATTTGACAAACAATTAGGTATTAAAGGACTTCCAAAGGACATTGTATGTGGCCAGTTGTTATGCATTGAGCTGCCAATCATAGGACCAGGGGGCCCAACCCACCAAGGACTATGCAGCTTTTCAGAGATTTAAAAATTTGGAAACCTAAAGGCTGTTCTTTTCTGACCTCTAGGATCACTGTGAGTTAGAATGAATTAGATGGCAGTAAGTTTTTATTTTTGATATGGGAGGCTATCCAATATATACAGAGAATACAATTTGGATACTTAACATCTAGAATGCAGCTTTAGAAGAGTGACAAAAGAAAATTGAAGAGACACCTATATGGAAGATATGAGGGTAATTTAGAGTGTAAAAATAATGAGTTCATAACAATTTTCATAAATGATTTGAACATCTAAATTTTTCTTCCTCAAATAATGTACTAAATATTTCTGAACACATGTTAATATTTGCAAGTCAATGGGTAATTTATGTTAAATGTTTCAGAGAGGTTGACTCCAAGCTCTTCTTTGTAAGAAAAATTCTAACTTTTCTTTTAAGAGTTTCTGTGTACAGGTGGAGAAGTTGTGAAATCTTATAACAAGAATGGAATATGTTAATAAAGGAGTTTGAAAGTTGGCAGACGCCTTTTTGGCTTTCAGAATATTTGAATCACAACTAGGAGTAACAAAAAAACCCTGGAATCTGTTTATTTGTTTTTCTAAAAGCAATGTGTTTAAATTTTTGTTACAAAACAATCTTATCAACTTCAAAGTACTCTCCATTACACTTAATACAGTTGCCAAATCTGTGATTCCATTCTTGGAAACATTTTTCAAACTCATCTGTTTGGATGGCTAACAGCACCTCTCTCATTTTTTCCTTCCCCTCTTCTACATGGTCAAATCGCTTTCCTTTCATGTCCCTCTTCATTTGCAGAAACAAAAAGAAGTCACATGGAGTGAGGTCAGGTGAGTAAGGTACATGGGGAAAGGGAGGCATGCTGTTTTTTGCCAAAAGCTGATGTACTGTGATGGCTGTGCGAGCAGGTGCATTGTTGTTATGGCAAACCCAGTCCCTCATCTGCCACAAATCAGGCCTTTTTTGTCACACACTGTTATGCAATCTTTTCAGAACCTCTAAATAGAAAGTTTGATCAACAGTGTGATCTGGTGAAACAAACTCCAAATTCATGACATTTTCATCTATTCAGGAAGTTGACAGGTGTCCAAAATGAGGTTTGTCATCAATGACATTTCATCTTTTTTGAAATGTGAAAACCACGCAGACACTTGAGCTTTTTCCCATAGCGCTGTCATAGAAGTTGTGTTCAACATCATAACAGTTTCTGCATCATTTTTCCCTACCAGGAAACAAGATTTCATAGCCGTGCACTGTTCTCTTAAATTGGCCATCACAAAAAAATGAGATTAGATGAAAAATGCTTATGAAAATAATTCACTGTGACCAGAGAGAGACTTCCAAGGTGATGCCACTGGATACACTAACTCAAAGCAAGTTGTTCAATGCTTGCTAGTGGGGAAAAAGCATATTATGAAAGCTCTGCCCACCAGAGTATTTGGTACTCCCTTATATTTATTGTACCAAACTCATTATCAGGAAGACTATTACAAATCATAGGGATCCTATAGGACAGAGTTCATCTTCTCCCTTCAGCTTCTAAGGGTGTAAAGCCTTATGGGGGCAGAAACTTCCATCTTTCTCTTGTAGAGTGTCTGGTGGGATCCGATGGATTTGTGATGAGCAGTAAAACATATAAACAACTATGCCACCAGTAATTCTTATTTATTGTACAGTAAATCTTATTTTTAGTTATTTTATAAAATAACAGTTTGGAACTACCTGCTATTCAGTTCATTATAAAGGTAAAGTGATACTTGGGAAAATTCCAATTTCATGTAATGTGCACTGTTCAAATATATCTTTGGATCAAAGAACATGTGATTGGTGGCTCAATGCATAGCCATGTGAAGAATAACTTGATCTGAATATCTAGTATAACACATACTTCTTTACATAAAGTCAATGTGCACTCCCTCTATCTCAGGCTAGCTTACACTAGATTTAAATCACCTGATATTTTATGGGCAAGTAAAGTGAAGAATAGTATATGTTTATGCTCTATATTTCAAAAACAAGAGGGGGAAACTGATAGGCTGATAGGGGGAAACTGGTGCCAATTTTGGAATCAACAGATCACACCCAGAAACAAGTCTAACAGTTGAGGCACCAAAAAGTGTGCTGGTCAGATAATGGAAGGGGCAGGATCTCTGGCGGTGCAGTGGATTAAGCATTGGGCTGCTAATCAATAGGTCAGCAGTTTGAACCCACTCCTGCTCCAAGGGAGAAAGATGATGCTTTGTGCTTCCGGAAAGATTTACAGCCTCAGAAACCCTCCAAGGCAGTTCTACCCTGTCCTATAGGGGCTGCTACGAGTCTGAATCTACCCAAAAGGAGTGGGTTGGGTTTGGTTTTAGTTTGGGTTAGTATAAAGAACAGCTTTTTAACTAGGGGGGAATGAAAATGCAGGTGGAGGAGGCTTGAATCTGCTTTTAATAGGAACAGACAGGATATATCTTCTCTGACCCCTTGATACTCTCTTATTTATGTCAGGCCTCTAGTTGATTGTGCTCAGATTCTTATTTAAATCCAATTAAGCCGAGGACTTGAGTAAACACACATGTATATTATCCAGAAGATGGTATTAAAAGATTATGCATTTAGACCAAAGCAGCTGAATCTTTTCTGCTAGATAAGATGTGTTCTTTTTCTTAATAATTTTTGGGGGGTGGGGATTGGCACCACATAGTGGTGATTTTAATGTCATGCAAAACTAGAGTGTTCCCCTTTTCTCGTCTTTCCTCCTTTTGGGTGCTTATCCAAACTGAGGCCAGTCTGATTTCCTTAAAACACAATCTGATGAGCCTTTTTCTATCTAGGGCTCCCATTGTCTAATGAATGAAGTGTAGCCTCCTAAAGGGGACTTTTGACTTCCGTTATGAGCAGATCCCTCTTCGCCTATACTGCCTAAGTCCTGCCTCTTCTCTTCTCACCCAGAACATTACAGCAAGTCCAGGTTCCTGCAGTTACTCTGGTGCAGAGCTATTTGACCCCTTCATGCTGTATGCAAATTGTTTCTTTTGCCCACTAAGACCATCAAACCAAATCACTCATGTTAGGTGTCCAGGAGTCCATTTTTAAGCATAAAGCAAAATAGAAGTGCCCCACAAACTTCTCTTAATTGAAATCTTAGCAAAGCAATCCCCTGGTCTTTCACTGAGGGTTCCTCTGAGTACGATCAATGAACATCCAACCTTTCTGTTAGCAGCCAAATATTTAATCACGAAGACACCATCTCCTGAGGTATGTGGTGGACTATTGAGATGATTACAGCTCGCACCAACCCTATCAGACTGAGTCAAACTGCCCCAGAGGGTTTCTTAGGCTGATGTTGTTTTTTTTAATTATTTTATTGGGGGCTTGCACAATTCTTATCAGAATCCATACATACATCCATTGTGTCAAGCACATGTGTACATTTGTTGCCCTCATCATTCTCAAAACATTTGCCTTCTACTTGAGCCGTTAATATCAGCTGCCCATTCCCCCTCCCTCCCCATTCTCCCCTACCTCATGAACCCTTAATAATTCATAAATTATTATTGTTTTGTCATAAGTTACACTATCTGAAGTCTCCCCCCGCCCTCTTCTCTGCTGTCCATTCCTTAAGGAGGAGGCTATATGTAGATTATTGTAATCAGTTTCCCCTTTCTACCCTACATTCCCTCAACCCTCAAGGCATCGTCACTCTCACCACTGGTCCTGAAGGA
>NW_022111373.1:67511281-67532910 GCF_000313985.2 Echinops telfairi | reverse complement strand
AAACAAAGATCACTGAGGGGTGCCCTGGGACTTTATAATACTTACAGACTTATTTTTAGCCAAAGTAAACCAATGAAAGATCATCTGGCTTCACAAGACTTGACTTTGCATACATCAACATTTTAGCACTTTATGGACATGAATATGGAGTCTATCAGTTAATAGTTAATAGAAAAAGCATAACTATGCTTAGAAGCTAGTGAGATGGTCCTTGGTGGAACTATTTAACATCAGCATAATCTCATTTATAAACTGGAGCAGTGGTCGAATATTCTCTATGTCCCCATGAGATCGCTGTTGGAAAATAAGAACAAATCCTTTTTAAGTGCTTTTCTGAACCTGTAAACTGACAGGGGTATTTGGCTATGTCTGGAGACATTTTTGGTGTCTCAGTGCAGGGGCAGGAGACGGTAGGTAGGGGAGAATGCTACTTGTAGATGCCAAGGATTCTGGTACTTACAATATACAGAATAATCTGCAATGTACAGGACTGCCCTCACTTCAAAGATTTCTAAGGCCCCAAACACCATCGTGATGTACAATAGATAAGACTGATACTGTGAAAACATCACAAGGTGATTTTTCTTTACGTTAAGTGCTGTTAATAGTTGTTCTTATATCTTTATCAAGGATAACTAAGGAGGACAGTAATGCTTGAAGCTTATAAACTACAACTGTGTGACTCCTGTGGCTCTGGTTAACTGTTGGTTTTTCACATGCCATTCTGTGTAAACTTTGCTAACGAATGAGCCAGGTACTTGACACGTGTCAACACATTTAAACCTTACAACAACCCTATGAGGTTAAGTACTTATTTTCATCTTAGCCTGAAGCTTGCTGAAACCTGTCCAGCATCATAGCGACATTCAAGTGACCCTGGTGTCCCTCACATGATAGATGAGATCCACCACTGAGCTAGCAATGCCTTGACTCCCTTTTGTGAAGGAGCAGTTTATGCTTCTTTTATTGCCAAGTTTATTAGAGAAACAGGTTACTTTGCTGGTCTTTTTTACAAAGGCCCTACTGATTTTGAGGTGGTAAACCAGTTGGAAAGGGAAAACACATCAGTGTACAATGAGGCACAGGAAAATAAATCATTTGGGAATTTGAGCAATATATCTTTGCAAACTACAACTCCAAGGGTTTCTAACTAAAATATACTTAAGAAATACGAGTTTACCCGTGTATTAGAACTCAAATTCTGAGCATCGGGTTTTCAGGAGGCTATGGAAAACAGGGAACGCCCAAAGTCCAAAGTCCATTTGCAGAGTCCACGAGAGAATTATGCCTCCATTAAATTCCTTCTGAATGTTAACCAGCAGCATTAACGGTGAATAGTCTTGGTCCAGCCCCGATCCAAGCCAAGGAAGAACAATCTCCTTTAGGGGCTTGCCTGTGTGTGTTCTTCATGGAGATGGCCATCAAGGGTAGCAGGTCAGGAGTCATGCCCTGACTTCCTTGGTCAGAAGGCCTTGAACCAATCTTATATGCTCTTCTGTCTAACATAATGTACATGCCCCCATCATGGTCCCATTCCCACGTGTCTTTCTCACACACGTTATATGTCTTTGTCACTTTTTTTCCCCATTGGTTGTTGTTAGGTTCCCTTGAGTCAGCTCCAACCCATAGCGACCTTATGCACAACAGGATAAAGCACTGCATGGTCTTGAGCCATCCTCACAGTCATTCATAGCCTGAGCCCATCGGTAAGCCCACTGTGTCAATCCATCTCATTGAGGGCCTTCCTCTTTTTCACAGCCATTCCATTTTACCAAATATGATGTCCATCTCCAGGGACTGTTCCCTCCTAACATCATGTCTGAAGTATTGAAGACAAACCTTGTCTATAAGAAGCACTCTGGCCTTACTTCCTCCCAAACAGATTGGTTTGTCCTTTTAACAGTCTATGGCATTTTAAATAGCCTTATTCAGCACCACAATTCAAGTTCATCCATTCTTTTATAGTGTCCCTTATTCAATGTCCAACTTTCACATGCATATGATGCAATGAAGAATACCATGGCGTGGGTCAGGTACACCTTAGTCCTCAAAGTACCATCCTTGTCCTCTAATGCTTAAAGAGGTCTTGTACAGCAGATTTACCTAATGCAATAAGTCTTCTGATTTGTTGAGTGCTCCTTCATAAGCATTGATTATAGATCCAAGCAAGACAAAATCCTTGACAACTTCAACCTTTTTTCCATTTATCATGTCACCTATTGGTCCAGTTGCATGGATTTTAGTCTTCCTTACATAAAGTTGTAAACCATACTGAAGACTACAATCCTGATCTTCATCAGCAAGTGCTTCAACTCTTCCTCACTTTCAGTAAGCAAGGTTGTGTCATCTATATTCCACAAGTTGTTAATTAGCCTTCCTCTAATCCTGATGCCAAACTCTTCTTCATATCATCCAACTTCTCTGATGATTTGCTCAGCATATAGATTGAACAAGTATGGTGAGAGGATTCAACCCTGACACACATGTTTCCTTATTTTAAACTATGCAATGTTCTCTTGTTCTGTTAGCATAACTGCCTCATGATCCATGGACAAGTTCCACATGAGCACAATGAAGTGTTCTGGAATTCCCATTCTTCTCAAGGTTACCCACAGTTTATCCACACAGTCAAATGCTTTTGCATAGTCCATGAAATCCAAGTAACCATCTTTCTGGTATACTCTTAATTTCAGCCAAGATCCAACTGACATCAGCAATGATATCCTTTGTTCCTCTGAGTGTAGTCTGGATTGGCAGTTGCTTGTGAGAGGTTCTTCCTATTTAAGACTTACTAAATGTTGTACTTAAATTATGAGTGTCTCTTTTGTACTTCAAGAGACCTGGTGGCAACGTGGGTTATGCTTGGGCTGATAACCACAAGGGCAACAGTCAGCCACTCCAGGGGAGAAATAGGAGGCTTTCTATTCTAGTAAACAAGCATAGTCTTGGAAATCTACAGGGCCAGCTTCACCCAGCCCTCTAGGATTGCTATGAGTAGGAATTGACCTCATGGCAGTGAATTTGGTCTTGAGGTTTTTTCCCCCTGAACACTTGCTAAAATGCTCACTTTCCAGTGCTACTTGCAGAAAGTCTGATTCAGTTAGAGCAATGTGTTGCCCATGAATCTGCTTTTTAAATTTACTCTCCAAATGACCCTGATACAGGCGCTGCAAAGCGCACACCTTGACGATATTGTCATCATACTTCCCTTCAGCCGGGAAAGCTAGCTGCTAATTCCAGGAGAACAAGGTGAGTTCGGCCTGAATTCAAACCACCTGGGTTAGAGCTTATTAGTGCTGCCTGGTTCCCTGGTAACTTACTCACTTTAGGCCAAGGAGCTTGATGGAGATTGTTATGAAGGAAGGAGAATAAGGAAAAGGAAAGGGGGAGAAAGGAATAAGGGGCAGTTAAAACCACCTCCCAACAGTGGCCATTGTTTCTCTCTGGACAAAAAGGGGCTGGGGAGCCCCTTCTCCTTTCAGTGTCTCCTTAATTGGCTGTCGTGGCTATCACGCTGCCCAGGGAGGTTAATGGAAGCAAGCAGCGAGAAGAAAAGGATGCCAAATGGCTCAAAGCAGGAACAAAAGCCACACTGAGCTCATGTCCACCCGGCCAGAAGAAAAGCCCTGATTGGTCTCTTTCCCTGAGGTCCACTTCACACCATCGCTAGGACCTTTCCCCTTCTTCTTCTTTTCTCTCTCCCAGGGACCAATAAACACGGGTTTCCACATTAGAAGTGCTTGAAAAATTCAGTCGGGGAGCATTCCAGTGCCCCAGAATTCAGTCATAATATAATATTGTGTTCCTGCAAAGCCATCGTGTT
Organism: Echinops telfairi; assembly: GCF_000313985.2. Taxonomy (NCBI): domain Eukaryota; kingdom Metazoa; phylum Chordata; class Mammalia; order Afrosoricida; family Tenrecidae; genus Echinops; species Echinops telfairi. The sequence goes on along the minus strand of NW_022111373.1, from coordinate 67,529,087 downwards.
CTCTCAACCTTCTTGCTGAATTACATTCTCTTGGAGATGAACACCACGCAGCAGATCTTCTACGCTAAGTATTTGTCTAAGAGACCAACTGACCCTTCATTTGAACTTCAGCAGCAGAGCACTGCATTAGATACCTTAACAGTGCATGCTAGGGCCCTTACACTGACCTAGGGAAGTGAACGTCCTCTCAGCAATAGGAGGTAGTGCAGTGATGAAGACTGCCTGGCTTCAGTCCTAGTCCTGCAGATCACTAGCTGTAGCGAAGAAGCCACTTTCAAAGTTACTTTCTATTTTTAAGCCTCCAGTACTAATCTTTAAAACATAGTAATAATAAGGACCCTCCACCCAACATGCACACAAACTCAATAGGTCCTTGTGGCAAGTAAATGAGGCCATATATGCACACTGTAGTCAGTGTCTCGTCATTATACACCTACACTTTATTTCTATTTTCATGTCTTTTTTCCCTGGATGATTAGCATTTGATGTGTTTTAACTTAATATTGGCACCACATTTTGCAGAAAAATGAAAGGAAAGCAGAAACAATGAGAAAGCGGGCTGGGGGGAAGCCCAGCAAAACACTCACATTTCCTTTCTATTCGCATTGAGTGTTCAATGCTGTGACTCACTGTAAGCATAACAACAGGTGACTTCCATCCAGAGAGAAGCACGCATGACTTGGGAACCCAAACACATTGGAGAAGGCGATAAATCACTGCGTTGCTTGCCACACACGTTGTGAGATATTGAATGCGGACTGGAAGTTCCTTACCGATAGTTTGGGCCTCCGTTTCTTGAGTGGTTTTATATTTCCAGACTGCCAACAAATGATTCTAAAGGTGAAAAAATATGTAATCGTCTGGAGGACATACTCAAGTGAGCCAGAACACCAGGGGCTCTGTCGTTGTGGCATTTTTGCTTGGCGCTCTCTGCACAGGGAAATCCTCTGAGTGCAGCGATGCTGACAGCTGTCTCATTCGCATGCAGGTTCCTCAGGGGTATAACTCAGAGAGCAACAGCCCCCAGTCAGTTCAAGGTTACTAAGCAACAAAATTCCCACTGAGCTGGGGGGTGGGGGGAAGTCTTGATGTTTAAAACAAAAGAAAAGCCAAATGTCCTGCTATGCCATGCTGACAATACCACCTGCCCTTCTCCTTGAAGTAAATGAATCCTCAAGCTAGCTTCCCCTTACCAGCTAACAAGCAGATGGAAATGAAGTCATAAAGCGTGCTCCAATTTCAAAAAGCAACTTCAAGCCTTGTTTTAAATTACAGCTAGCAAATCTTGTTTTAAACTGGAGTCTCATATACTAAATCACATTGTGCATATCAGCTCGTACTTGAGTGCCTGAATGGAAGGTAATTTTAATAAACATTTCAGCAATGAATATAGTCAATTCTTAGTTTGGGTCTTAAAAGAGGTCTGTTGTTTCACATATAATCTGTCATACATGTTTATGGTAAAACAACATTGATGTTGAAATAAGTAATACAAAGATAATTTTTTTAAAGAGTTGACTGGATTGTCAGAAGTATCTATAGCATTATTCCAAATAGATCTGCACATGTTTGCATGTTTCTACACACACCATTAGGAGAAACAGTGAAAATTTTTCTTGTTCTAATTCTAGCTTTGGTGTGCACTCATGAAGCACTTAATTTGTGGAAAGCATTGCTTTAGGATCTCGGGTTGAAGGTAGGGGAGAAGGCAGAAGGCATACCAAGACATAAAACAAGATCCATAATTTTAAATGGAAGAGAGACATTTATAGTTGATGCAAAAGGCGAAGGAAGGGTGAGGAAGCACTTAGTTATATAATAATTGTGGAAGTCACTAGCTTCAAATGGACAAATCAGACCTTTACTAGGACAATATACAAATATGCACATGGAAACGAACTCGAGTCGGACAGCATTCCAGCTTTGATTGAATTATAGTATGTAATGAACATGATCAGCTTCACTTTTTACATGGCATCAAAGGAAAAAGATGTACTCGAGTTGTAAGCCTTCTCTGGCAACTTTCAAGACTGGGGGTTAGCTCAAGGGTTTGAGCCTCTCCACTCCTTTATTCTTGTCCTGCTCGAGAGAAGGATTTCAGGCAAGGGACAAAAGGCAGACCAGGGTCAACGAAAGTGGTTAAACAGAAAGTAAGAGTTTATTAAGGGAGACCTTTTGGAAAAGAAGTCCAAAGAGCCCCTGAGCTAGTCTAAAAGGCCTGGTAGAATGTAGAGTCAGACCTTATACACTCTCTTAATGAAGGACCTCCCACCATTGGCTGGCTTTCTGAAGGGTCTTCTGCTATTGGCTGATCCTCTGTAGTAGATCTCCTATTTCCAGGTATGTGTTTCCCTGCACCCTAGACTTCATGCGGTGCCCTTGTCTCCAAACCTCAACCCAAGAGTCGATTCAGTCATTGTGGCATTGTGGCGGTAGTATGATCACCCTTCTTTTCTCCACCCAGCCTTTTCACGTCTCTCATGTCTTCCATTGATAAAGGAAATATGTCTTATCTGCCCTTCACCTTCCTTTGTGCTGAAGAGGTATGTGGGGAAAGGAGACAAGTCTCCCCCTTTCTTTGTGTTAGGATTCCTGCTAGACTCCTGCCATCATCCTCTGTCCTCCCTTTTCCCACTTCTGTCTAGCTAACATACCAGTAATGACTTACATGGTTTTGTAAAGTTGATAGCCAGAATCGCAAACATAATATGAAAGAATGTTAATTAATTATGATAACTAATTGATTATGATATGTGTAACATGGTATGCTTAGAAGAACTTTGTAACACACCTATACTGTAACAGCAACCAACAGCTCTTGGAGGACTTGAAAGAGGAAAAAATACAATTCGGCAGCCACCCAAAGGAAGTAGAGTTCTGGGAGATCTGGGCCCTGAAGGCAGGTGGATGTAGCTTTTCTGCTTAACTGCACAAGCAAAGTCACAGAAGTGGAATAGGTAGGGATTTCGAGTGCAGACCTGGTCTTTAGTAAAGGAGAAAAGGATGGATAAATGGGTGCAGTCCCAGAATGAGGAAGTATATGGGGTGACGCAATGTTTAAAATTTCCTATTAGGATTCTCCTTACAATATGAGACAGAACTCCAACCTGAACATTCACAAGTTGATGTAACCTTGGACAAGTTCATTGGCTTCTCTAAACTTTTGGAAAATATCAGTAATCATTTTCAGCACACTGACAATCCATTTTGGAGCCTGAGACAAAATGAAAAATCTGTATTTCTTTGTAAGTGTATTAAAACCTCGCATATTTAGAATCAAGTATAAACATTAACAGAAGTTCTCTAATTAAATAAAACCAAAACCAAAAACATATGAGCATAAATATACAAAGCCTGGCACTATCCAACATGTTTACATACCATTATCAACCCTCTTAAATCCACCTGGAGTGGACACTGTCAATTGGGAATGATGATCCCCATTGCACCACAAGGAAAATTTGCAAAATAAGAGTCTGTTTTATTTAAAATTGTCATCATCATCATAAAGAAACGTTGATGGGACTCAACAAAAAGAGAAGGGTGCTGGCCCAGTCTAAATGTATAGACTTCAGTATGGATTGCAACTCAACGTGAAGAAGATTCAAATCCTCACAATTGACCAGTAGGTATCATCATGATAAATTGAGAAAAGGTTGAAGTAGTCAAGGATTTTGTCTTGCATCGATCCACACTCAGTGCTCATGGTCAGCAGTCCAAAGATCAGATGACACACTGCATTGGGTAAATGGGCCACGCAAGATAGCTTTAGAGAATTGAAAAGCAAGGATACTACTTTGAAGACTAAGGTACACCCAATCCAAGGCAGGGTACTTGTGAAAATTGGACATTGAGTAAAGATCAAAGAAAAAACACAATGCATTTGGACTATGGTGCTGGGGAAGAATGTTGAAAGTGCCGTGGACTGCCAAAGAACAAACAAATCTGTCTTGGAAGAACAACCAGACTGCGTCTTCAAGGCAAGGATTGAAAGATGTCGTCTCAAGGACTTTGCACATGTTATCAGGAGACCCGTCCCTAGAAAGGACATCTGCTTTGGTGAAGTGGAGGGACAGAGAGAAAGAGGAAGGTCCTCAAGGAGCGGGCCTGAGAGCAATGGGCTCAAACAAGGACAACTGTGAGATGTGTCTCGTTCTGTTGTGCAGAGTGCAGTCATGAGTCAGGACTGACTTGATGCCATCTAGCAACAACGAGACTTGACTAGGACCAAAAAAATGTTCAGGTGTTGAGTTTGCTGATATGAACCAGTTGCCCTCAAGTTGATTCTATGCGTGCCATAGTAGAACTTCAATAGTTGATTTAGGGAAGGAGATTTCTAGTGCACAACTTCTGCAGCAGCTCTGGGTGTCTCAAATCTCTAATCTTTTGCTTACCAGTGAAGTCATTAGCCTTTACACCACCAATAGACTTTGATGGAAATCTCTTGATTCCCTCTTTTACATTCAGCCAAATGTTGAAGGCCCTCAGCCCCCAACTAGACAACGCTTTTTTCTGGTCTACTATAGATTCTCAGTGGACATTCCTGGAGATTTCAAGAATAACTTTCTGCTAGGACTGTGACTAAAATGTGTCTCCCTGGTGCACGTGCCATGATTGTACCTGTAGCCTTTTCCATTCGGAGCAGTAGTGGCAGCTGCTCAAAACCTTCCTGTCAAGCCACTTCCCACCACTTCATACTCAATGTTTGAGAGCTATCGAATAGACAGCCATGTGAAGCATCACCTGCCTTTGCCTCCAAGAACTATACCACAGGGTGATTTGGTAGCAGGTACAATAAAAACACTACTGTACAGTTACACTCAGCAAACACTGAAAAATTGGCACACTGACTATTTCTAAGGGCCCCCATTTATTCTGCAGCAGGGTATCTGGAGGAAACACCTTCATGGTAAGTTTGAAATATGTTGCTACCAGGATAGAAAGGCAAATAAATAGGTGCTGCTTTCACGTTACATTTCTTTGGTTCTTTACAGCGAGTGGGATAAAAATGATTCTGTTCAATATATATATATATATATATATATATATACACACACACACATTACTCATCAAATGAGAAGGCATGTACAAGAGGAAAGGCTTGACAAAATGTAATAGCTAGACACAACACAGAGCTTCTCACATCTGATGAATTTGCAGCCTAAATACTAAAATATGCTATTTCCCATTTCACCTTGTTTCCACAGAGACCAAGGCTGACAAACAGCCTGTCACCAACAGTTATCACCCTTTGTCTGCCCTGGATTCCGAAGGCTGTGTGAGCAGAGAAAGAGCAAATGTGGTATAAATGTTAGCTGCTGATTTCATTCTCACTTGGAACCTTATCTCGCTCACTTTTAGAGTCACTCGGGGGTTCTCATATTTGCCTCAATCTGACTCATTTTACAGCCTAACTTTTCTTCTATTTTTTCTTCCATGTGTAAGAAAAATAAAATTCAATACAAGATCCTGCTGGGTTCCTCCATCACTTATTTAACTTTTAACTTGCATTCCTTTATGATTTACTCTCCTTGCAAAGGTAGTATATGCATTATATGCTATTGCATCCCTACACAGGGGCTTCTGAGACCTCATTTGGATATTAAATGGGCCATCTCTCAAGTACATTGATATCTCTCTTGACTTTTCCCCAGCCCAGTTGTTGAGTCTGCTCCAACTAACAGTGATTCTGCGTGTGTCAGGGTGAACCATTGTTTCATCACATTTTCAATGACTGATTTTGGCAGTAGATATTCAGGCCTTTCTTGCCACACACCACTGATTGTGCTCAAATGGGCAAACTTTCTGTTCGCAGCCTACTTATTTTTCCATTTACATAACTCAGGAACTTTTATCTTTTGAATTTACTCTAGTCTTATTCATTTACCTTTAATTAATAAGCTATTTGACTATTTACAACTGAGACTTATTTGAAAATCCTAAAGATACCATAGATATGCATCTTTGTAAACTTCCTCAAACTTCCTCAGTATTCTAAATCTATTTGAAGGACTGTACATAAACACAGGAGCTCTGGCGATGCTTGGCTCTATTGCTAAGTTAATGACCATCAGTTTAACCCCACCAGCATCTCCAAGGGATAAAGATCTGATGATTAGCTCCCATAAAGATTACAGCCTAAGAAGCACTATGGGGCAGATTTACTCTATCATATAGGGTCATTATGAGCCAAAATCAACCCAATGGCACATAACAGCTATAAAGTGGATATTATGAGGGAGTAGATATGTTAGTCTTGGTTGACTAGAGAAACAAAGCCAGAGACACTCATATGTATGTAAGAGAGAATTTTACATTGAAGAGCAATTGTACATTAAGAAAACATCCCAGTCCGGTCTTGATAAAGTTCTTAAGTCCAATATTAGCCCATATGTCCAATACTAGTCCATAAATTCTTCTTTAGACCCTCACAGCCATGCAAGGATGATGAATGCAGGAAAATCACAGGCCAGAACGTGGAAACTCTTGTGGATCCAATGATGGTGGAAGCATCTCAGTGCTGGTGTGGGTCTCCATGTAGCTCCTTCAGCTCCAGGGCTCCAATTGCCATGATTGTGGCTCCATCTTGCTTGTCAACAGGAATGTGCAGCAGAAAGAGAGTGTGTCCTACCTCCGGAGAGGAAGACAGGAGTTCCCAGAATCCTCAGGAGAAGGCCACACCCACACAAAGGCTTCATTGGCTATCATCTATTTGATAGGCTAGACGCCAACTCTTCACTCAAGTTGACAGGAAATTATGTAACTGCCACTGAAGGGGAGAATCTCCAGGCCTCAAATAAATTTCTAACCTTATTCAATATTCTCAATAGCATGTGGAGTGTATTAAATTTACAGTCACAACTAAAGGGGACAGGCTAAATATATTCTTGGATGCTAACTTACAAAAAGGTTTGAAATATTTTATATATATACATGTTAGTAAAAGTAATAAGTACTCATTTTTGTAAAATACATATATATAACAATATAGTACTGAACTAAGTAAAAGTGCACCATTACTACAAAAAGATTACACATAGAACAAGGACTAAGGATATATTTGGTATACATTTCTTGACATTTGGTATAATTATACCCAAATATCTCATATTAGAGATATTTATCTCATAAATCATAATAATACCATTTTAATTACAGTAGCATTATAAGACAATTTAAAACATTGTAGTACAATATAATATCTAGTACCAATATTTCCCCCAAGATATTATTGACCGATCTCACTTGTTTATTCTTCCATATGTACGTTGGATTCATCTAGTTGAAGGTAGAATGAAGCTTTGATTGTGCAGAAACAGTATTATTTGGCTACTAAGAGAAATGACTATATTAAAAAGTCCAATCCAGAAATACAATTCCATTAAGTACTATGGGAATTCGCTTCAGTGAGGACCACCAGGAGCTATTTTGCCCTATCATGCCTGATAATTGTCAACATTGTATAATTCATGAACATAATTAGTGGTTCATTATATGTTTTACATTCTGCTTTTCCTAAGGGAATGTCTACAAGGTGTGAGCATGTTGTCCTGATCCATCAGCACCTCATGAAGGTGAGGTGTTATTGAATCATAAGTTGACTCTTGCTTTCTTAAGAGGAATCATATGATATAAGCTGTTGTTAGTGAAAAGGTTAAGCAAGTCGATGTGGGAAAGGACAAACTTTAAATTACAAATGAAGAGGGGTACTATTGAAGACTAATTTTATTTTTCTTGTGTGGTATTCTTTGTTATTGCAGAAAACATATTCAACCATGTCTGTACACAAGTTACTAATTTGCAACACATATGTTCACTTGATCCCCCACTTTCACCTGTGCCTTGTGTTGTTTTTGGTGGCAGTGATCAGAGATACATGTTAGTTAATGATAAGAGTTAGTCTTATTTTAAAGACTAATAGTGAAATGATGAATCATAAAAGTCTTCTAAGTTGGAAGAAGCAGAGAAATGCAGGTTAATTGTAAGAACGCCCACTGAAAGACAAATGGCAATAGGAACACTAAATGATATCCCTAAGGCTTTAAAGGACTAGAAGAGGAACTAACATGACATTTAGAAAACAATGCTTCCTAGTCTACTAGATCATCCCAGAACTGATTCAAATTATCTTTCTATTACTTCTTCTGTGACGAATGACTACCTCTAACTCTCTTCTCTTTGACAGTTCGTATCCTCTTTGTTTCCAAGCGTCTTCTTATTCATAATGCACAAGTTGTTTTTGTTCCTCTTTCTGTTACTCTCACCCTGTGCAATTGCATTCTGCAAAATTTCACTGGATGTTTGCACGCAAACCCACCGAGAGAGTGCATTTGGTGTGTTCAGCCCATCACAATCATTACTAAAATGCTTTGCTAGATGCCTCTAAATGGGATCAGGCAATACCACTTGTTCCAGTTAATTGGACAGAGCCAAGTTAGCTGGCAGAAAGCATGAATACCTAGGCCCAGGGAATCCCTTTGCTTTTCTCGAAAGAGACCATGCATACCCCAGGTCTTCAAAGTGTAAAGGGTTATCTAGTATGGAAAGGTCTTTAAAATTTTTATTCTTGCCCACCAAAGAGGTTGAACCTTGCTCTGTTTTGAAAACTAGTGTGATAGTTAAAGTTTTGGGTAAGCTTGACTGGGTATGTTACACAAGATTTTCTAGAGCAGCCATGTCAAACTGGCAGCCTGTGGGCCACATGTGGCGCCCAAGGTAATTTTTTGTGGCACACGATGCACTGAAATAATATGAAAATAGAAAAAATTGTTATGAAGAAAATAGCGTTTAGGGGAGATCGAGGCAATACCGTACACACAATTCCCTCATTAACCCTTTAAGTAATGAAGATGAGTATACAAGTGGCCCAGTGCCTTTCCTGGAGGTCTGTGGACGTGTATAAATGGCTGACTTAGTTCCGGCGATATTTGGAAGCGATATGCCTGCCACTCAGTGTCACGTAATGTAAACAGATACCAATAGTGAAAAGGTTAGAAAGAGCACTCTGGGTGGTGCTGTTATGAACCACACCTAGCAGCAGTGCTAGTTAACATTTTTAGAGGGAAGCCATTACGATTGTGGATCACGTTTGTCAGCTGTCCAACATTTTGTGTGTTTTTTAGTTACTTTGTTATATTTTCTGGTCACAACATATGAGGTCAGTGAAAGCTAGTAGGAAGAAAGTGCTGGCAAGTTTCTGGTAAAAAAGAATACTTTTAGTTTTATAAATACCTTAAATAAAATAAATGTTTAAATAAAAGCAATTATATAGTGTTTTAATTATCCTACCAATATTCCTGAGTCTTCACTTGAAAATATGAATTTAACAAAATTTGTAAATGTGATGTGACACATGTGAATCTTGTCTGTTGCACTAAATGGCCCGTGTTTTGAGTTTGACCCCCTGCTCTAGAGAAACAAAACCAGACACTAATGATTTTATATATATTTATATTGATATATATATAAAACAAAAGAAATAAGCAGTTAACCAATCTATAAAGCAGTCCAAATGGTTCAGTGCAACTCACTTCTGTGAGACAGTTAATACACTGGCAGTCCTTCAAGTCTTGAGGGTTTCCGAGTAGTCCTCTGTAGAGCAATTCAAGATATCCGGGCCCAGGCAACAAACAGCAAGGCAGGTCACCAACAGTCGGCCAGATAACATGGTCTGACAGTCCCCAGCTCAAGCAATGTATACTCCAGTAGTGTGGCAAAGCAGGTCTTGAAGGAACCTCAAACTACAGTGACACAGTTCATGGGATAGGTGTCCTACAGGTAGTGTATCTTGCAGATTGAGGCAGAGAACAAGCTAATGCAGCCAAACACTGGTCTGATCATCAAAGAGCAAGAGATAAGAGAGGTAAGGCTTGCTGAGCCATTTATCTCTCCACCCTTCAGTTAATCCCACATGTGTTCATTGGCCATGTTGGCACGATAAACCTACCTATCACACTGGGCCAGGATTCTTAGTGGTTTGTCAATTAAGACCTAATAATCCCCCAGTGATGAGATCTCCTTGGGTACGTGGCCTACTTCCAATATAAATGAACACTGTATTTAAGCCTATTTGCATTGCAGAGGGTCTAGCATCTGGCTTATCATCTGACCTCTCATTCTTTGGACTTAAGTCTGTGGTCTGCTGCTCACCAGCCTGCCATCTTAACTGCCAACCTTGGGTTCATTTCTCTGTGCAGCAAGAAGCCTTCCATCTGACCTGCCAATCTTGTATTCATCAATCCCTGTAGCTCTATGAGTCAGGAGAAGCCTACAGCCTGATATCTAACTTACAGGCTTAAAATTTGTCAATATCTATCACTGTATGAGACATTGTCTTAAAATAAAAATCTGTGTGGACATATATATATGAAAGTTGTACATGTTTTGCTTCTCTAGAGAGCCCAGCCTAAGACAAATAGTCTTAAAACTGGTCACTGAAGTGACAGAGCATCACTGAATATGTCTCAGTGCAATATATGTGGCACCAGAGATTTCTTGCTCTTCACTAATCAACCAGTATCAGAGATTGATTCCAGTTCTGAAAGTTATTAATGAGTAGGATACATATGTAGCCTGTTTTTCCCAAGCCACATCAGCCTGATAATAGGATATCAGCAATTGAATATTTGTCAAGGTCCACCAAATATTATAGTGAAAGGGGCAAAGTCCTAGAATTATAAAACCAAAAGGGAAGCACATACTCAGCATATTTAAACTGAAAACTCAAGCCCAAGTTGCAATACTGAAAGATTCTATAGTAATATATCAAATGATTAAAGGAAGCATCAAAAGTAGATGAAAAGATACACACAGTCGGATTTCCAGGAAAATGGTGCTTACTTTGGAGTAACCTTGTTGGGAGATCCACAGCAATTGTTGGGTTTGGAGACTGGGAAGTGAGAGGGGGATCCGGGATGAGCAATTAGGCCTAGCAGCACCCCAGGGCTCTGCTCCAGCCCATGCGCCAAACTTCTCTGTGGCATTGATATGCCCTACCTCACCCCCCACCCCATATGCCTTGCAGAGCTTATGCAACCTATGGCCTGGTGCCCAGGCCACTTCAGCCTGCACCACCCAAGCTGCATAGTCTCCCCACCAGAGCTGCGCATCTTCCTGCCACTGGCCATAACCCCTCAGCCCCAACCCATGTGCTTCCTCCTGCCAGCCCGTGCCATGTGCTTCCCATGCAAACAGCCAGTCAATTGCCACCCTTGTTGCCCGTGACAACTCCACCCATGCTGCCTGAGAGAGCCACATGAGCTGCCCTCCAAATAGATAATCCTGGCTGTCTAAGGAGAGACTGAAACCACAGTGGGATGTGACACCTACCCCACAGTATAGTTGGATCAGTTAGTCCTTAGAATCATTCTTACTAGCCTTCCAGAGAAAAATCACAGGGCTTCTGGATTCCTGGGGAAATTGTGCCAAGCTCCACCAAAATGACACACAAACAATAACCCACATCAGCAACCACTACAAGAAAGCAATAGAAACAAAATGCAATATTTGGGGAGGACCTGAACATAGCAATGTACATAGAAGAAGCAGACTTTGAACCACCACTGAAAGAAATCTTCAGAATGCTGCTTAGATTCATATAGGATATGAGGGAATCAATACAGAAAAAGGATGAAATAATAGAGGATAGAGTCCACATACCTAAGGGAAATATAAGAGTTATGAGATGATGCAACAGAATCAATGGAGTTGGTAAGAGATTCCAACAACAGGCTGGAAAAAGGAGACAACTGTATAAGCAACCTTGAAGATAGCCAAGCAGAATTCAACAAATGGGAATGACAATCAAACTAGAAAATCAAAGTTGCAGAAAACCTGAGAACAATGAGCAATGCTATGAAGAAGAACAATATTTGAATAATTTGGATACCAGAATAAGATATAATGAAGAAATCAATAGCCAAAATAGCGAGGAAATTCCTGGAAGAAAACTTCCCAAATTTATTCAAGGAGAATCCAACAATTTTCCAAAAAGTAGAGAGGGCACCAATTAGACTAAACTCAGGGAAGAGCAAGGCATATAGTAGTCAACTAAAAAAGTCCCGGTCCAGATGGCTTCACAGGAGAAATCTACCAAGAATTCAGGGCAGATCTGACACCAATTCTACACAAGCTCCTCCAGAGTACCAAAACTGGGCAAGAATCCCACAACAATAGAGAGCGATAGGCCAATATCTCTAATGAAAGTTGATGCAAAAATCCTTAACAACATTTTGGCCAATAAAATATAAAAGTATATAAAAACAAACAATTCATCATGACCAAATGGGATTCATACCAGGGATGTAGGCATGGTTCAGCATCTGAAAATCCATCAACATTATTCATCGCATTGAAAGAAAAAGGACAAAAACCACAGGATAATATCAGGAGATGCAAAAAAAGCATTTGACAACATTCAACACCCATCCTCATTACGACACTCAAGAAGATAGGAATGGAAGGAAATTACCTCAGTATAATACAAGCTATATACGAAAAACCAACATCCAGCATTACAATCAAAGGAGAAAAGATAAAAACATTCCCACTGAAAAAAGGGACTAGACAACGATGCCCTTTGTCCAGACTTTTATTTAACATTGTCCTGGAGGTCCTACCTATTAACATAAAGTAATGGAAAGAGATCAAAGGTATTCGTCTGGAGAAAAACAAGCAGAAGTTTTATTTTTTGCAGATAATATGATTTTATATATTGAGAACCCCAAAGGCTACACAATAGGAGGGCTGGTAGTAATAGAGGAATATGGTAGGGTGGCAGGCTACAAGATCAACAAGTAGAAGTCAATTGGATTGTTATGTACAACTAGTTATTAATTATTACTGAAAAAGAGATCAAGAAGGTAGTACTCTTCACAATAGCCAAGAATAAATTGAGATATCTAGGGATATACTGAACTCTTCACAATAGGGTGGGGGAGAAGGGGTGTGGGCACAAGACGCTCCATTCGGAACTGAGGGAATAGCAATGTGGACCTATGGGAAACTACCCTTTTCAACACGAATGCAGCTCTATGTCATGATATCTGTTCGTCTAGTGGCTTTCTGTATGTAATTGTTTTTTCTTTTGTTTGTTTGTTTGTTTGTTTGTTTGTTTTGCTTTGTTTTGTTTTGTTTTAATTATTTTATTATATTCACAGCCCGGATGCTATTAATTCACTCAAGGTGTGGCCTACTTCCAATTTAAATGGTTGCTGTGGGAAACTTGTTTTATTTTTGTTGAATCTAGACCCTACTTTGACTCATCAACCTCCAGCTCTTTGTATTTCTGCCAATAGCCTGCCATATTGCCTGCCAGTTCTGCGAGTTGTCAAGGTCCTGCTATCTGACAGGCTGATATTGGATCCATTCACCTTTGCAGCCAGCAGCCTGTAGTCTTCCTGATGATCTTCAGCTAATCAGCTACTTGAGAATGGAGAAGCCTTCAGCTTAACATCTGACTTGGAATCTGCCTGAACATCGACTTAACCACCTCGAAAATTGTGGGACCAATTTTCTTTTCTTTTTTAATTAAGTCATTTTATTGGGGGATTGTACAACTCTTATCACAATCCACACATACATCCATTGTGTCAAGCACTTTTGTACATGTGTTTCCCTCATCATTCTCAAAGCATTTGCTTTCTACTTGAGCCCCTGGTATTCTCTCCTCATTTCCCCCCTCCCCGCTACCACCTCCCCCATGAACCCTTGATAATTTATAAATTATTATTATTTAGTCATATCTTACACCATCTGACATCTCCCTTCACCTAATTCTTCACTGTCCATCCCCCAAGGAGGAGCTTACATGTAGGTCCTTGTAATCTGCTCCCCCTTCCTCCCTAATCTTTCCCGGTATCACCACTCTCACCATAAATGTATTCTCTCTCTCCCTCTCTCTATATGTATAGATAGGTAGCTATAGATATAAACATAGATATGTGTCACTCATTTTGCTTCCCTAGTAAACCCAGCCTAAAGCAGACTCCCACCGGCAGGAATTGAATCCAATCTGTAATGTTAAATCCTGAAAAGGGAATGATTCAACAAAGAGGAGAAGGTAAACATTCTGAAGTTGATATAATTGAAAGCATAAAGCTCCTGAGATGGCAGAAAAGATTGTCTTCTGAAAGGAGTAGGACCATTTCCTTGGATGGAGGTTAATTTATATATCTGACAGCAGAAATGTGAAGCAGTCACCATATGATTATTCCTATTTTCTTTGTGCAGTGGTTTGGAAAGTACTTTCAGGCAGAAAGTCAGAGAAAATGTGGAGTTCATCATATGTGCCTTCTTTCTTTCAATAACCACAAACCTGTGTTATCTCTTGTCCAATGTCCCAAAACGATTGTATCAGATAGTTTCTCTAGTTTGATTATGTTGTTTATGTTGGTAGGGTAAAACTGGTATTTTGCTTTCTGGTAATTCAGAAATCATTTAGATTTCTCCTTCAATGTTACCTTCGCAGAGAGACCTACCCTGTTCGCTAAGTGTGAAGTAGTTATCTAGTCATTCTCTACTACATCACACTTTTTGAGTCCTCCCGATAGCACTTGTCACCATTTGATGTTATTTTCATTTGTTTGCATATTTATTTCTATATTTTCTCTCTTTGTGCAAAAGAATGCAAGCTTCATACTAACCCATCGGTATGTTTGACAATGTTAGAAGATTGTCTTACACAAAATAAGTGTTCAATGAATGTTTGCTAATTAAACGTAGATCATTGAAGTGGTGAAGTTCAGTGGTTAATAGTGTCTGAATCTCAGAAGAGATATCTGACCTAAATAATTTTTTATTGAAAAGTATGTGAGACAAAGTATCACCATCCTTACTACTGGGAACAAGTATGGCTATAATTAGCCCCAAACAGAGTTTTATTCTTCTGGCCCAAACATGAGTGGATTATGAATCATAGTGACACTCCGTAGGGTTTTCTAGACTATAAATCTTTATGGAAGCAGAAAGTCTCATCGCTCTGCTGTCGAGGAGCCCTGTGGTTAACAACGCAACACCTGCCCATAGGACCACCAGTTTCTTATTCTTCTGTGCACTCAGGGTCTATTCAACATTCTTCCTCAAAGGTAACACTTTTTTTTTCTGGTCTTTTTTATTTGTTGAAGTGATTGAAAATACCATGGCTTGAGTCAGGGCCACCTTATTTCTCAAATTGACATCTTTGCTCTTTAGCATTTTAAAGAAGTCTTTTACAATAGATTTTCCCAATGTAATACATTGGATTTCTTGACAACTGCTTCCATGAACATTGACTGTGGATCCAAGTAAAAGGAAATTCTTGATAATTTCGATCTTTTCTCCGTTTCACATGATGTTTTTTATTAGCCCAGTTGGGAAGATTTTTATTTTATATTTTTATGTTGCTCTTAATCAGAAAGTCCCTCAAGTCCTCATTGCTTTCAGCAAACAAGCAAGTATCAAGCTTGTTAAGTAGCCCTCATTCAATCTTGATTCCAAATATTCCAAATGCATAGGGTTAATAGGTAAAGGATGTTATACAAGAATAGACCGCCATTCATATATACATATGGTGAAGGATAATTCTTCTTATATATTTGAAAATACTACATATGTACTTCTGTTTATCTGCAGATATATATATATATGTATATGTGTATGTATGTATATATATATATATATATATATATATATATATCACAACAGTGTTTGCTACCTTTGGAGAAGAATGTTGTTTAAGGGAACATAGAAAGGCTACAGTTATAGAAATAATGTCATCAGGACTGATCCACTGAACATAAATGCTTGAGAGACATCTAAGTCAGTTAACAGAACAAATTTCATAATACTCTAAAGCCTACTCTGATGAGTAATAGCCTCTGGGTTCTCAAAAGCTTTGTGGTGGTCACCTAAGAAGCAATGACTGGTCTCTTCCCACCTAGAACAAGGGAAAGCAAAGGCCAATGAAAACACAAGGAGAAAATTAGCCCAAAGAATGACTGATCCACATGAACCACTGGCTCCACTAGTAATCACGGCAACCAAGACCATGGTAGAAGATCCTGGTCAGGAACACAGAAGGAGCATTATAAAGATAAGTAGGCACAGACCTACAGGATTTTGAGGGGCTTGGGGCTTTTGGCTTACCTCAGTGGAAGCCAGCTGGGGCCTGGCCTTGGCCCTACCTCTGTCTCTGCCGGAGCCGGGACCATTTGGAGACCATAGGGGGATTTGGGTTCAACACAGCCACAGTCTACCCCCGCCAGCCTCAGGGCAGGAACTGGACCCTTGGGGCTCCACGGGTGGGGATCGGGGTTCAGCTACTTTGTAGCTTTTGATTGCATCTCTGCTCTCGGTTCTCCCATAGTCTGGGAGGCCTGAGCAGGGGCTTTTTCTCAGCACAGCCACAGCTTGCCACCGCCTCCTCAGGGCGGGGACTGAACCCTCACAGCTCCACGGCAATAGATTGGGGTTCAACTACATTGTTGTTTCTGTTTGCATCTCTGCCCTCTGTCCACCAGCCACCCCCACCTCGGTCTTTGAGGGCTGCTTAGGGGCTTTTTCTCAGCTCAACTGCGCCAGCTGCAGCTTGCCGATGCTGCCTCAGAGTAGGGACTGGGCTCTTGCGGCTCCACTGACAGGGAGTGGGACTCAGCTACATAGTTACTTTTCTTTCCCTCTCTCCCCTATATTCCACCACCCCTACCCCTGCTCAGACTGGATGGTCTTACTTCTTAGTTTGTTTTTTTTTCCCCTCTGTTTCTTTCCTGTTCTCTCACACTCAGCTGCCAACCTCCAGACCACTCCCAGTAGCCTAGGGCACTTACGCTTGTACCACACCCAGCTAGCTGAGCTCCACCCTGTGGAGCTAGCCCCTGTGGAGCTAGCCCAAGGCTAGGGAAAGCCCTGCTTCCCCTCAAGGGGATACTCTGCCCAACCAATCACCGGGGAATTCCTGCCTGTGTACCTGGGGGCATAAGGCAGCTTGGCCAACACTCATCAACATTCCAAGCTGTTGCAGGAACCTCTGCCCAACCTCCACAAAACCAAAGCAGGCAACCCACCAGCTTTCTAGGGCACTCCCCTGATAGGGAAGCCACAGGAAGATTAAGGGTAGGTTAATGCCATAGTAATAATTAGCTGTAGGCAGTTCGAAGAAGCATTCCTACAAGTCTCCAAGAGAGAGCCAATGCTATTATACTCCCTAGAAAATGGCACCTGGCTCCTCTAAAACAATGCAATGCAAACAGCCATCAGCCCCAACCACCTCAACAAAAGAACAGGAGAAACAAAAGGCAATGGCAGCTGATATCCCGAACATAACAACATACATAGAAGAAGCAGACATTGAGCTGCCACAGAAAGAAATTTTCAGAATGCTGCTTGGAGTCATACAGAAAAAGGATGAAATGATAGAGGACATAAAGGCCATATACCAAAGAGGAATACAGGAGCTTAGGGAGGAGACAACAAAAACCAATAACAGAAACACAGAGCTTGAGAATCGACAGGAGGAATCAGAGAAGCACATCAGTGACTTGGAGGACAGCCAAGCAGACTTCAACAAACGCGAACAAGAATCTAATAAGATCATCAGAGAAGCTGAAGAAAACCTAAGAGCTATGTCTGATGCTATGAAGCGGAATAACATTAGAATACCGGAGGAGGACAAAACAAAGAAGTCATCTGTAACAATAGTGACAGAACTCTTGAAGGAAAACTTCCCCAGCTTAATGAATGAAAACAAGGGAACCATTCAGGAGGCTGAAAGAACACCAGGTAGACTGAACCACAAGAAGAAGTCAACAAGGCACATAATAGTTAAACTATC
>NW_022111373.1:67493678-67504809 GCF_000313985.2 Echinops telfairi | reverse complement strand
AATGATGTACAAATGCGCTTTACACAATTGATGTGTGTATGGATTGTGATAAGAGTTGTATGAGCCCCTAATAAAATGATTTTTTTTAAAAAGAAGATCCTGGTCAGAATGAGGAAGAAATATATTGAGAATAAAATTTAAACCTAAAAGAATAAAATACTTATCTCTGGTCATACAGACACCGAAGGAACCCGTAAGGAAACCTAAAATTCAACCTTGAAATTTAGGCCACCTTCCAGCCACATAATAAATAGGATTATAAAATGATAAATGTGAAAAATATGCTTCTCAGAATAATAAACTACATGGGACCACCAGGACAACACTTGCCCAAACCTATAGAAGCAACGACAAGGAAGAATAAGGAAACCAGACACACAGGAAACCTGGACTGAGATAGGGCAAGTGCTGACACATTGTGGGATTGGAAACAATGTCATGGAGCATGTGTATGCAGTCTATTAATAAGAAAAACTAATTTGCTTTGTAAATTATTACCTAAAGTATAGGAAAAAAACATTGTTTAAAGAGGGGAATCTAGTGGTGGTTGGTTCAGTGATAAAATTCTTCCTTTTTAAAAAATTAATCATTTTGGGGGGGGGCTCTTAAAAATCTTATGACATTACATCATTCAATTGTATATTGTATTAAGCACACTTGTACACATGTTGCCATCACCATTTCCAAAACATTTTCTTTCTACTTGAGCCCTTGGTATCAGCTCCTCCTTTACCTCCTCCCTCTTCTACCCTCGCAACCTTGTGAATCCTTAATTAGTTATGTATTATTGTTGTTATTTCATGTCTTACCCTGTCCATTTTCTCCCTTCACTCACATTTCTGTGAATTGTCCCCATGGGGATGGGCTATAAATAATTCCTCTAAATCCTGAATGCTTCCTCCCCGCCACTACCATGACCTTACAAATCTGCCTAGAGTGGAGTGCACACATTGGTACAGATAAGAGTTCTCAACACATGGAATTCAGGACAGCAAAAACTATCAGGAATCGTAGTGGGAGTAATGATATCATGAGTTGTAGGGGGGTGGTGGGGGGTTGGGTAGACGGGGAGAAAGGGGAACCCAGCTCAAGGTTAGTAATCAAATTCTTGCCTTCATGAGTGAGACCTGGTTTCAATTCCCAGCCAATGCAGCCCCTGTGCACTCACCACTCATCTGTCCATGGAGCAGTGCCCATCACTATGATGCTTAGCCTGATTCAGTGGTGCCTCAGGCTAAGATGTCCTGGGAGAAAGGCCCGATGATCACTTCTGAAAAACAGCCAATGATCCCAGGGTCATTGTCCAGGGGGTTGGCATGAGTCAGGGGCTGTCTCCGACGCAGCTAACAACAACCAGAATAAAAGATCTTCACTCCTAATGAGAGTGAAAATGAGTTTTACAGAGAGACAGGCCAATCAAATTAGAAGAAGCAGCTGAGAGACGTAAAAGGGAAAAGAAGCAACTGTGAGGAAATGACAGTGTAGATGCAGGAAGGAGAGTTAGGGGAGTGGGAAAATCACTGGCAGAGAAGCAGTGGTGGTAAATCAAGAGATAGACTGTATGGAGAAGGATGGTGGACTTGCTAGCATGAGGAATAATGCCCACAAATCTCGGACCACTATCAGGGTTTCCCTGGTCTGGGTGCCAGCCTAGCTGCTGCACATGTTGCTGTGAAAGAAAGAGCACAGTGCTTTTTAATAGGAAGATGTCTTAAACCACCCTTTGGCCTACCACTTTTCTGAAGCAAGGTTTCTAGCTATAGGGTCTAGCAATAAAATATGCTTTGGGGCCCAACTATATGAAAAGAGAGCTATCCCCCAAAAGCCAGCCATCCTCATACTTAGTGTAAGACAGAGTTTAGCTTTCTGCACAACACTGAGTAAATGCACTCTGCATTGATTGTTATTTCCTACTTTAAAGTTAGAGAAAATAACTCCAGCTAAACTTTCTACTGGGAATTCTGGATATTCTTGATTTTTAAGCATCTTTATTTCTTTAAATCGATTTCTTTGTTTATGATACTTCAAATGGGCAGTTAGATACTATTGCTTCTTTAAAAATAATAAGTTTTCTGAAACTATAGAGAATGTTTGTTTTGGTTTTTTTGGATGGAAAACAAAAAAAGGATTTGCACTGCCTTTTTACCCCCTAAGGCTATTACACGCTGTGTGGTAGTACTTTATCAGCAGTGTTTATACTGTGTGATTTTGTTTATTTAGATGCTTGTAGAGTGTAAAATTATGGGTTTGGTGGTTTGTAGTCAGAATTTGCTTCCCCACTTCCAGTCCTTGTTTGTAACTAGTGAATCTGGAAGCATTGTTTTGGTTTGTTTTCCCAGTCTCTTTCTGTTTGCTCAGGAAAACCGATGTAGAGCACGTCATGGCCCTCAGCAATACCCCTTGGGTTGATAATTGGGGAGAATTCATCTCCATTTTGGAGCCGCACAATTTTCAACTCTAGTCAAGTCAAAGGAGTATAGTTTGGGGGAGGCTGGGAATGGACTTGTAAAGCTCCATTCTTCCATGCCAAGACAGTTCATCTGCTTGCCCTTTGGTCATCCCACATGGGATCCTGCTGTTTTAAAGGCAGCTAGGAAGGCTGGTTGACTCAAAGCTATGGATAATATTAATTATAGTTCATTTATTCTCTGGCTAAGCCAGATACAAAGGGGCCTCAAAAAGTTCATGAGAAATGAAATGAAAACATAATGGAAATCTCCCACAAAGAGTTTTAAGCTACGAACCTATGTTGAAAGAAGACTCCTAATCTGAGTTGTCTACCTCTACTCCCCTAACTGCCCATGCAGTTATGCCCTTTTGCAGTGCAGGTCAAACAGATCTTGTGATGTCTACCCTCTTCAAACTCCTGTGCTCTTAGGAGTTAAAATTAATCTGCCTTCCATTAATCTGCATAGGATTACAGTGTTGAACCTTTCCCAACAAAGTACATCTTTACAACACCAGTTGTATTCACTTTAATGTTAATTTTGTTTGTTTGTTTTATTTGGGGGGGGATTGTTAGGGAGGTTTGTTAATCTTTAAACTTCAAGTTAAAGAAAATCAACTTGAGCTAATTCAGACAACAAAAAAGGCAAGAGGCTCTATTGATGCATGTAAACTAAGAGAATTGAAGAAAAGGCAAGGAAAAGAATGTAGGAACGCCTCTGGGCCTCAGGTCAACTGGAAAATTGACCTAGTTTTTCCAAGGTCTCTGTCTCTCTTTCCTTCTCCCTGACTCATTTCCTCTGTTCTTACAAGGTTGGCTTCATTCCCTTTTGCTGAAGATTTACCTTCTCCATGGGACAAGAAATATAGCCACTGGTGCTTCATTTTTATTTAACTCATACATATCAGAGAGGGGTTGGGTCTTTTCTGCAACCATTCAGAGAGGAGCTCTGAATGGCTCAGCCTAGGAGAAGGGCCTACTCTTGAACCAATGAACAGACTAACCAACTGAGCAGTCTTGGAAGAATTTAGTGACTTCCTAGGAGTTCTACATTGGATTGGGGCAGGAGGGGAGTGAAGGAGAGGTTCCCAGAGAAGGGGAAGAACAGGAGTGTTTGAGTAGTCTCAGGAAGAGGAACTAGTACATTCCATTATAATAATGTTGCATAATTGTACAGCTATAAGAATATTCTTTCTTACAGCAAGTGAGGTGACATATACTTATTTTTCACTGCTCACATCTACTCCCAACATTGTTTTTTTCTTTCTTTTTAGCTCCTATCATATATGAATAAATAAGGCTATTTGTACATATGTGAGTCCAAGAAGTGCCTGGGTGGGGCAAATGGCTAACCTGAACCACTATTGGGAAGATTGGCAATTCAAACCCTCCCAGAGTTGCCTCACAAGTAAGGCTAGGTGATCCACTTCTGAAATGTCACCTCATGGAAAACACTGCGGAGTAGTTACCTCCTGTACACAGAGAGGCATGAGTCAGAATCTACGTTGAGCAACTAAAAACAGCAGGTGATTCAAGAGGTTGGTGGCAAGATTCTCACCTTCCATGCAAAGATCTAGATTGGATTTCTACCAAAGCCTGTGCATGTTTCTGTGATGCTGAACAAGTCTCACAAGAGCCTCCAGACTAAGATAGACAAGGAGAAAAATCCTGATGACCTACTTCCAAAACTTAGCCACAGCCAATGAAAACACTATGGATCACAATAATCAAATCTGAAACCGATAATAGAGGTGGTACAGAACCAGACAGTATTTCATTCGGTTGTGCATGGAGTTAACATGAGCCAAGGATCCATCAACTCCATGGCAGCTAACAACAACAACAATAATTAAGTTTGGTTTTGTGTTTTTTTTTCTTAGATTATGATGTATATTATCCTATCTCATTTTCTTTCACTGATTTGGTTGTTGACTGGCTTCACAGAGAAGTTGGAAGTATTCTCAAGGCAGCCCATACAGACTCTTTTGTGTGACGTGCTGAAAGTAAAACATATGCCACATAGTTTATGCTGAAAATAAACTATGATTTCAGTCACAGTCAAAGTATCATCCTGAAATCTACCCTGCAAAGGTCTCATAAAGCTGCCAGTTGAGTTGTTTTTTTTTAATTTTTGCGACTTTATTCCAAAGGTTAAGTAAGCATTGTGAAGACCATGGCTCATTCCAATAATGGATAAAGGAAAACTTCAGAAATCTTCTGGGAATTTCCTCTGGTTAGAAATGAACAGAAACCATGGAAATTTTGACAGTCAATGGATAAATCTGAAAAATGATTTCTCATTAAAAATACAAACAAAATTGACCTCACTGGGAAGTTTCATTTTTCTTTTTAAAATTTTATTTCCCTTTCTTTTGGTCCTTTTTGAGTGCTTCAAAGCTAAATGTACTGTTGCAAAATTGAGCAAACCAATTAAAGCAAACAGAAAGCATATTGTACTTGTTTTCTTTGCTTACATCTAGCTTTTAGCAATAGAGGAACATTGTCCACAGTCACCCATTTGACAAACTTCACTCATGTCCTCTGCATATATTTGTTAAGAGCCTACTAAGTGCTCAGGGGCACGTAGGGAGTACCAGAGTTACAGTGTTGAACAATCAAGGCAAGTACATTCATTTAGTTCATCCTAGCTTCTCTTCTTTCATCAATGACCTGTCCTTGAATGTCTCTTTTTAAATTTTATCTCCAATGATTACTATATATTAATACTTTCCAGGTGTGTGATTTCCAAATCTACAGCTGCATGGTCTTAAGAGAGTTCCCTATTACAATGGCATGTACACATGTCTGGATTTCTAGTCACCCCATCAGGCTGCATAAGTCATGAATGGAAAGCACTGCTATCTGGCTTTATTGTTTTCTTTCCCCACATGCCCTACTTGTGATCATTATGACCTTACGATCTCCTAGGGTCCTGGGTGGCACAAATAGTTAACCATTTGACTACTCACCAAAAGTTTGGTGATTCAAATCTATCCAGAGGCATCTCAGAAGACAGGCCTGGCTGCAGCCTTGCAAGCCCTGGGGAGTATAGATCTACTCAGGCACACATAGGGTCACTGTGAGTTGGAAGTAACTTGAAAGCAATTGGTATTCTCCCACTCACTCATATACAATCCCAAGTGACAATGCAATGACTTCAAACAGGACATTTTTCTGGCTGTAGTATTTCCACTCTGATTCATATTAAATACTAATACCAAAGAAAAATCATGAGTAGCTGAGAGCTGAGTAAGCATATAACATATGGAGTGGAACTTTGTAAACTATCAAGAATGTCTCCTGTTGCTTCTTTTCGAATTAGTAACTATGGCGCTACTCAGCATGGGAGGTTCTAGTAACGACCTACTAAATATAATCAAAACTCACTGCCTTTCTGATTGACAAACTCAAACTCACCACCATCAAGTCGATGCCCACGCACAGCTACCCTGCAGGACAGGGTAGAACTGCCCTGATGGGTTTCTGAAACTATAATATTGTCTTTTCTTATCATTTTATTGATATTATAACAATCCATAATTAAATTTGATGAAGCATAATTGAACAATTGCTGCCACCATCATTTTCAAAACATTCTTTTAATTCTTGAACTCTTTGATATCAGCTGTCCTTGATCCCTTCCCTCATGCACCCCTACTCCTCAGGGACCCTTATTGTTATATATTATTATTATTAGAGTGGAAAGCCTCATCTTTCTGGCCTGATATAGAGTTTCTGACACTGTAAATCGTTATGGGAGCAGACAGCCTCATTTTTTACCCGTGGCTAGTGGGTTCAAACTGCCAACCTTGTGTTTAATAGCCCAATATCCAACCCAGAGTGCCACCAGGGCTCCTTAAATTAGGTATGGGCAGAAAGAGATCTAGAAATGACACAACTTTTTAAGTTTTCATTGCATTTCACAGGATCTGAAGTGTTAAATTGAAGCCCTATAAGACTGCTCCTTGTCTACTTTTTCACATTCAGTTGCTTTCAAATCCTCCATGTGTTAGACAACTTGAATGGTTCCCTTATTTCCTTTACAATCCAATGGAAGAGACTCCACTTAGATTAGGTTTTTCCTTTGTTGTGGAATACACGTCCCCTGACCCAGCTCTTCATTTCCGGCCATTAATTAAGCGTGCCGGAAGGAGAGGACACAGAGTGAGAGCAATGAAACGCCACAAGGCACAGGGTGACTGTGGCTTCATTGACTAGCTAGCACAAACTTTATTCTGAAATGTTTGCAAGGCTTCAAAAGAGAGTTCTGACTTGGAGAAGGAAGGTGGAATGTTTTATGGGGCTTTAGCAGCAGGAGGGTCAGCCAACCTACAGCTAGTGTCCGAAATGAGAATGGAGGCATTGTTCATGCCTTTTGAGTATTTGGTGAGGAAGAAGAGTTAGAGGCCAAAGTCATTTGGGACAGTGGACGGGGAGGGCCAGCTTCACAAGTAAGGAATTCCATAGAAATTTCGCAAGTCTCAGGTCTTTCAGGGTGGCCGCATATCTCCACCATAAATTTGCCATGTTTGAAAGAGCTAACAGGGCTTCTAAGAATCATATAAACTGGCTACAAATTTTGCAATACAGACAAGAATAAAGAAACTTAAATCTGCCTTTTTTTTTTTTCTTCAATCTTTTGTGGTTCATTCGACTTGCACAGACAAAGAACTCCGTGGGAAATTTGGAAATTTCCCAAGAATTTAGTGTGTGTGCTTGTCAGTACACCTGAGTAAAATCAAACTCTTAAGAATTATCTAATCTAACTCTACAGGGGCTTCAGGGAAAAATAAGTATTTAAATATTTGGGGGAGAATCAAGTGTAAAATAACTCTGTGAAAATGACTGATACATTTGGACAGGACATGCTTTCTTAAAACAATAGATGATCTGATTGTAAGGCGGCCCAGCCTTTTAAGACTCATTGGTGTCAATTTGAGGAACAAGGGTAAAAGATTTGATCTTCAAGCTTCACTATTATGCTTTGTTTTGGAAATCTTTTTAGAGATGTTCATATCTGTTTTTCAACAATAAAGACCCAGAAGATCTGGCACAGAATTTTTTTTAATATATGCAAATCCAAGATTACCAGCAGGCTAGAAATCTATCTTGTGATGTTTCATCTATGTGGATTTAATTTTTGGAAAAAATATAAAAGAGTAGAAGGTTATTACTTGATTACCCATATCAACTTTCCATCTGTACGTATATATAAAAGAGTGGTGTGTCTTACTGCTGAGAGCACCCAAAGGAGTCATTGTCATAGTAATGCTTCAAATGCACTCAATTGTGTCTTTCCACAATGTCAGGTTTATTGAAGGTATTAACACACTACGTCAATTATAATTTGCAATTCAATAAACCAAGGGTTTTGCTAAAATTACTGAGTACAAGGCACAAACGCTAATACAAAAGATATATTATACTCCCATGACAGATGAACAGAGAGAAGATGAACAATGAACAGAGGATGACCAGAGGGAAGATATTTTCATCTTAGGAAATAGTAACTCTTTCTTTTTCATTTCTGAGGCCATAACCCTGGGGTCATTCTTGACTTTCTCTTACACTCTGACATTCAATTGGTGAACATATCCTACTGGCTCTACCTTAAAAATAGCTCAGGAAACCAGTTGCTTCTCATTTTCTTCATCATCACACTCCTGGTCCAGTCATCATCATCTCTGCACCAGTTTATCATAGGCAACCACCCTCCTTGTGGCGTCCCTGCTTCCACACTTATAAGTACCAGTTATATCAAGTTACTTGTAACTCTTGGCATCACCATGGGTGACAGAGTAGAACTCTACTACTTAAAATTTTCCTGGATTATTTCTTACGAAATAGATTGTCAAGCTTTTCTAATTAATAAGTTACTTCTAAGTGCACTCAACAATCAACCTTGGCTAGCAGTAAGCACCCTAACCACCCAGGGAGGATCCTTCCAGTCTTGTTGCTGTTTGTAGTTGCCATTGCACTGGCTTAGACTCACAGCTACGCTGTGTAAACAAGAATGAAACACAGCCTGGTCCTGCCACATCCTCGCAGTGGTAGTTATGTTTGAGCCCATTATTGGCTGCCAATGTATCAATCCATCTTGGAAGAAAAAAGAGGATCTTCCTCTTTTTCATTGACTCTCTACCAAGCCCAAGTCCTTTCCAAGAAACTGTTCTCTCTGGAAAACATGGCCACAGTATGAGAAGCATTCTGGCTATTCTTGGAGATCATTATTTGTTCCTTTGGCATAACATAGCTGCATTCGGCTGGGTTATCTAGGGAAGCAAAACCAATATGTGTATTTGAGAGGGTGAGAAATTTCTATCAAGAAAATGGCTCAAACAGTTGTACAAGTGCGTAAGTGTAGCCTGGTTTGAAGTTCATGTTAAGCTGAGTAGCTCTGGTTGGGGGATTGATGAACTCAGAAGCAGCAGTAGCACCCCAGTCCACAGAGATGGAGACATCTAAGGTCAGCAGGTCAGGCTTGTGATTGTGATAGCCAGGAAGCTTAGAGGGCAATGGGGTGTCCCTCAAAGGCCCATGGATCAGAAAGGAATACCTAGCCAAATCCTTGAGGAGAAGTGTCCTTTCTAAAAGATCAGGCACACTAGAAGGTGTTTGGAATAGGTGTGCTTAGTAAGGTCTAGTTACATCACAAGCACACTTATGCATGCCCACTCAGAGCCTGGCCATTCACTGTAGGGACCGGTTGGTTACCTTACACATCACACACACACTTGAGCACATCCACTAGTAGCACACCAACATACATAGCCACAGCCTCCAAGTTGATAAGGGAGCCGTCCTTCAGGGAGAAAGGACATAAAGCATGAAAGACAGCTGCACAATCCCTCCTTCCACCCATTCCCTTCTTTGGTGATGGCCCATGGTAGTCTTTGAGAATGCCCTATCAAAAACAAAGAAGCAAACAAAAAATTTCGCTTTAAGTATAAGTAGAGTAAGCCCTCTGGAGATTCTCCTCTGACCATTGAGCAGGGCTGTGAATAGTCTTGCTATCTGTGGTAGTTTTATAACCTGTTGTAAATTGGATTATTGAGAGGGACAGTCATAGCCAATGAGGCTTCTGTGTGGGCATGGCCTTCTCCTGAGGTTTCTGGGAACCCCGGTATTCCTCCCTGGAGGTGGGAGACACTCTCTCTTTGCTCATTCCCTGGGAGACATTGCAGCTAACAAGACACATGGATCTGTGCTAGTGCCCTGAGCTGGAGGGGCCACGTGGAAACCCACACCAGTGCTGAGTCTCTTCCCCCATCACTGGATCCACAAGATTATCCATCCACTGTCCTGTGATCTTCCTGCATTTGGCATCATTGCCTGTGTTTCGTGAGTCTGAAGAGGTCTTTATACATATGGGCTAATATTGGACTTATGGACATGATCTAGATTTGGCTGGGATGCTTCCTTAATGTACAATTATTCTTTATATAAATATATGAATGTGTCTGTGAATTTGTTTCTCTAGTCTACCCCGACTAACACACTATCAGACAGAATGCACTGGAAGGTAGATATGTAGTTAGCTGATATAGGTAGGCAAAAATTCAACATGTTATCATTTGTTCCCCCTTTTGACTCATTTTAAATTTATTCTAGTTTTTATTTCTGCTTTCTTTTGAATTGAAGTTTTCTGTGTTTTATTTTATTATTTTGTTGCATTTTGTTTTATTTGTTTGATTTTTAGATGTTTTCTTTATATGAAATCCAGGATAGGTAAATCTCTAGAGGCAGTAACGGAATTAACAGTTTCTTATGGTTATAGCAGGGAAGGTTAGGAGGAAATGGTGAACTAATAATGTATAAGCATGAAGAAAATATTCTAAAATTGAATGTGAAACTCTTTATTTATTTATTTTTAAATTGTGAAACTCTTTAATATGCTTAAACCACTGTTAAACTTTTTTAAATTAAAAATGCCTTTAAAAATAGTATTTTGAGCAAAGATAAAGGATAAAGATTACACTTCCAGAATGGCTACATATATGCCCATCCTTTTGGAACTTGGAAAGGAAATTCTAATGATGTAGAAAATTTCATAGGGAACAGCCAGGAAAGGAAGATATTAAAAGGAGGGGAGCAGAAGACTGAATAATAAAAGCTTAAGATGACTAAAACCGTAAAGTCAGATAGGAACACCTTCCCCAAATACCCTGATTTCTAAGAATAGAGAAGGTTTAAGGGTGATTGACATTAACTCTCACTTGCTTGTCAAGTACACTGTGACTGTGGTTGACTTCATCAATAAAAGTAATTATTACTGCTGCCTCTCATGGTTAGTTAATTTTAAAATGATCACTTTTGAGCAAAGATTGTATGTTTTCTTTATTTTTTAAATTAAATCATTTTATTGGGGGCTCATACAACTCTTATCACAATCCACATGTACATCCATTATGTCAAGCACATTTGTACATTTGTTTCCCTCATCATTCTCAAAACATTTGCTTTCTATTTGAGCCCCTCATATTCGCTCCTCATTTTTCCCTCCCTCCCCTGTGAACCCTTGATAATTGATACATTATTATGATTTTTTCATATCTTACACTATCTGATGTCTCCCTTCACCCACTTCTCCACTGTCCATCCCCCAGGGAGGAGTTTATATGCAGATCCTTGTTATCTGTTCCCCCTTTCTCCCTCACCTTCCCTCCACCCTCCCGGTATTGCCAC
>NW_022111373.1:67479463-67493405 GCF_000313985.2 Echinops telfairi | reverse complement strand
GGCTCTGGGTCTCCACTCTGCACCCCCCCTCATTCACAAAGATATGATTTTTTTTTTTTGGTCTTTAATGCCTGATACCTGATATCTTCGATGCCTCATGGTCTCAAAGGCTGGTGTGCTTCTTCCATGTGGGCTTTGTTGTTTCTCAGTTAGATGGCTGTTTGTTTATCTTCAAGCCTTTAAGACCCCAGACTCTATATCTTTTGATAGCCAGGCACCATCAGCGTTCTTCACCACATTTGCTTATGCACCTGCTTTGTCTTCAGCTTAACAAACTCAGGGACAAGGGAACAACAAGTGATCCAAAATCAGTGGCAAGGAGGGTATAGGAGGTCTGGCAGAGCTGGATGATGACAACATAACCGAAAGGAATTCCTGAAACCCAAATGAAGGCTGAGCATTATAGTGGGACAAAAGGAAAGTACAAAGAAATAGAGGAAAGAACTAGGAGGCAAAGAGCATTTATAAAGATCCAAATACAGGCATATACAGATGTAAATACATTTATATACGACGAGGGGGAAATAGATCTATGTACATATATTTATAGGTTTAGTATTAAGGAAACAGATGGACAGTGGGCCCCTACTCAAGTACTCCCTCAACACAAGAACACATTGTTCTAACAATTCGGCAGTCTGAAATGCACACCTTCCTGACACAATCGCCAAAGACAACAGGTGTATAAGCAAATGTGGTGAAGAAAGCTAATGGTGCCCGGATATCAAAAGATATAGCGTCTGGGGTCTTACAGGCTTGAAGATAAACAGGGTGGCCATCTAGCTGAGACACAACAAAGCCCACATGGAAGAAGATTGTATTTTTTAATGGAATATCACTTTCAAAATGTATGTAAGGAGAAACATATGTCCCTTGTATTAAACAAATGTCTGACAGTACTATGTTTCAGAATTCTGCTGATAGTCAACAGAATAAATTTCCCTATATTCCTATTAGAAATAAGAATTTTGGTTGAAGAAATTTACAGAGCTTCGATTTGAGGCTTCTAGTTTTTTATATTCAGTTAGTTTGGTAATTTTCCAGTGATAGGTTTAAATTAAACCTGCCTCTATCAAAGGCACATCTCATTACAGCAATATTCTGAAATCCTATTGTGCATCACTATGACTCACAACTGAATATAAAGCATGCAACAATTCACACAATAGGACCACTAAACAACATCATGATAAACAGAGAAGAGATGGATGTTTTAATGGATTCCATTTTGATTGGACCCACAAGAAATGCTAGTGGAAACAGCAGTCAAAAAATCAAAAGGTGTATTGCATTGGGCAAACCTGCTGCACAAGACCTCTTTAAAATACTGAAGATCAAGGATGTCACTTTGAGGACTAAGGTGCCCTTGACCCAAGATGTGATTTTTTTTCAACCATCTCATATGCAGATGAAAGTAAGACAATGAATAAAGAAGACTGCTTAAGGACTGATGCATTAGAATTATACTGATGAGAAAGGATATTGAAAGTATCCTGGATTGCTCGAAGAACAAACAAATCTGTCTTGGAAGAAGTACAACCAGAATGCTCCAAGGAGCAAGGATGGTGAGATTTGCCTCACGTGCTTTGGTCACATTATCAGGAGAGACCAGTCCCTGGAAAAAGAAATCATGCTTGGTCAAGTAGAACCAAACTAATTTCCATCGAGTGGATCCCAACACATAGTGACACTATAGGAAGAGTAGATTTGCATCTCTGGGTTTCTGAGACTTTAAATCTTTATGAGAGCAGAGAGCTTCATCTTTGTACAATGGAGCAACTAGTGGTTTCAAACTGTTGGCCTTGTGGTTAACAGTTCAACGGAAAGCTCAACACACCACTCAACACTCCTTTGGTCAGCAAAACAAGAAGACACTCAACAAGCTGAGTTGGCTTAGTGGTTATAACAATGGGCTCAAACATAACAACCGTGAGGATGGCGGTGCACAAGGTCACTGTAAGTCAGAACTGACTGGGTGGCACCTCAAACAACTGTGTGTCTCCTGGTACATTTATTAAAAGGAGAGGATTGGGACCTTGACCACAGAACGTTTGGTTTCAGTAGGCCTGAAATGGGACCCTGGTACCAGCCACTGTGACAAGTTCTCTAAATTATTGAGATGCAGAGGGTATTAGCCATTCCTTAGAGAAATCTCATTCTAAGGCATTGAAAAGAAGAGACAGATTAATTAACAAATGTGTGTCTCCTGATAAATAGCTTAAGAGGAAATGGAGCAAAAAAAGATTAGTCTGTGAAGGTCTCTAGAGGACCTGACTCCCATTAGTGTTTAATGGATGATAATTCTTCATATTATACATGCAAATGAACCAAAAGCATTATCTGGCTAATTTCTTTTTCTTTCCCTTTTTTCTTCTTTAAGGAAAACCCATTTACTTAGGTTAAAAAAAACCTTTTAACTATCAAACTTTCAAACTTTGAAATGATGTTTTTATTTGCTTTGTAAAATTTGAATTATGAATACTACAGAATATCCTATCTTCCGTGTACTAGATTGATTTGCCCTTAAGAGTTATCCTCACTGGGATTCTCCATCTCTAGGTTCTACTATCCATTGTGATGGCTACACAAAACTCACAGGCACAATTCATGATTACAGGGTTTTTTAGGAAGTTAACAGGTTGTAATGCAAGTGAAAAATGCTCCAGATAGAGTGAGTTATTCATCAGGACAAGTTACAAAGTTCTTTTAGGACTGCCAATAGATGCACAAAGGGCATATCACTCTGCTAAAAGCCTAAACCTGAAGGAATACAGCTCAAGCTCCATGGGTCCACAAACCCAGCTTCCTGAAATAAGTGGCTAAAGGCACTCCGCTTCACAAGCCAGCTTCCTGCACAAAAGCACTCAAGTTTACTTGCTCTCTGGATTGGGAAATCCACTACCCTGTTCCATGCTTTGGCTCCTGGTCCTGCTGCTGCTCTGATGCTTCCTCTGATTCCAAGAAGTTCACTGCCCAGGGAACTCAGGCCCAGAAAATGTGCTCTGCTCCTGGTTCTTAAGAGTAATGAGATCCCCGCCCTGCTTCTCCGAGAGATTATTTTATATGCAGCAGGATGTCATTCCAGGGAATCCTGTTCACAATTACTCACAAGTGAATCCTATCTGTATCTTCCCCCCCTTCTTACCAGGCCCGGGCAGGAAAGGTCATGTAGTGGAAGTTAGAGTTTGGGCTAGAAGAGCCACATGAAATGATTCACTGCCCCAGAAGTCCCTTTCAAGCACAAAAGGTGCATAACCTCAAGCTGCCCTTCTTAGATAACAGGTTCCCCCCCCTCAAAAAAAATATTTCTTGTTTGCTGGACGCTTATGCATTAGCTCATTATGTCAGGGCAAACTTCCAACTCAAAGACAGCAGATAGCAGGTAAATATGTTGAAACTGAAAGCTTTTCTTTGCTGTCGACTGCTCTGAGGATAAACTACTGGAGGGGTTATTTGGTTGAAATTAGGTATTCAAATAAAGGTATGACTACATTCAAGCTATTCTTTTTCATTTAAAAAAAACGTGATACTTTTCACAGTGTTATAATAAATGCAGACAGGTAGAAACGTGCAAACTCAAACTGTGAGGGAAGAAAAGGTGACAGAAGTAGATGGCCCGTCTTCCTCTAGTTTATATATACCAGATAAGTAGTTATGAATGCTTTACAGATAATAAATTCTACAGGGAAGTTACTCACTTTAATGGTAAATTCTAGCATAATTTCACCCAAAATAATCTTGGTCAGATGTCCTGTTTAATCTCCCTAAAAATGAATGTTTTGTTCATTTTCACATCCCAGATAACAATTGCTTCAAGTCTATACAATACAAGCCTGTCCCTCCTATTGCTTGCTAGGACAAAATACATTTATTTCTGACAAACATTTAACAGCTAAAATGTAAACATAGTTACTGCTGTTGTTGTGTGGTGCTGTTGGGTGACCTCCAATTCACGGAGACCTTGTGTACAACAGAATAAAACACTACTGGGTCCTGAGCATCTTCACAATCATTTCTATATATGATTCAATGACCACGGACACTGTTGTCAATGTATTTTGTTGAATATCTTCCTCTTTTTTTGCTGATCCCTCTACTTTATCAAATCTGATGCCCTTCTCTTGGGACTGGTTTCTCATAATAACATGTCTAAAGTACTTGACACAAAGTATCTCCATCCTTTCTACTATGGAGCATTCAGACTATAGATATTTCAGAACATATTTGTTAGTTTTTCTGGTAGTCCATGATATATTCCATATTTTTTCCCAGGACCATGATTCAAAGCCAACATAATATTTTGATCTTCCTTATCCATTGTCCAGCTTTTGCCGGCTTACAAGGTGACTGAAAATACTGTTGCTTGGTTCAAGTGCATCTTAGCCCTAAAAGTGACACCTTTGCTCTTTAGCATTTTTACGAGATTTTGTGGCCTGTACAATATATCCTATGGTTTCTTGACTGCTGCTCCCATAAGCATTGCTTGTGGAGACAGGTAAAACGAAATCCTTGACAACTTCAATCTGTTCTGTTTGTCATGATGTTGCCTATTAATCCTGTGGTGTGTGTTTTTGTTTTCTTTACATTGAGCAGTAATTCATAAGGAAAGTGGTCTTTGGTCTTCACCAGCATGTGCTGCAAGTCCTCTTTGCTCAGCAAGCAGGGTTGGGTAATCTGCATATAAATTTGTTAATGAGTTCTTCTTCAATCCTGATGGAATTTAGCAGATTTAGCAGTTCTTAAACCTTCATAGTGTGCAATTTTAAATATTTTTTAATATAGTATGGTAGACTTCTAGGGCATACCTAGCAATTGCCTAGCTGACAAGGAGAGATGAGGAGAAGGAGGAAAGAAAGAAACATAGAAGAGGTATTTGGAAGATTTTCACTCTGAGACCAGATCTGCTTCTATCTTTCTTTCCTTCCTCTAAAATAATAGTTCTCTCATCTTGAGCCTACAAATGGGCTTACATCTTGTATGTTCGGCTAAGCCCCTAGTAGGGCAGAGACTCTCTACCTAGGTGCCAGGAGATTGAAAAACTGATCTGGAGCCAATTTGAGAGCCATCATTTTATTTCCATCAGATACTTGGGGTCAGGGATGCTGTAATTCTTCTTCCAGTGAGCAGCTGACTGCATGGAAAGTTTCCACTGATGGGGTCATTCCGAGGAATGCTTTCATAGTTTGAATGAGGTGAGCTATGAAACCATTCACATGGTAAGGCTAACATACGGAAACTCATACCCAAAACTTGAGACTACTGGTTCGATCGGTGCTATTCAGATAAGAGATGGGAGCAGGACACATTCCCAGTGCCTCCGGCTGTGCTGAGGGGCCGAGGCAATCTGTTGAGGAAGGCTATCATTCAGGTAGACAGAAGGACACATAGGAGTACCAGCTTAGCTGCAGGGTCCTGGTGGCGGAATGGTTTCAGCTGCTCCACGAGAGAAAGCTGAGGTTTTATATTCCAATAAGGATAACATGGGCTCAGAAATGCTCAAGGACAATTCTGTCCGGTCTTTACAGAGTCGATTCGATGACACTGAGAGTGATAGTTAACTTGTGCCCCTGCAGGTTTCTTCTCTCTGTTATTGTGCAGTATAGTTTTCTTTTTCTTTTCTTTCTTTCTTCCTCTTTTTTTTTTGTAAATAAAAAATAAACTTACCTACAACATGTTATGACTAAAAGTCAGACTAAAATTATGAGAATAAAATTTCAATAGTTTACCTATATATTTTAAATGATGAAAATATGCTAAGCCAAAAGCCAAATCCAAAGTACATCTATTGTATCGGTGTGCCAACCATGTTTACCATTAAGAGTTCATTTATTAATGGCCCATACTTGACCAGACACTGAGTTAAAATAAAGTCCCCCTGAATACTTCATTAATCTCACTCAAATATAGAAAAATATAGCCTTAATTTCTACTTTCCATTTGCATTTATTACTTAGTAACAACAGAAATAGGAGCTTTTCATGTCTTATCCTGTATTATCATAAAGGAATATTTCATATATTTTCAATTCTTCTACAAGCGTTCAGTATGGAAGTTTCTCCTCAGACTGTGGTGCGTGGTGGCTACAGTCTTGCAATCATGTTTGTGT
The DNA here is from genome assembly GCF_000313985.2 of Echinops telfairi. NCBI lineage: Eukaryota > Metazoa > Chordata > Mammalia > Afrosoricida > Tenrecidae > Echinops > Echinops telfairi. Next base: position 67,487,299 of record NW_022111373.1, on the reverse strand, counting down.
TTTTAAATGAAACAAAACATTTTTTAATCTAAGAGGTAATAACAAGTATTTTGCTACTTAATAATTTTCATTAATAAACAACCTCAAGTGTTTCCATATTTTTCAGAGTACTAAATGGTCAACATTAGAGAGATGCATTATTAATACAAATTAAAAAATGATGGATAACCAAAATATTTCTATTGGTTTTTTGGGGGTTTTAAAAAATCAATTTATTGGGGCTCCTACAATTCAGCACAATACATAGATCAATGGTGTAAAGCACACCTATACATTTGTTGCCCTCATTATTCCCAAAATTCGCTTTCCACTTGGGTTCCCGGAATCAGCTCATTTTCCTTTCCCCCCCTTCCTCTTCCTTCCCCCTCCCACCTCCCCCATGAGCACTTGATAATTTATAAATTATTATTATAGTGAACCCTTGTTTATCGCGGTTAATTGGTTCTAGACCCTACCGTGATAAATGAAATTCCGTGAAGTAGGATTCCTTATTTGTAAATCAAATATTTTCGTAGTTAGAGCATCGAGGACATGAAAAAACACCCTTTAGTCACCATTACACTCGTATTACCCAAAAGCAAAAATGCATCTGATACGTAGCTCCGATACGTAGTGATACAGACAGAAGCGTGTACAGTATGAGCCAATCAGTGGCAGTAATGACAGAGTATGCGCTGTTACGCAAAAACCGCGATAGAGTGAAACCGCGGAAGTCGAAGCGCGAAGTGGCGAGGGTTCACTGTATATCTTATATTACACTGCCCAGCATCTCCCTTCACCCACCCCTCTGTTGCCTGTCCCCCAGAGAGGAGGTTATATGTAGATCCCTGTGATCAATTCCCCCTTTCTACATCCCCCTTCCCTCCTGGTATTGCCACTGTCACCCCTCATCCTGAGGGGTTCATCTGTCCTAGATTCCCTGCGTTTCCAATTCCCATCTGTACCGCTGTGCATCATCTGGTCTAACCAGGTCTGCAAGGCAGAATTGGGGTCATGGTAGTTGGGGAGAGGAAGCGTTTAAGAACTAGAGGAAGGTTGTGGGTTTAATTATTGCTATACTGAACCCTAAGTGACTCTTCACCCCACTGCCCCTCTGCAAGGTATGTCCAGTTGTCTAGATGGGCATTGGGTCCCCATCACATGCCACCCTCATTGACGAGGATATGATTCCCCCCACCCCACCCCCGCCTTTGGTGTTTGAAGCCTGGTCCCCTTGGACCTTCATGACCACACATGTTGGTGTGCTGCTTCCATGTGGGCTTTGTTGCTTCTGGGCTAGATGACCGCTTGTTTACTTTCAAGCCTTTAAGTCCCCAGACGCTATAGGTCTGGATAGCTGGGCACCATCAGCCTTCTTCACCACACTTACTTATGCACACATTCGTCTTCAGCGTTTATGTGGGGAAGGTGGTCACACAATGATGGTTTTTGTTCTTTGGTATCTGCTGCCTGTTCCCTTCAACACCTCATGTTCGCACAAGCTCATGTGCTTCTTCTCTGTGGGCTTTGTTGTTTCTGAGCTAGATGGCCACTTGTTTGCCTACAAGCCTTTAAGACCCCAGACACTATATCTTTTTGTAGCCAGGCACCATTAGCTTTTTTCACCACATTTGCTTATGCACACATCTGTCTTCAGCAATCATGTCGGGAAGGTAGATATCATGAAATGACCATTTAGCTGAGCAAGGTGCTCTTGTATTAGGGGAGTGCCCATGAGGAGGCCCAATGTCCACCTGTCCATTGGTTCTATTTTTCCTTTAATTATAAAAGCATATGAATGTGATTATCTTCATTATAAAATTAAAATATCCGATTAATGAAAACAGATAACTTGTTGTGCCCTTTGATAAAGTTCTCTGGAGCCAGAAGGTGGCTTGATCACAGGTGGATGAAAACTCTAGAAACAAGAGAGTCTGAAAAGAAAGCGATTGATGAGGTAATTTGGTCTCAGAGAGCATATCAACAGTGTCAAATAAAGAATTGAATTCTAGCCTTTTCCATAAATATTACAAAGCTGGAGGCTGAGGCCTTTTGTCCATTTCCTCCTGGTACCTATATATTACATGGGTTAGCAATAAAAGGTATGAGAATAACATTAACTCAATTTAACTCAAAATAAACAGTGTTTTCCACAAAAATACAATATTCTGATTTCCACAAGTGATAATTTGCCAGAATAAAATTTCTTAAAGTACATAGAGGCAAATAATAGAATCTATTAGAGATTTTCCAAAAGCATTCTTTAGCATTCTTATCCACCATGCAAGTAGGAACAACAGTAACAAACAATAAATTCTCAACAGAGACAAATGTGTAGACACAGAACTAAGGGAGTGAAGGCAGAAATACAAAAAAGTGTCTCTGTTTTTCTCCCTCCTCCTGCCCTAGGCCAAAATGTAGCTTTGATACTCCCTGCAGAATCAGTTTTCAATGTAGAGACAGACTTGCAGAATGTGTGAACATTCATAATAGTACCAGTATACCTTTTGGCATTTATTTAATCTAAAACCCAGAACAGTTATAATCTTTGAGCTCTGGATTAAACCATAAGATTGAGATGCAATTTTGCATTAAGAAAGAACTAAATTGATATGTTACTTTCATAAGCCATTCCCTAACTCTTTAAACCCTATATCAAAGCCTGACACAATTTAAAAACAGCTTTAAGAGCTTGCCCTCACACATTATCATTAAAAATATCAAGACGATTTGATGAAGCTAATTATTTAACAGGGAGATTTTAAATTGAGCATTTAGAATGAATAATAGAGCATATATTAGCTCCTCGGAACTTCCAAAACTGCAAGTATTTGGGGGAGGGGGGCAAAAAATTAGTTTGAGAGGTCAAATTATATTTATCAATCATTTACACCCAGATATTTCCATTAATATTTGCAATTAGATAAAAGTGTTGGCATTTCAGCTTTTCCCAAGAAATCTATACACAACACTCAAAACATGTATAGTTCTCAGACTCAGTTAAATTAATTTGAAATTAAATTGGCAAAGGTTTGCTGGATGATAATAGAAATGCATAGCAAGTACCTCCAGGGTAAAATGACAGACTAAATATGCACACAATTGAATCCCTCAACAAGAGCCAAGAAAGAATCAACACCAAGAAAGACCAGGATACCAGTGACTGCAAAGAACAACTTGAAAGTAAAGTAAAGCAAAATCTCTCTGTCCTAGGGTCAGTGAGAGTGGGTTAGAGTAAGGACGAAGGGAGAGGCCTGCTGTGAAGTGCCCAGCACTTTATACATCCTCCTGGCTCTCGCCCAGTCTGATCCCTTCCAATAAGCAGAGCCCTGCCGGGCACACTGAACCCCACCAGTAACCAGGTCCAGTTTCTGGCCCATAATCTATGTGCCACCAGCAACCAGGGGCTGACTGACCCAATTTAGAATATTTTCCATGCTCTGCAAGTACAGGCCCAGCCCTAGCCCCCAAATCTCTGTGTCCCACCAGCAAGCATGGCACAGCCTGGCTAAGTGCTTTCTGTTCTTCACAAGAACCATGGCACCCCCAACCTGGCAATCTCTTCATGCCCCACCAGGAAGTAGGACCAGGCCTGGCACAGAGCTTTCTCCACCAGCCCAGCCCAGGACTACTCAAAGTACATGGCAAATGATATTGTCTCTTTACTGTGGCTCAACCATATTCTCATTCTCTACAGCTACAAAACAGCAGCTACAAAGCTGTACCAGAACCTAGGGAATTACCACTAAAAAAGAGTCCTCCTTCCCCTCCCCCTGTCTTTGTGTCAAGCAGCCATTGCTTTTTTTTTCTTCTTCCTGCCCCCCCCCTTTTTTCTTTCCTTTCCTCTTTCTTTGCATTAATTTCCCCCTTTCTCTGTTTTTCTTTTTTATTTTTCTCTTTACTCTCTGTTATCTCTTCTTCCTTTCTGACACACTTATAAAGTCAACTACTCCCGCACAACCCAGCAGCCCACACAACCCTAAAACCTACACCACAATGCCACAGAAGCAACAGTGAATCGTGGTCCACATCTAAAAACAAGACAAATTGGATCTTGGTGTATTTCACTTTTTGGTGCCTATTTTTCAGAATGTTCTGAATAAAAAGCCCTAGAGCTGCTAAAAATTGAATTCAGAAAAATGATGCTCAGGTACTTTCAATGGATGGAGGAAATACTCAAGTGAACAACGGAAAAAATAGAAAACTTCCACATAATAGAATTCCAGAGGATACATAATAAGATAACATAATTAGACAACATGAGAAAAGAGCAGAGTAATAGAATTAAAGAAAGTTAAACTAGCGAGACTGAAGATAATTCCCTTGACTACAATTGATGAGAGAAACAATCAACAAAAAGAGCAAAGGAATACAAAGAATGCCTAAGAATAATTCCAGAGCAGGAAGAAAAACTAAACAAACAAACCTACAGCAAAAAGAGTTCAAGAAATCGTGGAAGAAAATATGTCAAAGACCATAAAAGAGGAGAAGAGATTCAAGAAGCCAAGAGAATCTCAAATAAAAGGACCCCAAAAGAGCACACTGCAACATATTGTCATCAAGCCCTTCAATATCAAGCACAAAAGATAATCCTGAGAGAAGAGAGGGGAAAAGAGCACTCATGTACAATGGAAAACCAATAAGAATAAGCTTGGATGCATATGTACATGCCTTTATCTAGACCTCTCTAAATTCCCCTGGCCTCCCAGCTCTTTCCTCTATTTCCCTTGGCTTTCCTCCTGTCCCACTCTCATGCTCAGTGCCCACCAGGGTTTCACCAGTTCCTCTTTGTTACATTCCCCTTGATCATGCCCTACCAGGCCTCCCACACCTACCTCACCACCAATTTGGATCACTTGTTGTTCCCTTGTCCCTGGGTTTGTTAACACTACTTCCTTTCCCCCCACCTCCCCCTCTCCCATGTCCCCCCAGGAACTGTCGGTCCCATTGTTTTCTCCTCCAGATTGCTCATCCAGCCTATCTTATTTAGACAGACCTGCGGAGATAACATGCACAAAAACAAGACAGCAAAACCAAACAACAACATACAATAAAATAACAACAGCAAAACACCAATGATGAAAAAAACAAAATAAAACATAACAAGAAAGAAAAGCTTGTAGTTAGTTCAAGGATCGTTTGTTGGCCTTTCGGAGTGTTTTCCAGTCCAGTCTGGGGCACCACGCCATGGCCCCAAAGTCCACCTTTAGCATTCCCTGGTGACCTCGCTGCTCCATTCTCTTGCGGTTCTGTAGCACCCCCTTAGTGTTTTGCCTCGGTGTGGCAGGATCAGATCACGTGCAATTCCCACACTGTGTCTCCAGTGTTGTCCCCTGTAGGGCTATGGGTCAGTGAGGGGCGTCATGTCTCATAGTGGGGCTAGCCATGTGGTCCTCTCTGTGGACTAGCTGCTCTAATTCGGATCATCTTCCTAAAGGCCTGGTGGGCCAGGATGTGATCCACTCTCTCCTCCTCCCCCTTCATCTGCTCCCTTGTACTCTGATCAGATATGTCCATCTCCCGGAGCTGCAGATTCAGTGCCATCTTTTGAAATAAATTCTTCTGGAGGGAGGGGAAGGTGTCCCCTTAGTATTTGGGATTGGGGCCAGCCCCGCAGACCTCTCCACTGGTTCCCTACTCCACGCCGGCATGTTGCATTCACATCTTGGAGCACTGGGTTGAAGTCTGGTCTCTCTTTCCCTGTGGAGATATAAACAATACCCGCCCCCCCTTGGGTGGATTAGTGCCCTATGCCCCAGCTACCCATTTCTTTTTTATGATTTTTTTTTTTTTTACTTTCCCCACCTCCCTTTTAGTTGTCTACCATGTGTATCCCTGTATTTGATCTGGTCCCTGCCCCCATCATCCCAGGAATGTTTGTATATAGTACCTTTTTCCCTATGTCCCTTTTGAATTATTTTTTAAAAGCTTACCTCAGCAGACTCATGTTGTACTTGTCCTTTTGTGCTTGACTTATTTCGCTTAGCATGAGTTCCTCCATCCTCCAGTTCTTCCCATGAAGCAGTGTGCTTCATACGTTCACCGTTGCTTTTTAGTGATGTGTAGTACTCCATTGTATGTATGTACCACAGTTTTTTGATCCATTCGTCTGTTGATGGAAATTTGGGTTGTTTTCAAATCCTTGCAATTGTGAACTGTGCCACAATGAACAATGGAGCACAGATGTCTGGGCTTGGTTTGTTTCTTGCCTCTTCTGGTTATATGCCCAGTAGGAGGATGGCTGGGTCATATGGTAACTCGATTTCCATCTGTTTTAGATATCGCCAGATCGATTTCCATAGTGGTCGTACATACTTAAAGTCCACCAGCAGTGGATGAGACTTCCTGTCTCCCCACAGCCCCTCCAACCCTTGTTGCTTTCTGATTTTTTTAATTGGGCTACCTTTGAGGGTGTTAGATGGTACCTCATTGTTGCTTTAATTTGTATTTTCTCTTATGGCTAAAGATCGGGAATATTTTCTCATATGTTTGTTGGCCATTCGGATTTCTGCCCTTGTGAAATTTCTGTTCAGGTGCTTTGCCAACCTCCCCAGTGGGCAATTAGGTTTTTTTTTTCCTTTTGGAAGCTAGCAGAGTATTGTAGATTTTAATAATAAGGCCTTTGTCTGACGTGTAATTACTAAAGATGTTTTCCCAGTCCGTGGACTCTCTTATTACTCTCTTGGTGAATTCTTTCAATGTACTCAGGTGTTTTATCTTCAGTATATGCCATTTGTCAATTTGTGCCTCTTCTGTGTTTGTGTCCTTCCCTATTTCTGATAGCCTATATATTCCCTGTGCCAAAGTTCTCAAGTTCGTCCCAGTTCCCTCATTGATGGCCCTAATAATTTGGGGTTTAACTTCAAGGTCTGTGATCACCTTGAGTTTATTCTTGTGCATGGAGTGAGATAAGGGTCTTGCTTCATTTTTCTGCAGGTAGATATCCATTGTTTTCCCACCACCACTTGTTAAAGAGGGCATCTGCTTCCCATTTGATATTTTGGGGGCCCTAATCAAAGATCAGTTGTCTGTATGCTCATGTAAAAAATGTGGTTTACACAATTGATGTATGTATGGATTGTGATAAGAATGGTATGAGCCCATAATAAAACAATTAAATAATAATAATAAAATAAAATATAACAACTTTTTTAAAAAAGGATAAGCTTGGGTTTCTTAGTAGCAGCCATGCAGGCAAGAAAACAATGCAGTGATATTAAATCCTGAAAGGAAAAAAAAACAAACAAACAGCCCAAACCTACACACAAATAATCTTATACTCAGAAAAACTCCCTCAAACATAAGTTAAAAGTAAGGATATTTCCAGATGAGAAATTAAATAATTTGTAAAAACATGGCCAGACATACAGAAAATTTTAAACAGAAACTCAACAACAGTCAAACTTAAGATCACTGTACAAGACAACACCACCCAGAAACCAGCACACTTAAATAATACCCAGAACATCACAAAAATCAATAGAACCACACACACACAAATAAATAGATAAAACAAACAAAACACATAGCAAAATGACAGTAGCAAAGCTACACAAATCAATGACAACACTGAATGTTATTGCAACACTGAACGTTCATGGATTAAATACAACAGTCAAGAGCCAGGGAGTAGAAGACTGAGTAACCTACCATCAAAAAATATAGTGTCTGGTATCTTAAAGGCTTGAAGATAAACAAGTGGCTATCTAGCTCAGAAGCAACAAAGCACACATGGAAGAAGCACACCAGCCTGTGTGACCACAAGGTGTTGATGGGATCAGATATCAGGTATCAAAGAACAAAAAATCATATCATTGTAAATGAGGGGGAACGCGGAGTGGAGACCCAAAGCCCATC
>NW_022111373.1:67476182-67478962 GCF_000313985.2 Echinops telfairi | reverse complement strand
GATACCAAGGGCTTAAGTGGAGAGCATATATTTTGAGAATGATGAGGGCAATGAATGTTAAAATGTGCTTGACACAATTGATGTATGTGTGGCTTGTGATAAGAATTGTATGAGCCCCCAATAAAATGATTTTTAAAAGCAGCACATGATAAATGTAAAGACAAAAATAGATTTAAAATCAAAGGATGCATAAAAATTTCACAAGCTAATGGAATGAAGGCGGGGGAAAGTGGCAATATTAATCTCCAATAAAATAGACTTCAAGGCAAAAGATATGAGGGACAAAAAAATGACACTATATAATGATTAAAGGAACAAGACAACATAATAAACATAAAAGCACCTGATGTAATAATACCTTCAACATATGTTAATCAGAGTCTTACAGAGCTGAAGTGATAAATAAACAATATGGCAATAGTAGTAGGAAACTTCAATCTACCTAGAGGCACTACGAAAAAAATCTCTGGTGATTTACTTCCAAAAGATTACAGCCATGAAAAAAATCTATGAAGTTCTAGTCTGACACACTTAATTTCACCATGAGTCAGAGTTGACTCATCGGCAACTGTTAAGTGTAGAATAATCTAGGTCACAACTTCATTCTTTCCTATGCCTTGTGCTATTTTGCTGTTTTTCTCTTCAATCTTTTTTCTGGATGCTCAGGTACCTGGTTATTTTTGTTTTTTTATTTTTTAGGGGCGTTGTGAGGGACAGGAGGTGGTGGAGGGTGGGGGGTTGGCTATAAGATTGGGTTATTCTTAATTCCTAAGTACCACCTGCATTCCCTGTCATGTGCCCTTTCCAAACATAACAATTTGCATCTTCAAGACCATCAAAAAGTTCTGTCATCCCTTTTTGTCTTTTAGAAACTTTCTAACAGGATTCACCTGACTAGGTTGGGCCCATCTGCAATCAGGAGGAGAAGCTTATGCTGAATGTATACATCAGAGGGCAGGGATCTTGGGAGTCATCTTAGAAGTCTTCCTACCCCAACAAGAACTCACTGTATCCAGTCAGTTCTGGCAAATAGCAAATTTATTTGACAGGATAGCATTGCCCCTTTGGGCTTTTGAGACTGTAGCTCTTCATGGATATAGAAAAATTCATCTTTTTCCTGGGGGTTCGAACTGCTGACCTTGCAGTTAGCAGCCCAACACGCAATCCACTATATCACCAAGATTTTTCTCCTACAATTAACTCACTACCATGAAATTGATGTCAACTCATAGTGACCCTATAGGACAGGGTATAATTGCCCCTGTAAGTGTCCAAGACTATAACTATAACCCAACTCTATTGATGACTAAAAATTTGCCAGTTAGATTTCAGTCTCTGTTTTTATTTCTAAGAATGAAGTACTATAGATGCTGTTGAAATCAGTAGTGTTCATCCTCTAATCACTATTTGAATTTATTTCTTTTCCTAATCTGTTTTTATAATATTAACATATAGTAGATGTATATTCACATTGCAGCTTTTGTTTTACAGATTTTCAAACTACATAAAGAGTAAAACATTATATAGATGATCAGTTGTTGTCACAATAGCAGTACAGAAAATACCACCCCAAACCTGGGAGATATACAGACAATCATTTATTCTCATGTGCCTGCATCCAATCTGCAGCTTGATTAATTTAGGATGGGTGAAAATAGCTCTGCTGTAGCTTACCTGAACTTGAATTCAGAGGATATATTGTGTTCAGGTCTGTTCCCTATATTTTTGTTTGATCAAGGGCACAGGATATAAAGACAGTGGCTATCTGGGCCTTTATCTTACAAAAGATCAACAGAATACAAGAGATGGAGCAGAGATATCAAACACTTCTGGGGCCTTGCCTGAAACGAACACAGGTCACTTTCCATCAGGCAAAAGCAAACATGTAGGCATGTTTCCATAAGAAGGAGATACTACAAAACCATGTGGCAAAAAAACCACATGTGTATACATCCAGTTTAGGGTATTTTGCAAGTGCAAAAATTATAATATCCTATTGCAAATTATTTTTTCCTCAAAAAGAAAAGAAAACATTATCTATCAGAGGCCATCACTTTGAAGGAAGCGACCATGTGTCTTCAGCTCACCAGTGTGTCTTGTGATCTGACACAGAACAGATCAGAAGATGTCTGTCAAGGGCAGAAAGGTCCTGTGCAAATGCTCCTCACCAACAACATACTTTGGTTAGCACTAAATGACTGGGAGCATTGGGTTTAACTTATAGGAGTTGAAATTTCAAAGTCAAACCCCTGTTAACAAAAGTCAGACACTGGGGGTTGATACTTAGAGGGCAGATGACAACTTTTTCATCTCTTTTCTCTGTCAATAAGGAATTGACTTGCGTTAGTTTCTGGGGCTCAAGGCTATTTTCCTTTAAGATAGCTAATTGATGGGGGTTAAATAAAGCCACACATGTTCACCTAAGGGAAACAGAGGAAATGAAGGATGATTTTAATTATTAGCAAAGTGTCAAAGGGAAAATCTCTCAAATTAATCTTCTCTGGAATTAAACAAATCTTCCTATAATTCATTTTAGTTCCTCTTTAAAAAAACCATTCTTTCTCCTAAACACACAGAGTATTTAGTTAGGGCCCAGTTAAATTACAATAAACAACAAATTAATTGCAAGTACTAAAACATTTCTTTCCAAGGTGTTTGTTTTCTGCGGACTAGTTTTCCTGTGTTAGCTATTGAAGGCACCCCTTTAAAGAAGAGGCTCATTCTGGAGATTAGCAGAAAGAGAGAGCCTTAAACCCAAAATACCCCTCTGTTGTTCAGTC
>NW_022111373.1:67472187-67475707 GCF_000313985.2 Echinops telfairi | reverse complement strand
TCATTGAGTCTGTTTTGTGAGATGGAGGAGGACTTTGTGGACTGGTGTTGGCCATATGGGTTAATGTTGGACTTGTGGCCTTGGGCAGCACTGGGTTGGGGTGTTTTATTAATGTGCACTTAACCTTTATAGAAAACTCTCTCTCATAGATGAGCTTCTGTGGATTTGTTTCTCTAAAGTACCCAGACTAACACAGCTGGTTTATTCAAAGCACCCCTCTTTTGGTTCGCAGCTGAACATTTTAACCACTGTGCTACCAGTGTTCCTTAGCCTTAGCATACCACCCTAAAAATACTATGCATCCCAAGAAGGTAAGAGTCAGAAATGTTAACACATCCCATTGTGACTGGGATTCAGTAAAAGTGAAATCCTCCTGGAGAGGAAAGCAGAATGTTTGTGGCATGGCTTCATGACTAATATTTGTTCTTAATCTGGCACAATTCACCTAGCCATGTTAATAGTTTCTGACTATGATCTGAATCCTCTTCAGTCTTGGAAATCAATCTATTCTTGATAGTAGGGTGGCATTGAAAAGGCTGGCAAAGTTGCCCTCTTGTTTTCCTTCTTATTTGCTTTCCATGCCAGTAAGTAAGAAAACCCCAGTCTCCAGTGTCTCCCTTCTCCGCTATTAGTGGTTTTGCTTGGATTGTTGTTTTCATTCTTCTGCCCGCCCCCCGCCCCCCCGAAAGACACACGGGATAGTAAAAGAAGAGAAAAAGTAGAGGAAGGGACCATGGACTGAAGATTGAGGATGGTAAATGTAAGATGAAATTACCAGGACCTAAATAAGCATCCTCGACCTCCCTGCCGTGAGTATTGTGTGCTGACACTGCAATGGGCCTGCCATCTGCAGCCTCAGAAGAAAAAGAAAGGAAGAGACATCTGAGGTTCCCACACAATCAACGCTGGCGGCCCAAAGCCTGAATCAGAGTGTTACCGTCATTTTCAGACTGGCAATGTTCTTTGTTTATTTTGTTTTAACTTTATATCCTTATGCAGAATTTCTGGAAGTTCTAGAAAAGAGCTTTCAATGGGTGATTTTTTGCCAAGAGTGACCACCCAGTACCTGCAGGGTTTAATGACACTCAGATAAAGGATGCTCAGAAAATACACCGAAATAGTATTGTAAGGGACCAAGGAGATACCAACTTAAAAGAAAGCATAGGGAGGTTTGTCAAAATTAAAGGCAACAGAGGAAAAACTCCTTCATACACAATTCTGCAAACGTGCTGCTCTATGAGTAGAGGCCTGGACAGACAGGCAGACTGAACAGGTGTGGGGAGAGAAAGTAAATCACCTATGAACATACATAGGTTTGCGAGAGGAGATTCGGGCTGCGCTGTGGTGGGCCTTCTGCAGTTTCACTTCCAGGCTGCACAGTCTCGCCACTGCAGGGAAAATATCTGTACTAAACCTAATGATAGGCTTCTTCTCGAATACCAGCAGCCTGCCCCCCCAAAAGTGTCAGCAGCACAAAGGGCCCCAGTATTCTTTCTGCCATCGCCCTCTAAGTGACACATCCCCCAGCCTCTTGGCTCCCAGCTCCCTGTCTGGACAGGAACACAGCTGGGCTTCATGAAAGGAGGGGTGGGTCCCAGCAGATTACTTTTGTTTAGCCTTCATTGAAAACAAGGGAGTAGGAATCATTTTGCATTTGTTTGGTGTTTAAAGCTCCAACCTGGGGTGACTCCAGAAGATTGCCTTCTCAAAGGGATAAAGGCTAATGGGAACTCATATACAAAAAAAGATTTAAGAAAACCACCCAGAATTTCCTAAAGAAAATTAGCATGGGCAGAAAGATAAAACACTATATTTAAAATGGTAAAAAAAAAAATTAAATTAGCTAAATAGATTAAGGATAAATTGTTTTCTTCTCTTTATTTTCCTTGGAAATTTCCTTCAGACCTGTGACTCCAATTTTCACCTATAAACTAAAGGTGCCTAAAATCAGGCCAGTCTTTTCTATGCACCCAATGCAGATATATAATTTGTATATCACAGCCTCTTCACATGCAACACCTCCCAAATCCAAAATCCTTCTTTAATGACATTCTCCAAATCTTTACCTTCTTCTAGAGACTTTCCTCATTTATCTTGCACTCAGGCATCCCTCCAGTTACATGATTGTTATGTCTCTCCTTATTCTCAGGCCCTTTTAGCATATCAATTCCCATAGCCTAACAATTTCATCTTTCTAGTGAAGTCATGGCTAACATTTGCCATTCAGATGTTATTTGCTAGCATTTGAAGTCATGGCTAACATTTGCCATTCAGATATTCTATGTATTATTTGCTATGTATTACTTCATTTAATCCTCACAGCAATTCTAAGAAGAATATTATAATCCTCATTTTACAGACAGGGAAACCGAGGTGACCTAAATCCTTCTAAAATCTATCTGGTAGAGCAGTGGGTTGCTCCTTGAGCCACTAATGGCAAGGTTAGCAGTTCAAACTCACCAGCCGCTCCATGAGAGATAGAGAGGCTTTGTGCTCCCCTACAGATTTATCGCCGTGGATATTAACAGAGGCAGTTCTGCTCTATCCTAGTGGCTCAGTCGGAATCGACTCAATTTACCCGAGAGCTGAATAACACCTTTTTCTTGGTTTCTTTCCTTTCTTTCTTTCCCCCCTTTTTTCCTTACTCCCTGTACACTCCCCTCCATCTTCACCAAAATTACTTACATACAACTTTGAACATAATTATCTAGATAAATATAATAATCCTTTCATCTGTCCTCCAGAATTATGTTCCTAAAACATCTAATTATTCTATGCCCTCTGTCCACAATGCCCTTTCTGATCTTGTCTTTCTCTTATCTTATCTGTCTTAATTTTAAGGTTCAACTCAAAGATCATCTCCTGTGACATCCCTCCCTTTCCTGATGAATTAAGCCACCATTCTTTGTTATACTGTATGTTTTCTTATCACCTTTCTGTTTAATTTCAATGAATGCAGAGAAATTAATCTCAACTTCCCATTTTCGCATGCATAAGTATTATCATACAAGCAATGTGCACATGTCTTTATTTTCTCCACCCAGGGATAATTCTTTTTTCTTTAATTAATCATTTTATTGGGAGGCTCTTACAAATCTTATAACAATCCACCATTCAATATTATTAACCACACTGTACATATGTTTCCATCAACATTTCCAAAACAATTTCTTTCTACTTGAGCCTTTGGTCTCAGCTCCTATTTTCCCCCCTCCCTCCCCACCCTCGGAAATCCCTGATCAATAATATATTACTATTGTTATTTCATATCTTACATTGTCCATTGTCTCCCTTCACCCACCTTTCTGTTATTCAACCCTTGTGGGGAGCTGTATATCCAACTTTGTGATGGGTTCCTCCTTTCTCCTTGGCCCACCCCCACCCCCCGGCCCTCATGGTATCGCTACTCCCACTACTGTTCCTGAGGGTTTTATCTGTCCTGAATTCTACGTGTCGAGAGCTCTTATCTGTACCAACGTGTGTACTCCAGTCTAGCCGGATTTGTAAGGTAGAACTGGTC
>NW_022111373.1:67469750-67472087 GCF_000313985.2 Echinops telfairi | reverse complement strand
CGGATTTGTAAGGTAGAACTGAGTCATGGCAGTTGGCGGGGGTGGGGTGGGGATGGGGGTGGGGGGTTGGGGAGCATTCAGGAAACAGAGAAATGATGTGTTTCTTCGGTGTTGTACTGCACCCTGATCGAACCGTCTCTTCCTTGTAACCCTTCTGTGGGGAGGGTCCAATCGTCTACAGATGGGTCTGTGATAATACCCATCAGGCACAGCACTGGAAGGAGTTGATGGGTATGGGTTGCCGCAGGTCAGCGAAGTGGCAGGGAGAAATGTCTAACTTGGGCAAGGAAAGGTACGTGCCCATGGACTACGGAGGCACTTTTTCCTTTTCTTTCTTGGCATACAGTTCTACTCAAAATAAGGTGGAAATGCATAGTCTCATAAAGACAGTATATGGTTTTACTCAAATCTGAGAGAGAAAAGCTAGTAACTGAATAAGCACTTTTACTCCTTTAGGGTGTCGCCAAAAAGTCTAGTATACGGAAGTACATAACAAACTCACACATGTTAGAAAAGGCTGATCTAAAAGCTGAAGTTCAAAGTCCTTCTCTATTTACAAAGCCATTGATCTGCTCTCCGGTCTCATCTGCTGTCAGCCCGTTCTTCCTGTCAGCCCACAAGCTGCTCCAGCGGCTGTGCCTTTGCCTCTTCCACTCGGGACTGTCTAAACATTCTGTGCCCTCTGTTGAGGATGCTCTTTCTTGTCTTTCTGGAAAGACTCTCGTCTTTTAAAGTTCAGCTTAAAGACTGTCTTCCTTTTGTTGATAAGGTAAACAAGCATTCTCTGTTATTGTATATCAATGGTGTTATTAGGTGCCTTCTAGTTGACCCCGACTCATGATGACCCCATGTAATCCACAGAGCGTCTGTCTGCTGGATTGCCAGCAGTGGGTCACCAGACTTTTTAGTCCCTCTTAGTCTGGAAACTTCTCTGAAACCTGTTCAGCTTCATAGTAACATACAAACCTCCACCGCCGGGAAGATGGTGACTGCACATGAGGTTCATCAATTGGAAATCAGATGCAGGTTTTGTGCATAGAAGGCAAGAATTCTACCAACTGCACGGCCACTGCTTCTCATACACTCTCCTAAAACACATTCTATCAAGTGCATATCACATAATGTTGCAATCAATCATTCGGTTTCTGTCTCTTCACTAACTTGGCAAGGAGCCCCTCTGGTGTAGTGGTTACGCTGAATGGGAGAAAGACGAGGCTTCTGTTCCCATGAAGAGTTACAGGTTTGGAAACTCACAGGAGCAGTTCTACCCTGTCCTACGGGTCTTGATGAGTTGGAATCAACTTGATGGCAGTGAGTTTGGTTTTCGGTCACTAGATTGTGAACTCCTTAAAAGTATGGTCCGCATCCCAGTCAGCCATATAGAACCATATTGGAATGGCATCTGTAAATATTGGAATGGAAGCAGAAATATTGTTTCTAAACAATTTAGGGGATCAGGTAAGGAGTTTTTCAATTTTATTCTGCCTAAATTATACGTGGATTATATATTCACTTTTAAGCTATGAAGAAGAACATACCAGAAATCTTTGTTTCAGCAGTTGTCCCCTCCCCTTTTTTTCTCAAATACCACAAAATTTCATATTATAAAAGCTGCCACGTTATAAAGGGCCAGTAGATGTTAGCAGAGAGATTGGAAGGAAGCCTGGGGGTAAAGGAAGGAGTTTCTTTCTGCCAGCAACTTAATGTTTTTAACGATCATGCCAGGAATTGTCATTCAGAAATCGATCTCTATCTGAGTAGAGAAATGAATGAGATGCCTATGCAAATGGCTAGATGTCATCATCACCCATTTTATGTGAGAAGCCATGCTAGGAGCATCCACATGTAAAAAAGGGACTTTCGCCAAATTCCAGCCAGCTGCAAGGTCATGAAACCTCACAACACTTATGTCTCCTGAGGGAGCCTTTTCAGCTTTGTGCTTTTTCTGGTGCTAAGAAATACAGACACTTGTGATTTACTACTGGGCACTTATAAAGACGCAGTTAACTGCTTCCGGGGAAACTCAGAAACTCAAATGAGAAAAGCAGAATATATATATTCTATGCTAGAAAGCTTAAGAAATAAAAAAGGCAGAAACCCTATGTGACAAATTGTTGTGGATTTATGAGAACCTGAAAATTCTTTTTTTTCCATTGATGATAGCTTGAATGCATAGAAAAAATATATATAATTGTAGGCACTGTAATGAACACATTTAGTCATAGCATATACACTGTGGTAGTCTGGGTAGACTAGGGAAACAAATCCAGGGAGATTCATATGTGTATAAGAAAGAGCTTTATATACAAGAGCAATTGAATATTGAGAAAGCATCCC
>NW_022111373.1:67466691-67469498 GCF_000313985.2 Echinops telfairi | reverse complement strand
ACACCAAACGCAGGAAGATCACAGACCAGTAGGTGGAAAGTCTTGTGGATCCACAGGCAGTAGAGGCATGTCAGTGCTGGCAGGGGTCTACACATGGCTCTTTCAACTCCTGGGCTCTAACGTAGCTCCCTGTGTCTTGTCAGCAAATGCCTCACAGGGATTGAGTGTGTCTCTCGCCTCCAGTGAGCTATTTATCTCCTTAGTGCCTCCAAATGAGGTCATCAAGCTGTGATCTGATTGACAGGCTAAACTTTACTCTTAAGCCTCAAATTGGCAACAGATTATGTAACTACCATATACACCATTCATTGACTTCTGACTTTTTTGCAATCAACATTTAGACAAAGCACAGGCGTTTTGATTCTCACTTACAGAATAAAATGTTGATGACATAAAATTAAAGATCTAATCAATAGAAGGTAGAGGACAAAAGGTGGTGAGGAAAAGTGAAAGAAAGTGAGACTTACTAAATAAAATCCCTCCTTATTTAAAAGGAACTCTAGGTACTAAACAAAGTTGTAAGAAAAGTTAAAACTATACAGTATTTAAAGGTACAAATATAATTTCCCCTTGCCTCCACAAAAGTGCAAAAACCTTGAAGACATTCGTACAAGTAATAAGATGAAGTGAAGTCGTGGTTGGGCGGCTAACTACAAGTTCTCTACTTGGAAACCACCAGCTGCTCCGCAGAAGGAAGACTTGATTTTTACTCCTGTGCAGAGTTAGTCTCAGAAACCCCCAAGGGATGTCCTAGCCTGCCCTAAAGGATCACTGAGAAGGAACCAACTCAATGGCAGTGAGATTTGTTTGTTTGTTTGGTTGGTTGGTCAGTGAGCTGGATCCACATCCTTCATAGCAGATCATTGCCTTTATGAGTTTCTGAGGCTTTAACTCTTAAGTGGAGTAAAAAGTCTCAATTTTCTCTTGAGAAGCAGCTGATGGATTCAAACTGCTGATCTTGGGGTTAGCAGCCCAACTCACCATGCCACCAGGGGAGAGAGTCAATAGAAAATGTCTGTTTTATTGTCTGTAGGGAAACAGAACTAGTTTCTCTCTCTCTCTCTCCATACACACACACACACACACACACACACACACACACACACACACACGCACGCATATGGATAAGTCATAAAGTAGTGTTACAAAATCATAGTACCCTTTATTGAACAAAAATACCAAAGCATAAAGCTACTGTTTCTCAACAGATCCTCTCTCTAATTCTATACACTTCAGAAGGTGATGTGTCCATCTCTCTAAACTTTCCCCAGAATTTGGAATCAGAATTCAGTACGCTTTCTGATTTACACTAAATCAAAATGGCAGCTTGAGTGTTCTTGAGGAGGGGCTCAACTTCTGTTCCTTTTCAATGAGGAACAAAAGGAAGTCTGAGAGTCAAGATCAGGTCTGTAATTTGAATAGGGCAAGGTCTTTTTCCAATGAATTTTTATAAACAAATAGGTTCATTATCATAATGGGGGAAAATGTCTGGCCTTTTTCCCACCAATGCAGTTTTACATTTTCTTAAATTGTCTTCCTAACAAGACCGTATGCACCTCATGTGTCCTTCTAATAAAAATCTAATCAACATCACCACTTTAAAAAGACTGGCAGGTATTGGACTTCCAGGAGAACCTCTTGCCTTGAGGGTGCCTAATGAATGTACTCATTTAATGCCCTCCTTGCTGCATCTTGACATGTTAATCTGGCAGACATGGTCTGCCACTGTGAATGAATATTATTGAAAATTTTGCATTATTACCAACCCCTATTGTTTGTTTAAATAGTGTTCAGTCACTTAAGAGTTTAATCTGTACAAGTCAACGTTTCCTGTATTGCAGTTCATAGCTGCCTATATTCATATAATTTCCTTTTCTCAACAGTGTTTTAAATTCTATACCTTTGGCTAAATGATGACCCTATTGATGTGCAGTAATTACCCATTGGGCTGCTAACCACAAGGTCAACAATTCAAAGCTACCAGCCAACTCTGGTAGTTGAAAGAAGAAATATGAGATTTTCTACTCCTGTTAAGATTTACAGACTCAGAAACTCACAGGGACTGTTCTAATTGCCCTGTAGAGTTGCTGTGAGTCAGCATTGACTTGATGGCAGTAGAAGTGAAACCCAGCGGGATGATTGATAGTGTTCTCTTCTAGAAAGTGACAATGAAGTCTTTAAGGTAAACCAGAAATGCATATATATACCAGAGATATGTGAATGGATGTAGGGCTGGCACTTAATTCCAACCCAATCTAAGAACAATTAGTTCTTATGACATGACCTTGAATGATTCGCACCCTCACTAAAGATACTGGTGTTATAGCAAAGTGTGGTGAAAAACCTAGATAGTGCCTGGCTACCAGAAGGAATAGCATCTGAGGTTAAAGGCTTGTCTTAAAACAAGCAGCCATTTAAGTGAGGTGTCAGCTGAGTCCACATGGCAGAAGCTCACCAGCCTGTGAGATTCAAGGATTGTGAAGAATTAAATCTAAATCCAAGGAATGGTATCAGGGATGTGAATAGCCTTACTAACATGCAGAATGCATTAAAGATGGATTACTGCAGATGCAGTAAAGTTAAAATTAACATTTTATCATTTGATCCCCTTTTGATCTATTTCAAATTAGTTCTAGCTTTTAATATTTTCTGCTTTCTTTTCATTTGAGGTTATACTTTGTTATTATTATAAGGGCTTTTTTTGGTTGCTATTCTATATATGAAATGCAGGATAGGTAAATCAATGAGATAGAAATGAGATTAATGGTTCATTGGGAGTATGACAGGAGAGGTTGTGGGGAAATGAG
>NW_022111373.1:67455915-67465672 GCF_000313985.2 Echinops telfairi | reverse complement strand
CACATTTTCTTTGCATAAAACTCTCTCTTATACATGAGTTGCTGTGGATTTGTTTCTCCAAAGTACCCAGACTAATACAATGGCGATCAAAGATTTTTTTTCTAATCATGTAGACATCGTTAAATAGGTTTTATTTGAAATAAACCTACATACCTATGAACTGGAACCCTAGTAGGCAGACTTTTTTATTTACAAGCATAGCACTATCTGTATGTATCTATATAAAGATGAGGAGTTTTACTTAAAGAACTGGGCTCACACGCAATGGGGCAGGTAAGTCAGAACTCTGTGCGTCAGGTGGCAAGCTGGAGATTCATTCTTAAAGGATTTCATCTGAAAAGTCATAGGTCAGGCAGCAGGAAGAGAGCAGTGTGGAAAAAGAGGGTTCTGGCAAAATACCTTTTTATACTCTGCAGGCAGAACACACCTCAAGGACATATGCTTTTCAGCATCTTCATTGATAGCGTTAGATTAGATTACATTATGGTAGAAGTATAGCATTTGACAAAATCAGTGGGATCCATAGGCCAGACAAATTGACAGATAAAATTAACCATCACAGTGTCTAAAGTTCATGAATCAAAAACCGGAAGTGAACATATTGCAAAGTTATAAATCTGAATAACTGAATTTCCAAAAATAGAAATTTAGGAAAAATAGCTTAGGGGGCCTAGGACTGGAATTGAGGAAGGACGAAATCCTTTCCAAAATAAATTCTATACTATATGATTTGTTTTTAGCAGCAGAAAAGAGTAACTTAATTTAAAAAAAAAAGAAGATTTCATATCTTCCTATGCTACAGGACTACAGTGGAAATTAAGGAGCCCTGGTGGCATGATTGGTTAAGTGTTGGACTGCTAGTCAGCAAGGAGCATGGTTCAAAGCCTCCAAGGAGGAAGATGGATTGTCTGCTCCCATAAAGATTTATAGCCTTAGAATCCCTTCAAGGTCATTCTAAGCAGTCATTGTAAGTCAGAACCAACTCAACAATAGTGGGTTTGGTCTTGGATTTGTGTCTTGTGATAATTAGACAGGAAAGTTAAACAGGATACAAGTTTCATAAGCTAAAAGCGATATACCAAGGTAATATTAAAATAGAACTAACATGAAAGACATTGAAAAATGTGACGTACAATACAAATATCAGTTGCTACCAATAAGAGAAAAAAATAGAAGCACAGGATTGAGGGTACATTTAACCTGAACCTTGACTTTGTCTGTTATTATGAAATCCCCAGATGCTCCTTGATTTCCAGGTCTTCCTCTGGAAAATGGAGTCTGCACAGGGGCCAGGAATACAGACTCTGGAGTTAGGTTGCCTGAGTTCAAATCCCACTTCTACTAGCTATGTGACTGACTGTAGGTAAATATACCTCTCTGTGCTTCCACTGTTTCATTAGTAAAATGAGAACAGGATGAAGTCTAAAGTTCATGTATACAAAACAATATAGTCCCTCTCAAAGTACCAGCTATATACATGTTTCTTAATCTTATAGCTGAATATTATGGAAAGACATTTTCAACCCTTCTTACTGTTTAATCTCTTTTTATATATAACTAATGTGTTGCTGTTGTTAGATGATATCTAGTCAATGTTTTACTTCTTTTGTTGTTAACTGACATTAGCTCTGTGTGACAGAGTTTAACTATGACATAAGGTTTTCTAGACTGTAAACTCAGGAGCTCTGTTGGTGTAGTGGTTACTACATGTTGGGCTTCTAACTGCAAGGTGTGAAGATCAAAACCACCAGCCGCTCCATGGGTGAAAGATGAGGTTTTCTATTTCTGAGAAGCCTCAGAAACTCATAGGAGCACTTCTATCCTGTCCTATCGGGTGGTTATGAGTCAGAATCAACTCAGGGGCAGTCAGTGTGGTGTTTTGGAGGCTGTAAACTTTCTGGGAGATCTTTTCTCCATTGAGCCAGTATTTGAGCTAGAATTGTCAAGCTTTGGGTTAGCAGCTGAGCATTCAACCACTGTACCACCAGATCTCCTCGTGAAAACTGTAGGTGTCTGGCATTCAAATATAAGGCTGTCTTCTCCCTCAAAGATTTACACTCTTGGAAATCCAAAAGGGAAATTCTGCTCTGTCTTATAAGGTAAATATGAATCAGGATGGCAGTGAATTTAGGTTTTGTTTTGTGGACTAAAATATATGGTTACCAATTCAGGATCATTGACAAATTAGCTAGGTTAGCAATAAATCAATAATATATAAACACAAACTCAATTTAAAGTACTGAAATTTAAAAGAGATTGTAATCCTGCAGTACAGTTAATAGTTTGATATGGCGCTTCTAGCCATAGTCTTTGTGACTCCCGCCAAAACCTCTTTTCTGATGGGTAAGAGGGGGGGAGTTTCTGAAAGGAGTATATGATTCAGTATATTTAAAGGGTGAATTATTATAGTTAAAACATGGAACTCTAATGATTCCATCTTAAACCCATCCCACTTTTATGAATCAATGAAGAGGAATAAATGCATTTTAATTGTGGTGCTAAAGAATACTGAAGGTAGCATGGACTGCAAAAAGGCCTACCCCATCTGTCGTGGAAGGAGTACAGCCGCAGTGTTTCTTAAAGGCAAGGGTGGCAATCCTTGTCTTACCTGCTTCGGAAATATAATGTCCAAAGAGATCAGTCCTTGGAGAAGGGTATGATGCATGGTAAAGTCGAGGGGCAATGCAAAAGAAGAAAGAGCTCAATGGGATGGATTGGCACAGTGGCTGCAGCAATATGCGTAGGCCTAGGAGCAATGGGGAGGATGCTGCAGCGCCATGTGAGGTTTACTTCTGTGGTGCAGAATGTACTAGGGGTCACAATTGCCTCAATGGCACCTAACAACAAACTTATGAATGAGCTTATTAAATTGAAAATGAGCTCTCTCAGAAGCAGGAGGTGGGGATTGCACTACCAAGGAAGAAGCAGCAGGATTGGAGTACATTATTAAGACCTCAATGTCCCTGTCTAGTGAACCTCTTTAATTCCAGGGACAGAAAGCTGACACCAGAGAAGCTGGAAAGGAGCAGTAGCGGCAGAGCCAGAGCACTCGTTAGAGTGATGTTCCCTGGCCCATGACCAAGTAAAGCTAAGTGCCTTCGGGCAGTAGTCTTGCTGGAAGAGAGGGGTACCTTCAGGTATTTATTTGGGGAACTAGGTTTGCTTATCCATCTTGTTAGAGCTGAGTGCCTTCAGACTAAGCTATCACAGAATGGCTTGCTCTTTGATCATTTATCATCAGTAGCATGGTCAGAGGAGAGCAGAGGCCAATGGGCTGTATGATTGAGTGGTCAAGGAACAGAGACAGGAGTGCCCAGAGGCAAGGCTTAGAAAAGGCTCTTCTGACTACACTGAGCATTTCTGTTCCTGAAATGTAATTTGTTAACTTCCTAAAAAGCACCATAACTTAGAGTATGCTCTCTGAGTTGTGTGGTCATTTCAATGAATTATCAAACTGAGGAGAAATTGTGGGAAGGAGGGTTGGTATCAGCATTGGTAAATGAGAAATGAGGGTAGAGACATGTCTGACTCCTGCCTCATAGAAATCACCCTTGGCCAGTGCTGATGGCGATTTTCCTTCTTACCACTTGTGCACATGTTGAGGCTAATGTCCACAGAGGTTAGCCAGATACTTAACATGTATAAGGACCTTCCCATGTTGGGGTGGTGTTCGTGACAATGAGGGCTACAAATCCAAGCAAGTTGAAGGCATGGTCCTGGAAGAGTTCATGGATATATACACGGCGAAGAAATTTGCAAACTGTTTCTAGAACCTTCAATGACACAGTACTATAGAGTGGGGTGGTTAAGAGGGAATTGAACACTAGGTCCCCTTCTGTGCTTGCAAATTTCATAATTATCTCTCAAAATCATGGAGGAGAAAAGCGTTTTCTCACTCCCTCTCCAAGCCTTCCTCTCTCTTAACATACATACTGTTCCTCATACATTGCAAGTTATTTCTTTATGTTCAGGGGAAGGAAAAATTGCTTCTCAGATGTGAGTTTTGTTTTTGTTTTGTTTTTTTGTACTTGGAGGGAAGTTTGCAAATCAACTTATTTTTCCATTCAACATTCCATACACATTTTGTTTAATGATATTGATCGTAATTCCCATGGTGCAACAACACCCACTTCCTCCCTGTGTTTTCCATTCCCACTGGTTCCACTGTCCTGACTTGTCCCTTTCCGTCTTCTGAAATTCATCGCTTGGCAAACGCTGTCCTTTCCATTTATTGTTCTCCATAGTCTGTACCTCTCTGGAGTTACTATATGTTGCGTATGCTTATTCTTGGCTCAAAGCTGAGAGGTCACAGAGGTGACAAAGGCCTATAGTCTCAAGAGCTTCACCAACCTCTGTCCACCCAAAAACCCTGGCCCTTTTTAAGATTTTGAGTTTTGTTCCACCTTTTCCTTCAAATCTATGCTTGACCTTCAGTTTGTGATCCCTTTCAGTGTAAACTATAATGATAGCCAAGTACCATCTGGGACTTTGGGTCTCAGAGTTGTAGAGGCTGACAATGTTTGCGTGGCCCATTGATCCATTGGACTGTTTCCACATTGCTTTGATTTTCTTCCCCTTTCTTTGCTCTGGATAGTGAGAGAATCATGATTGCTCCTTAGAGAACCACTTACAAGTTTTTAAAGCCCCAGCCACGACTCACCCAAGTGAAGCACAGAACCTTCTCTTTGTAGACTATGCTGTGCCAGTTGATCTTGATGTCCTTCATGACTATGGTCCTGAATCCCCCAAGCCAGGGATGCATTCCCTTAAGGTGTTTGGTTACGATTAAGAAATTTTCATAACTTTCCTCTTGCATACATTCATGAATGCATTAGAAGCATATATGAATACATATGCAGAACTACCATGGACTGTTAAAAGGATAAACTGATCTGTCTTGGAAGAAGTACAGCCAGCGTGCTCCTTAGAGGGAAGGGTGGCAAGACTTCATCTTATATACTTTGGAAATGTTGTCAGGAGAGACCAGTCCCTGGAGAAGGACATCATGCTTTGTAAGTAGAGGGGTAACAAAACATAGGAACAATTGTGGGGATGGCACAGAACCAATGTTTCTTTCCATTTTGCGTAAGGTCACTATGGGTCAGTATCAACTCGATGGCACCTAACACAACAGAAGCAACTTCTGTCAAACCTATACAGGCAGGCCTCAGACATAGGGTGGGTTCGGTTCCAGACCTCCACAACAAAATGAACATCACAATAAAATGAGTCTCAGTATACATAAAAATGTATATATAGTTTAGTCTATTAAGTGGGCAATAATGTTAAGAAAAAGTGCAAAATACTGGCACAAAGCCATGAAGTGAACTCATGTGGTTGGCAAAATGGTACTAACAAATTTGTTCCACCCAAGGTAGCCAAAATCTTAAATTTGTAAACACCACAATATCTGCCAAGCACAAGATAGTGAAGCACAATAAATCATGATATGCCTATATGTGTTCATGGATCTAATCCTATTTACTTCCTATACCTGTTCAGTTTGGGTACAGACCTAAGCATCCACTTAGGGATGTATGTTATCACTGTGATTGCAGGAGTGTATGTTTACTAGCATTAACCAGTAAATCTGCCACAGTGAACTCTCATAGTCCTCCCAGCATCTTTCTTTGCCTTGATTGTTTTTGCTGACTTCTCTTTATTGATATTGCCTTTCCCTTCACTCAAGTGAAGACATGTCTACCTTCAAGTGAGCAATGAAACAGCTATCATTAAAAGTCAAAAATGATTTCATAAAGAAAAAAAAACAATAAAACATCATTGGATGGTTACCAGGAGTGAGAGGGTAAGTCACTAATTAAAGAACAGATGTGAGCAGCTTTGAAGATCTGGCCCAGGTCTTGACTCTGTGCACGTAGAAATGCCACAGCAAAGCCTGTATGAGAGAGACTGAGGATGCCTTGTGAAGAAAGTAGGGATTTTTCTCATGCCATCTCTGTTGGATCCATTTCAAAATGTGTGACCTTTCACTCCACACTCAACCATACCCAATGCTGAATTACCAAATAAACAAGGTAAGCACAGACTTATTTGTGCTTTCTTACTATTCTGTAGTGAGCATTTCCACAGTTCTTCATCACATCAAAGATTCTGCTTCTAGGTATGGTTGGCATCTGTCTCTCTCCCAGTCCCATATGTAGCATCTTCCTACAGCATTGAAACTTCTTTGCAAATGTACAGTCCCTGGCATGAATAAAGTATACAGTTAGCAAGGTAAGCTAGGATTGCCTGCCCTCACTAGTATGTAGTGAACAGTTTCACATATTATTCATTACATGAAAGATATACGGAACATCTCACATACTTTGGACATGTTATCATGGCAGATTAGTGAAGTAGAAGACCAGGAAAAAAGAAGCCCCTCAATGAGATGGATTGACATATGTTCGCAATAGTGGACTCAAACTTAACCATTGTGAGGATGGCAGAGGACCGGGCTTTCAGTGTTTCACTCTGTTGTACTTAGGATCTTATGAGTCAAAACTGACTTTGTGGAACCTAACAATAACACAAACATCTTATTTAATGAGTACTCTGCCCCTGGTCATATCAAAGCCTCTTGGAGAGTTTGGGCAAAATCCGCTGTCTGGCTCTGCTGGGTCCAAGGCATCACTTTCTATCATCTATGGAAAGGAAAAGAATCATCTATGTGGAGAATCTATACAGTATGCTTAAGATTAAATAGCAGAATCTTTTCTGGCTGTTTTAAGCAGGAAGCGAATTATTAGAGAATCTTGAGTAAATTACAGAATCTCTGAAAGACGGGAAAGCACAATCTTACCTGAGATTCCAGGAATAACTTTCAGCTCCCCACCACTCCAAAGCACAAGCCAGGAAAAGGACATGCTTTACCCTCGCATCAGAAACAAATCTTCTCTGCCACAATCACAGAAAAATGTGCTACCCCAACCAAAACTGGGAATATGTTGCTGCTCTCACCAACCTCTTCACTCAGCTTCAATCAAATGGATGTCACTAACCAACCGCCTACCTCACATAATTTTTTTTCTGGATCCATTCTCCTACCTGATGTCTGAACAAAGGTCTGAAGTCTTTTTCTTAATGTCAAAATGGGCTCAGATGTGTAGTACTTTATTTAGGTTTGGGGTTGGGAAGGTAGAGTTCACATTGTGAGAAAACCATCACATGTGAAAATAAAACTTTCTTTAGAATTTACAGATAGCCATGAATGAGAGTTGTTCCTGAATCTCCGATCTATTTGCATCATTTCCAAAGCATAGAGATTCAAGAAGAATTATGAAATACTTGACCTAAGCTACCCTCCATGGGAGGAACCACTGTCATTGAGGACCTGCCCCTTTTTCAATGCCCTTTAATTTTTCTGAGCCTAATGTCCTTTTCCAGAGACTGATCTCTCCAGGTAACATCTTCAAAGTCTCACCCTTCTCACTTCGAAGAAGCATTCTCGCTGAACTTCATCCACGGCAGATTTGTTTCTTCTTTTGGTAGTCCTTGACAATTTCAATATTCTTTGCCAACACTGTATAATTCGAATGCGTTCATTCTTCTTCAGTCTTCCTTATTCAATGCCCAATTTCCACATGCATGTGAGTGAGGGAAAAATATCATGGCTTGGGTTAGACACGCCTTAGTTTTCAAAGTTACAAAGTCACTTTAAAGAGGTCTTGTGCAGCAGATCTACCCAATTCAATCCATTGTTTGATTTCTTGAATGATACTTCCATGAATATTGATTGTGGATCTAAGCAAAAGGAAATGTTGACAATTTCAATATTTTCTCAGTTTTCCATGATGGTACCTATTCTTTCTGTGAATGAAGAGGGACATGAAAGGATAGCAATTTGATGACATAAGAGAAGTGAAAAAAACAATGACAGTAAGGGAGGTGTTGTCAGCCATCCAAAAAGATGAATTTGGACCATGTTTCCAAGAACGGAATTGCAGATTTGACAAACGTATTAAGTGTAATGGAGAGTACTTTGAAAGCGATAGGTTGTTTTATTTAAAAAAAATTAAATACATAGCTTTGAAAAAAATCCAGTGTTTTTTTTGGGGGGTACCCCCTTGTGTATGTAAGTATGTGTATAAACAGTCATAAGGAAATTCCATGTTCTTTTAATCCAATTTTTCCATTAACTTTTTGAAGCCTTTTTCTATATTCTCTACCATTCCCTCTCACAATTAGGGCCTACCTTGATGCTGAGAAGTGCAAAAAAAATCATGAACTCAATTCTTTTTCAACATTATTAACAATTTATAATTTATAATCTGTAAACAAAACCGTTAGACGTATTTGCCTTTATACTGAATTATTGTGAATGAATTACACCCTGGGAACACTGATAATTAGAAGAAAATTACACTGATATCTTCAAGATATGGGAACACTGTTCAAGGGGACAAAGACAAGGGAGCAATGATAAAGAACACATCATGGGTATATTCTATGGACGATGAGATGTGCTGTGCTGGTCCCTCTCTGAATGGAAGAAGAGACAGATACATGAGCCTACTGGAGCAAAAGATCTCCTCCTATGTCCTGGGTGTGCATTTTCTTTGAAGAAGCCTCTGCGTGTGATGAGGTGAGTGGGTTGGTTCCTAAGGGTGGCAACATCTGAGCACATCAGATGAGGGCTGGACTAATTGGACTGTGTGAGTTATTTGAATGGCAAACACTAGATCTGAGGATGACCCTGCTTCCTGGATACCAAGAAAGGGATTATTGACATTCAGACCAGGAAGAAACTCCAGGTACTTGTATTAACTGTACAGAGACCCAGGTGAATCAGGGAAAGAGGCTACATATCAGTAATTGCCTATAGAGCATGTTTATGCTTGATCAAGTTTATGCGTTATATTTCCCTG
This sequence comes from Echinops telfairi, assembly GCF_000313985.2. NCBI lineage: Eukaryota > Metazoa > Chordata > Mammalia > Afrosoricida > Tenrecidae > Echinops > Echinops telfairi. Next base: position 67,456,805 of record NW_022111373.1, on the reverse strand, counting down.
TGCTGTGCAAGCCACCTATGTTGTGGTCATTCTTCAGTAAAGGAGGTCTACATAGGCTTATTTGACAAGTTAAGAAGGTAGGTCTACCGTATTCCCTTGGTCTCTGGAGTCCCACTTGTTCCACCCACACTATCTTTCGTGGGGGAGGCATTAGGACAGAACTCAATGATTACTTCATTGAGATTTTTCTGTCCTGAGCAGAGTGCTGTTTAATTAGCTTAGGGATTCCATTTCCAGAACCCAAGTCATGCACAACATATGTTTCTTAAAGACGAAAAGAAAGTAGTAGTTAATATGATGAAATGGGGATGAAGACGATCCTGTTTCACTTGGTACATTGAATGGCATTCTGTGGTCTCCCAAAATTAACTCTCCTTGGGAAAAATTGTGCATTCTCTGACTTAAGATTAGATGATTGATTTGATACTGATTGGTATATAATCTTTGAAGAGAAAAAAGATAATTTGTTTAAAGATATGTGTCCTTTAATGCAAGTACTATAAAAGAATTTAGTCAAAGATTTATTAGTGTTATTTCTTCTTAAAAATATCTTAAAACCAAACATTATCCCAAAGTGGTAGGCTGTGTATATTAAATTGTTAATAAATCAGAAGTTAAATGAATAGTATATTAAAACCAAAACAAAATGAGTTATTGTTTTTCCCACAATTAAGAAATGGCTCCTTCTCCTACCTACAGAATTTTCACAGAGATTAGAGAATGACCTGTTTTATTCAACAACAAAAAAGCTTTGGGCAAAATTGTTAGCAAACCACAAACATGGCGTCTGAGCTCAAGCACCAAAAAGACTAATACCGCTCCTTTGGGCAATACAGAGTCTGACCAATAGATCAGAAGAAAGAAAATACTGCATTTGTAGCAAACTTGGA
>NW_022111373.1:67453694-67455098 GCF_000313985.2 Echinops telfairi | reverse complement strand
ATACTCATCGTTGTTAGTTCCCCATTCCCCCCATCATCCCATGCCATACCCTTAGACAATTATCAATCCTGTACAACACTACCCAGAAACAAGTAAAATGAAAGCAGCACTGAAAACAACATAGAAATAGTACAAAGGCACCAAAAAAAGGAAAAAAGTCAATACAAACACAACAAAATTGCAGCAACAAACTTACATATGTCAATAATGACACTGAATGCCAATGGATTAAATACACAAATCAAAAACAGAGAGTGGCAGATTGGATTAGAAAACAAGGTTCATTTATATGCTGCCTGCAAGAGACACACCTTAAACTCAAAGACAAAAATAGACTAAAAATTAAAGGATGATGAAAAAGCTACCAAATCAATGGCAACCATAAAAAGGCAAGAGTGGTCATATTAATTTCTGCTAAAATAGACTTACACACTAATAACATAAGGAGAGTCAAGGATAGACACCACATAATGATGAAAGGAATAATACACTAGGAGCATATAACTTTAATAAACGTACACACAGCCAATGAAAGACACTCTAAATACATCAATCAAATTATCACAGAATTAAAAACGGAAATAAACAGCTTGACAATAACAATGGGAGACTTCTACACACCATTCTCAAGGAAAGACCATTCATCAGGAAAGAAATTCAATAAAGAAATTCAATAAAGAAACAGAAGAGCTTAACAACACAATCAACCAGTTCGACTTCCAATACATATATAAAGCACTTCACCTGATGACAACACAGTGCACATTCTTCTCTAGTGCAAAGTACCTAAGCTAGAATATAAAACAAGCCTCAACATATTCAGAAAGACTGAGATCCTACAACCCATTTTCTAAGATCACAACACTATACAACTGGAAATCAACAATAGAAAGAACAGGAACATAAAAACAAACATCGGGAGTGAAAAACATACTACTTAAAGACTACTGGATAATAGATCAAATCAAGGATGAAATGTGGAAATTTCTTGAAACAAACAAGAATGAGAACACATTATACCAAAGCTTTTGGGACATAGCAAAATCACTTATTAGAAGGCAATTTATAGCAATCAACACATGAATGAAAAAAGAGGGGACATCTAAAATAAATATCTTAAAACAACATTTGTCTGTTATATAGACGACACTTCAAATTCACTAGTTGATATCACTGTATTATATATGACACAGAGAAGACTAGGACATATTTAGAATTTTTTTCTTTTTTTTTAAAATCATTTTATTAGGGGTTCATACAACTCCCATCACATTCTATACATACATCAATTGTGTAAAGCACATTCGTACATTCATCACCCTCATCATTCTTAAAACATTTCCTCTCCACTTAAGCCCCCATCATTAGGTCCTCATTTTCCCCTCCCTCCCCGCTCCCCCCTCC
>NW_022111373.1:67450606-67452524 GCF_000313985.2 Echinops telfairi | reverse complement strand
TGATCAAAGAGCAAGAGACAAGAAAGGCGAGGCTTACTGAGCCATTTATCTCTCCGCCCTTCAATTAATCCCACATGTGTTTATCGACCAGGTTGGCACAATAAACTAACTACCTCAGTATACAAGAGACTTAAAGAAGTTGATGCAAAAATGGAATTGTAAGCTAATGGAATTTTTCCACAAACATTTTCAAGACCCGTCATATATATGAAGAAATATCAACCCACTCATAAAATTAATATTTTCAAAAATCAGGTATTTTAGATACTGTGGAAGTGGCATAGGGGCCACATCTGACCTCCACTGCTTACACGAGGGGAAAGAAGAATGTAAGTATCCAGGTTAATCTCTATGAGGCAGAGTTCAGGGATATCACTATTCTCCAACATTTTTACTGATTCTGACATAAACTATTTCTCTCACACTTCTCTTCTGTCTTCAATAAGTCATAACAATTGCCACACAGAATTCACAGACAATACTCACAGCTATGAGGTTTCTTGGGGAAAATAATAGGTTACAATTTAAGATCTTTGAAGATATAGTTGTTTGTTCTGCAATGCCTTTTCTTGACCATACTCATAGGTATGTCTTTCTCTGGCCCTCTGCATCAGCCACATGGTCCCATGGCCTCTGCCTGCTCCAGCAAGTGTTACAAAGTGTTGTAAAGCTCTATTAATGCTGATAAATGCCCAAAGGGCACCCAACTCTGCAAGTCAGCCTCCTGCCCCAAAGGCACTGAGCTTTATTTGTTCTCCGGGGCAGGAAGCCCACTGTACTGTACCATGGTCTCTGTTTTGCAGTGTTTGCTGCCTCTGCTACAGTTCCACCACTTCCCATAGGAATCTGGGATATGCTTCATTCATGAATCTTCTTTCTTGGTGGAAATTGTCTCATCCTGCTTCTGATATACCTCATTTTATCCTCAGAGGAATGGCAAATATCATCAATTCCCTCATTAGAAACCTCTATATCTTATTTGCACATTCCCACTCAGTCATTCGGTTGAAGTTACAAAGACTATAGATTGAGGAGCCATAACAAGTAATTTCATTTCAACGCAGAAACATAGTTTAGTGAAACTGTGTATGAAACTCACAAACTTCTCCTACAATCTTACCTGTGCTCAGTTAAGTAAATTTGATTTTAGAAGGAGCAATAAAAACTTAATCTTTCCCCTTAATAAGACTCAAAGTTGGTGACTTCTATATCAGTAGAAATTTTCTTCTAGTTTTAATCTATAACTCTTGCTTTCCCTACAATAATTTTTAATAACTAACATATGATATAAAATTATTTTGATTCTAAGCAAATTCTCTATTTTTAAATTTAATTGAATCATTTCCAAATGCTTGCTTCCAAAGTTGTTTTTGTTTAACTTTTTTTTGCTCTCTGTAGACTCATACATGCAATGTTATGAGCATTTTCTCTCTGGGCAACATCCTCGCTAGTCATATGTGTTTAGTTTGTTCTCTTTGTCTTAACAGAAACACCACTGCATCAGGTCAAGTTAAAGCAGATTAAATTTGGATTAGAGGCATTTCTGGTGTAAACATGGATGTGTTAGTGTTTTCTCTCCTCTCTTCTTGGAAATCAAACAAAAGAAACAAAAAATTTAAAAATTCCCCATAAACTTCATTTTTGGCAAAACTAGGAAACGGATTTAAAGTACAGCTACAAAATAAACTTTAAGAATTATACCACATCAGGCAAACCACACATGGCACAAAAAGGCAAGTGAGTCACAAAATAATCCAATGGCAGTAGCTCTCAGAGAAATGCATCTCCAGCAAGTGAGACATTCCCTGAAAACTGGGGCAGCTTACACTCTGCTTGTAGTAATGGATGTAGGATCTGGGTGAGCCAGGCTAGCAACAGAAAAGTTGGGGGTCACAGTTAATTTTAGAGAAGCAGAGAA
>NW_022111373.1:67447814-67449027 GCF_000313985.2 Echinops telfairi | reverse complement strand
ATGGGATCAGATACCAAGCATCTAAGACCCAGAACAAAATCATACCCAAGGTGAATGGAGGGGGTGGGGGCATAGAGTGGAGACCCAATGCCCATCAGTAGACAATTGGACATCCCCTCACAGAGGGCTCACAGGGAAGAAATGAGCCATTCAGGGTGCAATATAGCACTGATGAAATACACAAGTTTCCTCTAGTTCTTTGGTGCTTCCTTTCCCCAAGTAGCATGACTTCAATTCTGCCTTACCAATTAGATTAGACCATAACATGCACACTGCTACAGACAAGAGCCTGCAACACAGAGAATCCAGGATAGATAAACACCCCAGGGCCAACAATGAGAGTAGAGATACCAAGAGGAATAGGGAAGAGTGGGGGAAGAACGGGGGAATCTATCACAATGATCAACCTACAATCCCCTCTCAGGGGGACGAACAATGGAAAAGTGGGTGAGGGGTGATGGAGGATGATGTAAGATATGAAAATAATAATCTATAACTTATCAAGTGTTTGTGTGGGAGGGGGGCCGGGTAGGGAGGGGGAAGAAATGGGGAGCTGAAATCAGGCTCAAGTGGGAGGAGATTGCTTTGAAAATGATGATGGCAGCACATGTGCAAGTGTGCTTGACACAGTGGATGACTGTATGGATTGTGATAAGAGATGTAAGATTCCCCAATAAAAGTATTTAATAATAAAAAATTCTTTTAAGGTTATTTTTAAATGGGTTATTTAAAAATATTTTTCGCTTGTTTATCATTAATTGAAGGATTTTACTTGGTACAGCTATGTCGATGTTTCATAAATTTCAGTAATACTGCATTGAAAAAGAAAAAAAATCTCTCATGAACCACTAAGGTTAGCTATAATTTTTTTAATAATGTAATTTAAATATTCATAAACAAAATTAAATTAGTTATATACTTTAATTCTCATACATCAGATACAACAATCAGAAGTTGGTTTACAAATAAATTTTAATTACAAAAATAAAATCAAAATTAACAGATTACATTTTGTGGAAACTAAATTACTGCTCACTTGCTGACACTTCCAAAACCTTGTGAAGAGTCAACTTTCCTCCCAAGTTTTATTTCATTTTTTCCAATTTGAAATGGTACCAAATGATGTCATCTGGCATTTATTTAGAGGGAAGTCATCATTTCTAAATTAAGTTGTCTTTTGTTCTTTTACTAACGAGCACACAACACTGACAAA
>NW_022111373.1:67441851-67446441 GCF_000313985.2 Echinops telfairi | reverse complement strand
GAGTCCCAGAGAGTGATTTAGTTATTGCTTTCAATGCTTTGTGATGTGTTTGACTTCTAAGCTATGAGAAATAATAAAAATACTTGGCCCAACTATATTTTCTATCAGTAAACTATGTTAAAAACAGAACTGGTGTGGCAAAAGTATAATGTGCAAGTCAAATACTAGCCATGGCAAAACCTACGCACAGCAAAACCAAACATCACCAACCCTGTGCCATTCTAGATGGAATAACTCCTTCACTTTACTCTTAGATGAGGTCCTTGCTAACTAAGGACCACATTGGTCCGTGTTTCATAGCTTTAAGGGTATAATAGTATTTCCATTATAGATAAAAATGGTGTCATGGTTAATGTTCTATGACAACCTGGTTAGGCCATGAGTCCTCATATTATGTAATCATCCTCTATTTTATTATTTGATCCTGTATCTGAGTCATTATTCTCTGACCTCTCATTCTTGGGATATGAGCCAGTAACCTGACAACTGATCTGCAGATTTTTGAATTTTCTAGCTCTTATAGCCCTCGAAGCCAGCTTCCTGTCCTGTCAGCTCACCTGCAGTTGTTGGGTTTGTCAGTGCCTGCAAAAGTCAGAAGCCTTCAACCTTGTACTTGTCCCACAGATATGGGTCTTGCCAGTCTCTAAAACTAAGCAACAGCCTTGAAATAAATCTCTCTTTTTTTTATTACATACATTTCACTCATTTTGTTCCTACACAAAACCCTCCCTAAAACAAACTCTTATGATACTTTTCCTTTAGAAACTATAGATCTTCTCATGAGGTGTATAATCATAATACCATGGGACCGTATAATGTGTCTTTCCTACCAATAGTGTGATGGGCACAACTAATACAAGATGTCTTTTGTTGCCTGAGTCAACCTGAAACTGATTTCAAGTTTCCATTTACATTTTTTAAAAAGATAAATAATTCTATCACATGTACTGACTAGAGACTACTTGAATTGTCATCTTTCTATTTGACAAAAAAATAAATATGACTTAAAAATGAAAAATTAATTACCTATTTTCATTTCTCTGACAAAGCACTGAAAGAATAAACTCAAAACATTTTATTATCATTTTGACTACCTTTTATTCTGATCTCAATTTCACATGAAGCACTGGTTTCTATGACCATAATCACCAGAAGCTAAGTCAGATCTCACAAGGGAAAAGTCTCAGTCTTCTGGCTGCAAAGTCTGCCTAAGGCCACAGATGCCAATTCTAAGTGTGGGAGTTTTTGACTCTCCTCACTCTGGTCTGCTGGTTACTAACGTGGGAATCATCTCTGTCCCCTCACAATACCAGCCATAAGGCCAGAGTCACCAACCATTCTGTCTTTTTTAGTTGTGGGCTTCTATTACTTCTTTTAATTCAGTAATTCACTCGGTTAACTCAGAATTTATGAAAATCACTATATTTACAATTATAATTTTGTTCTAGGAAAGAAGAAAACAAATGAGAAGATACACAAGAAAGTTAGCAGAGGGTTCCCAATACAAAACTCTGATGTCCTCAAAAGTGGTGCACTACATTCCCACATAAAAGAGACTTGGTGGAGTAGTGGTTACTCATTAGACTGCCAGACACAGGTCGGCAGTTCAGATGTTCGAATCTACCAGTTGCTCCTCAGGAGAAAGATGAGACGTTCTAGTTCTATGAAGTGTTAGAGTCTCTGAAACCCACAGGGGCCATTGTCCCCTAAGGTCACTAGGGGTTGAGTCATCTCTGTGGCAGTCGGTTTGAGACCCTCCCACATGAGGAGCCCTAGTGGTGCTCAGGTCTAAGCATTGAACTGCTGACCATAAGGTTAGTGGTTCAAACCCACAAGTCGCTCAGTAGGAGAAATATTAGGCTCTTTCTCCCATAAAGACTTTAAGCCTTGAAAACCATATCCAGGGTTGCAATGAGGAGAAACCAACCAGATGACATTATGTTTTTGGTTTGTCCTGCACATATTAGACATGTATCATCAATTGGTAAATCCATAGAGCTTCCATCTCTACAGCTTTACTGGGGATCTGATTACACAATTTAAAATCCAGTTCCTTGATATCATGTGCGTCTTTCCGGCCTGTCCAATATCCACCCAATTGTTACCTCATTAGCATAACCTGTTAGGTCAGACTTGACCCTTCATCAAAGACACATGATTACTGGGGAGATTCCAACATTTTTGAGATTATCAGCTAGGAACCAAGACAAAGACCTCATTCATTGGTTAAAGTTAATATGCACCCACAGCCAGCTTTTAGTAACAAACAAAGTTGAAATTATCAAGGTTAGAGATTAGAGGCTGCTCTGAAAGAATAAGGTCAAGTAAGAGCCTGATGATCTTACAAGTCAAAAAAGGCATCTAAAGTGAGGTGTACTTTAGAGTATCACTACTTTAATAGGTGTCATTTATATACAAATTATATGTCTCCTCCTTCTTACATTTCAGATTTCTGGAACTACCGGTATTAATTTTTCATGAAGATAGGATTTTAAAAGATTTAAAGTCAATCTACTGACTAGGTAAAATAAGTAAATGGATGTAATCACTTGGCAGCTAGGCATGAGTTAGGAGAACAGGCAAGTGCTTTAAAAAATTGATTTCATGTAATTTGCTAGACTCTTTCCCTGCCATATCCACCGTAAAGGATTGGGCAGTGTTCTGTTGTGCATGGGAAATCGGAACCAACCGGATGGTAGCTAACAACAGCAACAACCCCATAAACATTGAAAATCTCTGAAACAGCAATTCCATCCCGTCCTATAGGGTCCCTGTGAGTCGGAATCAAATCAATGGCAATGAGTTTGTTTGCAGTTTTGACTTAATCACTTGGGTTCATTTTGAAATTTAGGAAAGAGAGGAAACTCATCCAAAACAACTGTATTATTGGAAGTTACTTTACTGATTTCCTCCTTTGTACTCTGCATCAACAAAAAGCCTGACAAGCCTGAAAATGCAAATAAACACATATCCACTACTAAATTAAATGCTGATTTGTGTAATTAGCCAGTCCTACGTATTCTTAGTAGAAACTGCTCTAATTTTTTACTTGAAAAAAAAAGTTGCTTTACCAGAGGATTATTATGGTAATTGAAATTAGGAATGGAATTATGGTTGAACCCTAATAACATGATACAGATGCTAAACTGTCATTTAGCCTTTACCCTGAATACTTTGGAACAATGGAGAGACAAGGTGTACTTGTGAGAGCTCTAATTTTAATTTTGGGGTTGCCAACTTGTTGGCCATTCACTGCTTCATTCAGAGAAGTGCAGGGTTTTAAAGAACTTGCCTAAAGCCTATATTCAAGTAGAAAATTATGAGCTTCACTTCCTAAGGAGATAATATATAACTTCTTTATTTTCTGAGGGTCTTGCAGGCTTCATGTACATAGATCTCAAAATCTTTGTTACAGAATGACAGATTCTCTATAATCGATCAGTTAGAAGAGACTACAGAAGTGGTTTCTCCTTTTGCAAACATTTATACCACTCTGTTTTTCCTGAAAAAAAATGGGGGCTTAGCTAGGGAGGTTATTGAACTTTGTTGTGAAAAGACAGCTAGTTTGTCTTTTCTGACAATTCTGACAGCTAGTTTGCTTTTCTCTTCATCAGCCACGATATTAATAGACATTGGAATGAATCAGTTTCATTGGAAAATATTTATTATATACCTTTATTAGATGATAAAGATGATTAATTTGGCACATGAAATCCGGAGTCACAAAGAAGCAAATAAAAATTAGAATCACAAAACCAAATGAATGAAAATAGGAAACATATTAATCAAAGAATAAACATGGTTAGTCCTACATTTTTACCAAATACATAGTACAGTTTATTATTTTCTTTTGCTTCTACTTTTAAAAATATATAATATAATACATAGAAATAATACATGTTTATAGTAATACATAAAACATAATGTACGTATGTTTAATAAGATGTGAGAGAACTTGCTAACACCAGCTCTCACATAATAAGATGTGAGAGAACTTGCTAACACAAGCTCCTCAATTACCCCATCCACACCCCAAAGAAACAAGCACTATTACCTGTGTATGTTTTCATTTTAAAATGTATTTTTGATATCTGCTATTGAGAAGTGCAAGACCATGCAGTGTTTCGTTCTGTTCTGCATAGGGTCACTATGGGTCATAATGGAATCAATAGCACACAAAAAACCCAACGCGAACATTGAGAAGTTCAATACCAGCAGCCAGAAAGAGGACAGTGGCTGACTGTAAGACCACCAATTGCTCATATGTAAGTTCAGGTTGAAGCTGAAGAAAATTCAATTAAATCAGTGAGGACCAAAATATAACCTTGATTATACATCACCTGAATTTAGTGAATATATAAAGAACAGATTTGACTCACTGACACGAGTGACAGAAGGTTGGATGAGCTGTGGGATAATATCGAGAACATCATATATTAAGAAGCCAAACTCACTCAAAAAAACTCAATGCTATTGAATAGATTCCCTCATAGCAACCATATAGGACAGGGTAGACCTCTCACTATGGGTTTCTGAGACTAACTCTTTCCAAGAGTAGAAAGCCTCATCTTTCTCCTGAGGTGGTGGTTT
>NW_022111373.1:67438611-67440360 GCF_000313985.2 Echinops telfairi | reverse complement strand
TAAATGCTTCTATTGCTTTATCAGCCTGTTAAAACATTTCAATTCATATTCCATCAGTTCTGGGACCTTGTTTTTTGACTAATGCCTTCAGTGAAGCTTAGACTTCTTCCTTCAGTGCAGTTGGTTCTTGCTCATATGCTTCCTCCTGAAATTGTGGGGTGTTGAGTCGTTCTTTTTGGTACAGTGACTCTGTATATTCTCTCCAACTTATTTTGATGCTTCTGACATCATTAATATTTTACCCATAGAATTTTTAGTATTGTAACTCCGGAGTTGAATATTTTCTTCAGTTCTTTCAGTTTAAGATATGCTAAATATATTCTTCCCTTTTGGTTTTCTAACTCTAGGTCCTTGCACATTTCATTAAAATACTTTTTCTTCCTTCTTGAGCTGCTCTTTGAAATGTCCTGCTTAGCTGTTTCCTTTGTTCCCCTGACAATCTTTTTGATCTGTTCTTTATGTCCTGTCTTTTACCTGGCCTTTTACTTTCTTCATAAATGATGTTCTTAATGTCATCTCACAAATCATCAGATTTTCTGTCTTTAGTGTTCAATGCCACAAATCTGTTCTTGAAATGTTCCCCAAATTCAGGTGGGCTAAATTGAAGGCTGTATTTTGGCTCTTGTAGACTTGCTTTAATTTTCTTCAGCTTCAAGCTGAATTTACACATGAGCAATTGGTGGTCTGTTCCACAGTCAGCCTCTGAGCTGTTTTTAGCTAACACTATTGATATTGTCCATTGTCTTTTCCCATGGATTTATTCAATTTGATTTCTGTGTTTTCCATCTAGAGTAGTCCATGTATATAGTTGCCTTATGTGTTATTGAGAAAAGGTATGTTTGATGAAGTCACTGGTCTTTCAAAATTCTTTCATGCCATTCTCATTTCACCTCCATCATCAAGATGTATTTTTCAACTACTGTTCTTTCCTCTTTGTTTCCAACTTTTTCAGTCCAATCACCAATAATTATTCATGCATCCTGATTGCATGTTTGATCAATTGCAGACTGAAGACATGAATAGATTAACTCTTCAATTTCTTCATCACTACCTTTAGTGTAAAAATTTCTATTACTGTTGCATTCATTGGATTTCCTTGAATTTGGATAGATATAATCCTATCACAGTCATCATTGTACTGCAAAGTAGATCTGGAAATGTCCCTTTTGATTTTTCCATTGGTAGCATAGTAAACTATATGGTTTTCTGATTCAAAATGGCCAATATCAGTCTATTTTGCTAATGCCTATGGTATTGATCTTTATACATTCCATGTCTTTTTTGATGACTTCCATTTTTTCTAGGTTCATATTTTGTCCCTTCCAAGTTCTGGTTGTTAATAGATTCTTGCTGCTCTTTCTTCTTATTTTGAGTCATGTCCCATCAACAACTGAAGTCATTTGTAATGGCTTTACTCCCACAGGTTTTACGTATTTCACTTCACTATAGTTGACTCAGTCATATTTGGGTTGCCTTCTCACCAGAAGAGTTCATCTTCTAGCACCATATATGATACTTTTCTGATTCTATTCATTAGTCTTTTGGTACCTGACAGTTTCAATGTTTTGATGCTATCCATAATGTTTTCAGTCGCTAATTCCTCTAGAGTGGACAGATTTTCCTACTTTATAGTCTTTTCTGAAAGACTTAAAGCCCAGCTGAAATCTATTCACTTGGATGACCCAGCTGATATTTGAAATACCAGTAACATAGCTTTCAGCATCACAACAACACACAAGTCACCAAAGT
>NW_022111373.1:67436253-67438060 GCF_000313985.2 Echinops telfairi | reverse complement strand
TTGTAACAATCCCAAAGAAAGGTGACCCAACAGAATCCTGACATTTATTGAATAATATCATTAATTCCACAGGCAAGTAAAATTTTTCTGAAGATCATTCAACAATGATTGTGGCAATATATTTATACAAGCTATCAGAAATTCAAACCAGATTCACAGGAGGATGCAGCTTAAGGGCTATTGTTGCTGAAGTCAATGGATCTTGGTTGAAGGCATAAAATACCAGAAATATTTTTACTTGTGTCTCATCCACATGAAAAGGCATTCCACTATGTGGATCATAAATAACTTTGAGAAGAATCAGAATTCCAGAACACTTAATTATATTCATGTGGAACCTGTACATGGACAAAGAGACAATTGTTTGAACAGAACAAGAGAAGTTTGCTTGAATTAAAATCAGAAAAAGTGTGCAGGAGGGATATATCTTTTCATCACACTTAATCAATCTATATGCTGAGTAAATGATTCAAGAAGGAGGATTATAAGAACAAGTCTACCTCAGAATTGGAAGAGGACTTATTAACAGAGTTTAATATGCAAATAATATGACCTAGATTGCTGAAAGGGTGGAGGACTTGAAGCACTTGCTTAAGATTAAGGACTTCAGCTTTTAGTATTATTGCAATTTAATGTAAAGAAAAAGAAAAAAGAAAAATAAAATTCTCACAACTGGACCAATAAATAACAACATGATGAATAGCGAAACAATTAACGTTGTAAAGGATTTCATCTTGCTTGGATCCTCATAAAAGCGGAAGTCAAGAGATCAAAGGAGGCATTGCATTGGGCAAATCTGCTACATAAGACCTCTTTCAGGTGTTGAAGATCAAGGATGTCACTTTGAGGACTGAGGTGTGCTTGATCCAAGTTATGATATTTCCTCTTGCTTTATGCATATGAAAGTTGTATATTGAATAAGGAAGACCAACAAAGAATTGATGTAGTTGAATTATAGCGCTGGAGAACAATTTTGCAAACACCATGGACAGCCAGAAAAAATAAACAAATCTGCCTTAAGAAGAACAGCAAGAATGCTTGTTAGAAGCATGGGTGTCAAGACTTGTTCTCAGGTGAGACCAGTTCCTGGAAAAAGACATCGTGCTTGGTGAGGTGGAGAGGCAGCAAAAAGGAGGAAGACCTTCATGTATATGGATGGACATAGCTGCAATAATGTGCTCAAGCATAACAATTGTGATAATCCTATGGAAGTGGACATTATTTTTTCTGTTACACGTATGGTAGTAATGAGTCAGAACTGACTTGACAACACCTAGCAATGACTATAATTATCAATATAGAAATAGGTTTATAAAGCACATGATGTGGTTTTCCAATATTTTTATGAAACATCTATGTAACTATGTAGTTTTATCAGTGAGAAATACATATATGCTGACAAGTATATAAAAATTCTGTAATAAAACATGAAAAATTATTAGTTGTTTTTTGCTATAATTGTAGAAATAGAGATGAGAATAGAGGTTTTAAATCATGATTCATGCCCTACAAAATGGATTCATTTTTATACATAACCATACTTTAAAAAAAATAATTTTATTAGGGGTTCATACAACTCTTATCACAATCCATACATACATCAATTTGTATAAAGCACATTTGTACATTCATTACCCTCATCATTGTCAAAACATTTGCTCTCCACATGATCCCCTTGGCATCAGCTCCCCATATTTCCCCCTCACTTCCCCCTCCCCCCTCCCTCATGAACCGTTGATAATTTATAAATTATTATTTTGTCATATCTTACACTATCCGATGTGTCCTTTCACCCACTTTTCTGTTG
>NW_022111373.1:67433951-67434984 GCF_000313985.2 Echinops telfairi | reverse complement strand
AGTCTGATGGGGCGCTAAGCCCTGGCCCCAAAGTCTATTTTTGGGATTCCCTGGGGACTTCGTTGCTCTGTTCCCCTTGCTGTTCTGTTCCACACCCTTAGTGTTTTGCCTGTGTAGTGGGATCAGATCGGGGGCAATTCCCATTCTGTGTGTCCAGTGTTGTTCCCTGTAGGTATATGGGTCAGTGAGGGATGTAGTGTCTCATAGTGGGGCCAACCATATGGTCTTCTCTGTGGATTGGGTTCTCTGTGGATTGGGTGCTCTGAGTGGGAATCTCATCGTCAAGGCTTGGTGGACCAGGATGTGCTCCACTCTTTCTCTCTCCCCCTTCATTTGCTCCCGTGTGCTCTAATCAGACATGTCCCTCTCCCTGAACTGCAGCTCCAGTGCTGTCCTCTGAAATAAATTCTTCTTGGGGGAAGGGGAGCTGTCCACATACTTGGGATTGGGGCCACCTTCTCAGACCTCTCCACTGGTTCCCTACTCCGTGCTGGCATGTTGCATTCACATATTAGAGCACTGGGTTGAAGACTGGTCCCTCTTTCCCTGTGGAGATATAAGCAATATCCTCCCCTTACATTGCGTGGGTTAGTGCCCTGTTCCCCCACTACCCCTTTCTCTTTTTTTGCCTTTTCCACCACCACCCCTCCTTTTTAGCTGCCTACCACATTTATCCCTGGATTTGGCTGCCCCTTACCATACTACCTGGTCATCACCCCAGGAATGTTTGTGTACAATTGCTTTTACCCTATGCCCCCTTTGAATTTTTTTTTTAAGCTTACCTCAGCAGACATGTCATACTTGTCCTTTTGTGCTTGGCTTACTTCACTTAGCATGATTTCCTCCAGTTCTTCCCATGCAGCAATGTGCTTCATATGTTCATCACTGCTTTTTAGCAATGCATAGGACTCCATTGTATGTATGTACCACAGTTCTTTAATCCACTCATCAGTTGATGGAAATTTAGGTTGCTTGCAACTCCTTGCAATTGTGAACTGTGCCGTGATGAACATTGGAGCACAGATATCTGGCC
>NW_022111373.1:67428263-67432212 GCF_000313985.2 Echinops telfairi | reverse complement strand
CTGCATCTATCAATATTATCATGTGGTTGTTATAGTTTTTCATGTCAATGTGGTGAAAGATAATAATGGTCTCTCGTATGTTGAACCATCTCTGCATGCCTGGTATGAATCCCACTTGGTCATGGTGAATTATTTGTTTTATATACTTTTGTAGTCTATTGGTCAGTATTTTGTTAAGGATTTTTGCTTCAATGTTCATTAGGGATATTGGTCTTTCATTCTTGCTTCTTGTGGGATTCTTGCCTGGTTTGATATCAGAGTTATACTAGCTTCATAGAAAGAGTTCGGAAGTTTGGCATCTTTTTCTATGTTCTGGAAGAGTTTGTGTAGGATTTGTGTTAGTTCTTCCCTAAATGCTCGGTAGGCATAACCATACATTTTTATGATAGGTAGCAATATAAAGTAAATGCCTGAAAGAAAATTAAAACTTGCAAGTAGCAATCCAAAGTACACAATTTGTCTATATTCTTCTCGAGCAATAGAAGAGAGTCAGCAATGAGAGGATATGGAATGTGTGGCTCATTCCCTCCATTCCCTTCATGGACAGCTACCTCCTTTGCTATGAGACCAGAAGACATGGATGGTAGCTGGTTACCATTAATGGACATTTTGTTCAAAGAAGAATCGATAGAAAAATCTTGATCAATGGGAGGCAAATTCAAAACATAGTTTCAAATTCCCATGGAATCCAGATTTTTCAGGAGCCATAGAGTCTGGAAAAATTCCTCAAACTACTGTCTTGGAATAATTTATAAATCTTAAGCCAACAATATCTCCTGAAGTCTTCCTTAAGCCAAATAATACGTTAGCATAATTAGTAAAAAGCATCTGCCTTGAGCATTGTGATCTTGTAAGCACTACCAAGCTAACAAGAGCAACTAATGAGATTAGATTAGGAAAGTAGGCAACAGTGTGCCTGTTTTAATAATGACGACCAGTTCAGGAAAGGAGGCAGTGGTTGCAGCTTGATGAAAGTAGACTGTGTAATTGAATTCTACATGTAGAAATGATGTATTTGGTATGTGTTCTGCTATGTATAGTTGAGAGTATATGAGAGTAAAATAAGTAACATTTGGGAGGGGGGGTGGCAAGAACAAATAATATGGAAAAACACACAAACAGTTCATGTAACTTTTGTGATTTTTTTTTTTTACTAAAAATAATGGAAGATTAAACACTCTATTAAATCTTTGACTATCTGTACAAAAAAAATCATTAAACATTAGACTTTTTCATACTAATTCTCAAGTCATTATTAGCTCCTGGTACAAATCCCATCAATCCTCCTTTAATTCTTTTGGGTCAGCAGCCTGACCTTGTTCATGCTATTTGTTCATACAGACTCTACTTGGAGGGATGATTCTGAAATGAAGCTTTCTTTCTTTCTTTTTTTTTTTTTGTGGCCAACCTGACTAATGACTCTAAAGAACACAGGGGTCAGTAAATTCTCTGAGAAGTTGATTTCTTCAGACTGCATTTTGATTGTTTTTCATTCTGAGGTAATGCCTTGGTCCACTGAAGGAAAATCTTTGTTTATTTATTTTGATCTTACCAAGAGCTCATTTAAAGCAAAAGGTTCTAGCTGGGGACACACATGTGAGGACAAATATACTAAAAAGTATGATTGCCTGGCATTATATTTCTTTCCTGTTACATTACGCAGAGTTCTCTCTATGTGAACTCCTGGAAGAAAAGTATTTTTGGTCTTGAGAACAGTTGAGAGCAATGGCACAATTAATTTGTTTTAACATTATGGACAATGTGGATTTTGTAACAAAGCCTGTTTCTGGTTTTTATATTATTTAAATGTGTAACCTAGATGTCCCTTGGCCCCACCAGCCTACAGGCACAAGTGATTCCCATTAACATTAATTCTTAAACACTGTTAGCTGATGAGCCTCAGTCCCCTGCAGAGAACACCCCTTACTCCAAACATTTCTGCACGTCCCTCAGTGGGTATCACATGAACTCATAGCCATTAGTTGTTAGTAGCAGAAACCAACTGTTACCTTCAACAAAAACAAGGATATTTGCTTCAAAACTCAGAGATAACCTGTGGAACCTGAAGGTAGGAATGCAATCTGGCTCCAAAACTTAAAGGCTGTGGAAGATTCCCATGTTTATACCAGGTGGCTGCCAAAAGTTTATGGGACATTTTCCATGGATTTTTTAAAGCCCCCTCGAATGGCACAGTCTATCTTCTAGGAGAGGGACTGAAATACATTTTCATTCCTGATATATAGCATTTCATAAATGCTGTCTTGACTTGACTTTTAGATAATAGCTAAAACACTCTTAAGTCTCTACTGCAGATCATTTGTTAAGCCCATACCCCTAATTCCTTATCAGCTCTAAAACTCTTAGGCCATGACACAGGCATCCAGCACCCAGGGTCACCTTCTTCTTTAAGTCCATGAAACTGTTAAAAATACACAGTTCCCAGGAAACCTGAAAATCCCAGCTAGCCCACCTTCCTTATATACACAAGTTGTCAATTACAATGCCAGCTATCTGCTAACCTGACCTCAGGTGCAATCTCTTACAGCCATTCCTGACAGCCTTCTTTTGTTTGGAGCTGTAACAATAAACCTGCTTTTCATTTGTGCCTATATCTTTATGTAGTGTCATCCCATCCACAGAAACTATAATTTTACCTATTATGGTATGATTATGAAACAGGTCCAAATTTCTAATTTCTTGAGAATGAACTGAAAAACATAGTTTAAGTAGAGGCCATCTTAACCCAGCCCAGTCTGATTCAGTTGTCAACAGCAGTTGTGAGATGTAATCAATTAATATGGCCTTTCGAGCCATAATTCCTAATGTCATGTATTAGAATTCTGCACTTTGTGTCTGCCACGATAATCTGGTTTTGGAGGGCATTCTCTACTATGCTAATGAACAGGAGTAGGGTGAAATTAAGACCTGACTATAGTAGATGACTAGAAGTCTTGGTGGCATAGTGTTTACAGGTTGGGCTGAGATCCACAAAGTCCAAAAGATCCACAGTTTGAAATCCCTAGCCTCTTCACAGATGAAAGACTTGACTTTCTGCTCCCATAAACAGTTACAGGCTCAGAAGCCCATAAGGGCAGTTCTACCCTGCCCTATAGGGAAGCTAATTGTTGGCATCAACTCAACTGCAGTGAGATTGTTTTTATTGTGTTGGGTTTTTGTTTTTTTGTGGTGGGGGTAGGGGTTAGTAGAGGATTTGAACCAAGTCACACCCTTTGTTTCTTTAGTGGCATCTCTAGATTCTACTTTACTAAAAGGTGTTACTTAAGGCACTATCTTTTGGTTTCGTTGGAGTGCTGAAAGACCCAGATTTACCTATTGTAAAAACCACACTTCCATGAAAGCCACTCCTCACTGTATAATAGGCATCTCAGACACAGATAGATATTGCAGGACCATTGGAAAAGCACATTTAAGACCTTTGTCTGGAGTGGAGGTCACTGAGATGAGATGCACTAAAGATTGTGACAGAGACTCAAAGGAACAACAGTGAGACTCTAGCATGCCTTCTCCTCATCTGTGCCAAGAGTCTGGGATTCGGAGACAGGCTGGCTTCCTGACCCACAGAGGCAGAAGTCAAGGGACCATGTGGAGAGGCTGTGAACTAGCGAGAATCTTGGCTCCTGGCTAAAGAGATGTGTTGCTGTGGATCAGTGATTGTGGACCACATGACTGAGAGCCTAAGTAACAGAGATGAAGAAGTATGTACCATTGTAGGCTCAAGGAGCCCTGGTAGCATAGTAGGTTATATATTGGACTGGTAACCATAAGGTCATCGGTTCAAAACCACCAACTGCTTTGTAGGAGAAAGATGAAGTTTTCTACTCCAGTAAAGAGTTAGAGTCTCATGACATCCCTTTTCTGACCCACAGTTCTATGGGGAGAGGGCAACATTGGACACACAGTGTGGGAATTGTGCCCAGTCTGACCACCC
>NW_022111373.1:67413459-67426636 GCF_000313985.2 Echinops telfairi | reverse complement strand
AAAAAAAAAAATTTGTTTTTTAATTTTTTAAAAGAAAAAAAACCCTCAGGACCAATAATGAAAATAGTGATACCATGAGGGTAGGGGGAAGAAGGGAAGAAAGGGGGAATCAATCACAGTGATCGATGTATAATACGCCCCAAGGGATCGAACAACAGAAATGTGGGTGAAGGGAGACAGGGAACGGTGTAAAATATGAAAATAAGAATAATTTATAACTTACCAAAGGTTCACCAGGTTAGGAGGGTGGGACAGGGAAGGGGAAAAGAGGAGCTGATACCAAGGGCTCAAGTAGAAAGAAAATGTTTGGGAAAAGATGATGTCAACATATGTACAAATGTGCTTGATATAATTGCCGTGTGGATGTTTATAAGAGCTGTAAGAGCCACCAATAAAATTATTTAATTAAAAACAGAGTTATAGTACAATCTCTGTCAGCTTCGGTGTATAAAGAATGTCCAAGAGATTCAATGTTGATTGTGGTGATGACTGCACAGTCCTTCCTGATATGTATGATTGAATTGTTGAATTATATGGTATATTAATTATAGCTCAGTTGAAAAGAGTTATAGTCTCACAAACCCACAGGGACAGTTCTATCCTGTGATATAACTTGACGTCTCCCATTGTCATTCCGTAGTGCCTAATTGGGTCTCTCTGAGTCAGAATTGACTAGATGGCATTGAGTTGAGTTTGAGATAGTCACTGTGAGTTGGAATCAACACAATGGAAGCCAGTTTGGCAGTTTGCTCTTTAGAGACGATCCATGCATGGTACAAACAGTTTGTGCTTGACTACTAACCTAAAGGCTGGAGGTTTGAACTCATTCAGTTTTGCTGTCTAAAAATATTCTGGTGGTTTGCTTCCCACAGATAGTTGTTGTTAGATGCTGTTAAGTTGATTCTGACTCATGGAGGCCCCATATGCTATAGGGTAGAACTGTGCCATAGGGATTTCTTGGCTGTAATATTGAATGACAGTTTTAACAAACTGATAAGTTGTAAAAGCTATCTGTAGTTACTCAAGATAACCTATGATTAACTGTGGAGTGCCAAGCTATTATTGTTGTTGTCGTTACATAACATTGAGTCTGTTCCAACTCATAGTGAACAACAGAACAAAACAGTGCCCTGCCCTCTGCCATCCTCATTGTGTTAGCCTGGGTACTTAGAGAAACAAATCCATAGAAACTCATGTATAAGAGAGAGCATTATATAAAGGCTAAGTGCACATCAAGAAAATATCCCAATCCAGTGTTGCCCGAGCCCACAAGTCCAACATTAACCCATATGTCCAACACCAATCCACAAAGTCCCCCTTCATTTCACAAAACGCATGCAATGATGCCGACTGCAGGAGAAAAACAATCAGTGAATGTGTAAGCATCTCAGAACTGTCAGGGGTCTCCACATGGCTTCTCCAGCACCCAGAGCTACATAGGGGTAGATCCATGTGGCTTATCCTCGGGGATATCTTGGAGGAAGTGAGCCTTGCAAGCTGAAGCAGGGAACTGGCTAAAGTAGCTGCACCCTGGTCCAATCATCAGAAATCAAGCAACCCAGAGAACTAGAAAGGCGAGGCTCCCTGAGCTGTTTATCCCTTTGCCCTTCAATTAACCCCTCATGTGTTTATCAGCCAGGTTGGCACAATAAACTAACTACCTCATGATTGTTCTGTTTAAGTTCATCGTTGCAGCTAGAATGTCAATTCATCTCTTTGAAGGTCTTCCTCTTTTCCTCTGCCCCTTTACTTTACACAGCATAATGTCCTTCTGCAGGGACTGGTCTCTACTGACATGTCTGAAGTATGTAAGACAAAGTCTTCCATCTTTGCCGGTAAGGAGCACTCTGACTAAACTTCTTCCAAAGACTGATTTGCTTGTTTCTTTTAGCAGTCCATGGTACTTTTAATATGCTTCTCTAACACACAATTCAAATGCATGGATTCTTTTATGGCTTTCCTTATTCAATGCCCAAATTTCACATGCATATGAGGCAATTGGAAATACCATGGCTTGGGCCAGGCAAACCTAAGTCCTTATAGTAGCATCCTTGCTTTTCAACTCTTTAAATTCAATCCACTGTTTGACTCTTGACTTCTGCTTCCGTGAGCATTAATTGTGGATCCAAGCATGATGAATTTGACCACTTCAAACTTTTCTCCCTTTTATCATGATATTACCTATTTATCCAGTTGTGAGGCTTTGAATATTCTTCACATTGAGGTGTAATGCATACTAAAGACTCTTGATCTTCACCAGCAAGTATGTGAAGTCCTCGTTGTTTTTAGCAAACAAAGTCATGCCATCTGTATATTGCATCTGTCCATGAGTCTTCCTCCCACCATAACAATAACAGGGAACTCTATGGACCCTTTCTGTTCTGTTCAATAGACCACTTTGAGTCAAAAGCAACTGGATAGCACAAAACAACAAGTAATGCAATTATAAAAAAATAGGAACAAGTTATAGAAAATGAAAACCGTTTGCAAAATCTCAGAATAATTTTGTTTACTCTACAATTCCAAGGGAATTGAATTTAAAATTGAAAACTTTGATAATACAAGTCAACAAAAAATAAATAAACATGTGCAACTCCAGTGTAATCTTCATATAAAACTAATTTGTGATTTAAATACTTGACATTTAATTTTTTATTTATTTATGATAACTGGTATTTTATTAGTCATTTGAGAATTAGTACAGAGAAATTACATACAATTTGTACATAATTTTTGTTGTTGTTCAGTTTCACACTGACTGTATTTCTGATGTTTGGGGTTGGAAGGGAATGTGAGGGCGGGCAGTTTGTCCACTCTGCTGCCATCAGCTGAGGGTGTCCTCAGAATCTGAGTTAGTCAGTATCCACAGCCAAGGGAAGACAAGAGCTCTGCTCCAGAACTCTGGCCTGCTCAGAGCTCTCTGGCCTGCTCTGGATCTCCAGCTGGCAGTTACATTTTTATCAGTTTTGCAGGGGTACAGGATTGAGGGGAACAGCACAGCTACAGGTAGTAATTCAGGGTCTTACAGGATAGTGTACATTTCTTACTAATTGGGCTGGCAGAGTTGGGAGACATCTCACAAGAGTCAAGGTCTTGTGTGGAGAGCCAGGAGACGGAACAAGAGGAGTGCTAACTCAGCACCATCTTCCCAGAAGTCATTATTAAGCATTTGGAATTGAACAAATTTAAGTACACCTTCTCTGCTGAGATTTAAGTATTCAGGTAAGAATTTAATATATGACACTATCTAAGAAAGAATGATTGGTTTCCATTGATGTGTCACAAAAGCGAAAAGAAAACAAGAATCAGAGGAGGAACCAGTCCACAGAACTGTATGCATGGCCAGAGAATTCTCTACCTTAGACTAAAATTGTCCTTCTTTCTAATCTGTTCTTAATAGGGAAACTCAGCTGAAACCTGTCCACTATGGGTGACCTTATAATATTCAAAATATTAGAGGAATATCTTCCAGCATCACAGTAACATGAAAGTCACCATAGAACAACAAACTGACATATGAGTGATGAGATATTTATATTTAGCCTTTGGCATGTATAAACATGGTCATTTAGCTTCAATATTTCTAATGATGTTTCTTTAGACATTCTAAAGAGTTTGATAAATGTATGGGTGCAAACTATCAATCTTTTACTTTTCTTTTCCTTCTGAGCTGCTAACCACAAGGTCAGCAATTTCAACCCAACAGCCAGTCTGTGGGTTAAAGATGAAATGCTCTACTCAAATAAAGATTTACAGCCTCTGAAACCCAGAGGGTCTGTTCTACACCCACCCCGCCCCCCCATACTTTAGGTACATTATGAGTTAGAGTCAACTTAATGGAAGTGAGTTAGTTGGAAGTCATTTTTGTTTGTTTCAATATAGATTCATACATAAACTTATATTTTAGTAAATATAAATTTATATTTTTACTACATATAAGATATAAATGACATAAATAGATAATAGATTATATAGCTAACAATTAGAAAA
Source organism: Echinops telfairi (assembly GCF_000313985.2). Lineage (NCBI taxonomy): Eukaryota > Metazoa > Chordata > Mammalia > Afrosoricida > Tenrecidae > Echinops > Echinops telfairi. The sequence continues at coordinate 67,422,646 of NW_022111373.1, read as the reverse complement.
TGAATGAAAACAGCAGCTGGGCTTGTATTTTTAAAGGTCAATAAAATTACAGATTTCTATCAAGACTGATTAGGAAAAAAAGAAAGAAGATAAAAATTATTGATATCAGAAATATATCATTCATAACCAGAAACATTAGGGAATACTGCATTGCAAGTGAGCTTATAAATTTGACAACTTAAAAGAAATGGAGGAGAAGGCTTCAAGATGGCACCCAGATAAGTAGCCCATACAGGGGGGCTCTAGTGAATCTGGTGTCCAGGAGGTCAAGTGGAAGTGTTCTGGTGAGTGGAAAATCCCCACAATGGGCCCTCCCTGTCCAGGAAGTGGCCCTACCCCGCTTCTGCTTTGTTCCAAGCCCTGGAGATCTGAGTCCATATACCAGGGATTTCCTGCCATCAGTGTGACCCCTGTGCATTTTGGTCGCCACCAACTGCCCACCCCCAACAACCACCACCCCCTTATCTGGATGTCACCCCAGGAACTGGACAGCTATCGTGTAGAGCTCCCCAAGGCCGGACATGACCACCACATAGCAACTGTAAACTTATGGTTCCCACCCGTGGGAGCGGCGCCCATCGCCCATGGTCACCTTCCATCCACTAGGCTAGGTGGCAATTCAGCCTGCAAGCTCTGGTCCCTCCCATCAGCTATCCATGACTCCCAGGCCCTAACCCACAGCAAATTTGATTGCTTATGGCTTGGGGCACCCAGCACCAGTGCTTGGGTCACCTCCAACCTCATGCAGTTGCATCTGCCATGTCAATGGGGTACAGCCCCCACCTCTTCCAAGGTGCCTCAGCTCATCGTAGACCCACCTCTCCCTGTCCACATGGAGTAGCATCCACACTTCCTGCCAACCATTTCCAGCACTGAGGCTTCTGTTGGCCCTCACGCCTCCCAGACCAGTGCACTGCACCACGATTTACCTCAGCCTGAGCTGAGGAAAATTAGAGTCATGGACCAGGGTCTTGCAGACCACTGCATGCTGCCGCCTTAGGCTAGGCACTGGGGAGTCAGAGTTGCAGGCTGGGTCCTTGCAGGCCTGCCACGCACTATCCCACCCGACATGCGCCCAGCCCCCAGGGCCACAGATAGAAGCTGCCTGGATCTATCTTAGCTCATGGATCATTGCTACCCTGACCCCTCCCAACTCACTCAGTGAGTGGAACAGTGGAGAGTACAGCCCTGGTCCAGAGGGCATCTTTTTCCCAAATCTAGCCTAGTTCCGGAACCCAAGAGACCAGCAACCCACTAGTTGGAGCCCCCCAGGTCATGCCAGTCATTCCACCTTAGAGCCCCAACAGGGCCACCACCCACCCATTGGCCTCCTACAGTCCTATCACTGTACCAAGAGCTATCCACCAGTTCCTCAGAGCTGTTTCCCCTGGTGCTCGCAACCTCTAATTGCTGTTGAAGACTGAGTCACTGCAGCACCTGCCTACACAGCAACCTGACCCACCTCCATCGTAGGCCACAGGCAACCCTTGAAAGCACCATTGCTGTTCACACAGAGAAAGAACACAGGCTCTCTTGGTCTCCCAGAAATATGGCGCCCTGCTCTTTTAAATCATCATGTAAACAACAGCATACCACATCACTTCCAACAAGATAACAAGAAAGAGAAACCACAACAGCAGCGCTAACAACACTCCGAAGAATCTCATGTGAATCTGTCACAAAAAGAAATTTTCAGAAGGCTGCTTGGAGTAATACAGGAGACGAGGGAAACTACACAAAGTAAGGATGTAACGATAGAGGAAATGAAGTCCACAATAGAGGAGATGAAGTCCACGATAGAGGGGATGAAGTCCATGCACCAAAGGGAAATACAGGAGCTAACGGATGAAGTAGCAGAAACTATGCACAAGATCACCAATCTCACAAACAGACTAGAGGAGGCTGAGAACCATATCAGTGATCTCAAAGACAATCAGGCAGACTCCTCAGCAAATGAGAAAGACAATCAAACAACATAATAAAAGAGGCAGAAGAAAACCTGAGGTCAATGACAGAAGCTATGAATAGGAACAACATCCGAATTATTGACCTACAAGAACAAGACACAGTGAAGAAGTCGACAGTTAAACTAGACAAGGGAATTTCTGGAAGAAATCTTCTCTACCGTAATGAATGAGAATCAGTCACAAATATAGGAAGCAAAGAGGACACCAATTAGACTAAGCCCCAGAAAGAACTCACCAAGGCATATAATAGATCAACTATCCAACTTTGAGGAAAAAGAGAAAATTCTAAGAGCACCAAGAGAAAGGACGACAGTCACATACAATGGCTCTCAGGTAAGAATATGCTCAGACCTATCAACAGAAACCATGAAGAGGAGGAGAGTGTAGTAACATCCTCCAAAAACTGAAAGAAAAAAACACCTCCCCTAGAATCCTTCACCATACCAGATTATCTATTAAGATAGGAGAGATAAGGGTCTTCCAGGACAAGGAAAACCTTGAAGAACATACTACAAGACACCCAACCCTGCGGAAGATTCTTTCCTACTCACTATGGCCAGAAGACCAACACCCACCAAGCACAAAGAGGAGATCACCTCTAGCCAAACTCCAGCCAGAGTCAAAGAACCGATAACAATCACTAAGACAACATGGCCTCAGAGGGAAAATAAGGCAATGAAGAAGACCCCACACACACAAAGACACAGCACAGTGATAAGGAGGGTGATAGGGAAATGCCCAAAACGAAAGGCACAAGATGACACCAATGAATCCACAGATCGTGATAATAACTCTAAATGTCAACAGCCTTAACTTCTACACTAAAATAAAAAGGCTTTCACACTGGCTTGGAAAACAACCCATTTATCTGTTCCCTGCAGGAAACAAATATTAAGCTCACAGACAAGAATAAACTAAGAATAAAAGGCTTGCAGAAGATATGCCAGGCAAATGACAACTCAATAAAAGCAGGAGTCGCAATCCTGATCTCAGACTAAATTGATCTCAAGATTCAAACCATAAAAAGAGATAAGGAGGGGACCTATATACTGCTCAAAGGATCACTTTACCAGGAACCAGTGAGCATAATAAATATATATGTGTCAAATGAGAGACCTGCAAAATTTGTAAAACAAACTATTCACAATATAATAAAAGATATCACAGATTCAACAATTATAGTAGTTGATGTTAATACACTGATTTCAGAGAAAGATAGATAATTTGGAAGGAAGGTCAGCAAAGAGACTATAGAACTGAAAACTACAATTAGGCAACTAGAGCTGATGAACATATTTAGAGCTTTCCATCCAAATGTAAAATTAATTGACATTCTTCTCAAGCACACATCGCTCACTTTCAAAAATAGTCCACGTGATTCAAACATCCCAGAGATTACAGAGATGGCCTTCTCAGATGACAATGCCATAAAGCTGGAGATCAATCAAAAGTCAACCAAAAAAACAAGGGCAAACAACTGGAGGATGAATAATGATCTCCTGTGACATATGTGGATACTGACCCAGATTAGAGAAGAGATCAGAAAGTTTCTAGAAGCAAATGAGAATGAGAATGCAACGTATCAAAACCTATGGGATGGGGTGAAAGCACTCATCAGAGGTGGCTTGATAGCAATAAGGGCATATATGAAAAAGGAAGAGAGATTTACAACAGATACGCTCTCACAAAACCTCCAGGAACTAGAACAGAGTCAACAGAACAATCCCTCCAATATCAAAAGAAAAGAACTAATAAGTTTAACACTATCCCCATTCAAATACCAACAACCTTCTTCAAAGAATTTGGGAAAATGACCACCAATTTCATATGGAGAGAGAAGAAGCCCAGAATTAGCAAAGAACTCCTCAAGAAGAAAGGCAAAGTTAGAGGGCTCGCTTTACCTGAATTTCACACCTACTACACAGCCATAGTGGTCAAAACAACATGGTACTGGAATAATGACAGATACTCAGACCAGTGGAAAAGATAGAAAGCCCAGAAGTAAAACCATCAGCATATAGAAAACTGATCTTTGATAAGGGCTCCTAAAGCAACAAGTGGGAGGGCGATGCCCTATTTAACAAGTATCTGGTGATACTTAAAAAAATGGAACTTGATCTGCCTTATGACTCAGCCATCCCTCTACTGGGCATATACCCAGAAGAGGTAAGAAATAAACCATGATCAATTGTATGTGGTCCAATGTTTATTGTGGCACAAGTAACAATCACAAAGAGTTGGAAACAACCTAAATTTCCATCAAAAGATGAGTGGATTAATAAACTCTGGAACATACACACAATGGAGTACTATGTATCACTAAAAAGCACAGATTATGTTTGAGGATGATGATGGCAACGGATGTGTAAATGTGCTTGACACAATGGATTTATGTATGGATTGTGATAAGAGTTGTATGAGCTCCCAATAAAATTATTTTTAAATAAATAAATAAAAATAAAAAGCACAATGATCACATGAAGCACATCTTTTCATGGGAAGAGTTGAATGAAACTATTGAAAGCGAAGCCAGTCAATCACAAAAGGAGAAGTACAGCATGAGTCTCCTGAGGTAAGTGTAATCAGCATGGTAGGTATAGAAGAGAAGCCACCTATATCATAACATTTGGGTTAAGATATAGAGACTCGGGAGGAGGTTGGACCAAATCCAAGGAGGTACAAGTTGGTCCAACACAAAAATGGAGAAAGGAGGGAGGGGGCAGGAAGAAAAGGGGGTTGCGAAAGTGAGATGATGATGGAGTGAGCAGGACAATAACCCACCCAGAGAGAGAGTACTGGTCTTGTCTCCACAGAATTGGGAGTGGACATGCAGACCCTACCATGAAGCACCAAACTATGAGGACATGGCCATGTGGAAGAATGCAAGAAAAGGGAGAGCTACAGGGCTGGCCCCAACCAGAGCCACCCTGACCTCCTTCCTGGAAGTGGATGTGGCGGAGAGCGGCACTGAACCTACAGGTTGTGGGGAGGCACCAGCATGCCACATCCACATGGAAGCAGACCAGGAGGGGGAAGAGAAAGAGAGAGCTGGACTGGACCCCATGCTGACACACCAGGTCCAGAAGATGACGTCCCTGTGGGGTGCTAATGACATTCCTGTGGGGCACAGAGGGGACTGGGCAACTGACAACAGCTCATGTCCCTTACTGGAGCAGACTGTGACAGAGGACATTTCTGGAGTCACATAGTGGGTAGGTAGGGTGGTCTGAACCCCTCACAGCAGAGCAAACCAAGAAGGGAGCATACCAGACCAGCAGCTGGAGCAAGGCAGAGCTGCAAAGCCCCCGAGGACCCCCCATGGGGGTGCTCCAGGCCGGGAAAGACAGCTCCTGGACAGTCATGAAAGCCAGCAAACAGACCCGGGATTTTTGTATATTTCTTCTTTTTTTTCCTTTCTTTTCTTTTCTCCCTTTTCTTTTTCTTCTTGTTTCTTCTTTTCTTTTTCAATCTTTCTTTCTTTTTTTTCATTTTATCAGTTTGGGCTATGTCATAGTCGGTGTGCCTACTTATATAGGGGGAGGCATGCCCGAGGAGAGAGCAGTGGGACCAACGATCCTAGGGAAACCTGGGGAGTGAGGGTGGGGGGGGGAAGGGGACAGTGAGCAGTCAGTGCCATGGACAGGGGAACAACTAGGGTGTTGGAATCAATAACAAGGAAGCGATAGGGATCTGGAGTTAGTGGGGGTGGTGGTGGTATGTGTCTGAGCAACAGCAAACTAGCTAAGAGGAGGTACCAAGAGGCAGAAATAAGGGGAAAGTGATGGTGGGACAAGAGGAAGGTAAAAGGAAACAGAGGAAGGACCTAGGAAGCAAAGCAGTGGATAGAGGTATAAACATAGCGGTGTTCATATAAAATTACATAAATCCACAAAAATAGAGGTATTGGCCTATGTACATATATTTATGTGGCAATACAATGATGTAGAGGATGGACTTCAGGCCTCTGCTCATACCCTCCCTCAATACAAGAACACTTTGTTCTAACAAATCGTCAGTCTGAGATGTTTACCCTCCCAACACAATTGCTGAAGACCAAACAGGTGCATAAGCAAATGGGGTGAAGAAGGCAAATGGTGCCCAGCTATTAAAGGATATAGCACCTGGGGTCTTAAAGGCTTGAAGTTACACAAGCCGCCATTCAGGAGAGAAGCAACAAGTCCACATGGAAGAAGCATACCACCAGTGCGATCATGAGAAGGCATAGGGACCAGGTAATAGACATCAGCAGACACATAACAAACAAATAAAAAACATATTTTTAAGAATGATGGGGGTGGGGTAGCGCAGAGATCCAAAGCCCATCTGTAGACAAAGCCCATTGAGGGGTCACAGGGAAGGGATGAGTCAACCAGGATGTAGTAAAGCATCAATGAAACACACTATATTCCTCTGGTTCCTTGAGGCTCCCTCACCCCCCACTACCATGAGCCCAGTGCTGCTTCTCAATTCAGACTAGACCAGAACATGTACACAGGTATAGATAAGAGATGGAAGTTCATGACACACAGATTCCAGGAACAGGAGTGGGAGTGGTGATACCAGAAGGGTAGGGGGCAGATGGGGAGAGGAAGAGAGAAAGGGGGAACCGATCTGAATGATCGACACATAACCATACACCCCTCTCTAGGGGTAAGAACAACAGAAAATGGGGGAAGGGAGACAGTGTTTGGTGTGAGATATGAAAATAATAACAATGTACAATCTATCAAAGGGTCACGAGGGGGGGAGTGGGGTGGGGAAGAGGAGCTGATACCAAGGGCTCAATAGAAAGTAAATGTCTAGAAAAGAATGAAGGCAACATATTTACAAATCCACCTGATGCAAGCAATGTATGGATTGTGACAAGAGTTGTAAGGGTCCCCAATAAAATGGAAAAAAAATAATTTTTAAAACTAATTAACTAATTTTTTTAAAGATTGCTACAAAAAAAGAAATGGAAAAGTTAATTTAAAGGCATTGTTATGGGGTAAATTATGTCTCTGAAAAAAAGTTTTGTAGACCTTAATCCCTATACCTTTGGATATAATTATGAAGACTTATTAGACATAACCAGAGACCTTAAGGGCACAAACCTCTGGTGCTGTGGTATCAAGACCATAATATTGCAGACACTAAGGTCAATTGTCAGAACATAGTTCACAAAGATAATGTTCTATATCCAGCTTTGGTGGATAGCAATTAGGGTCTTAAAATCTCATAATCAGTCATCTAAGGTCCAAATATTGTTCTCCCCTCCCACTCCAAGGAAAGAAGAGCAAGGAAATCAACATATGGAAACATTGAGTCCCATTGACTAATGAACCACACAAACATCAGTCTACACATCCCTAAGACCAGAACTAGATAGTCGATAGCTACTGCCACCAACTTCTTTTTAAAAGACTGCAATTGAAGGATCATGATTAGAATGTGAGAAAAATATAAAACAAAACTTAAATTCATAAAGATACCAGGCTTACTGGCCAGATAGCAACTAGTGGAACCCCCCAGGAATAAGGCCCTTAGTCACCCTTCCTGTCTGGAACTGAACCCACCCTGTGTTAGAATAATCAGCCATTTAAATAAATAGGGCACCATTTGCCCAAGACAAAGGTAGGCAGAAAGGAGGAATGGGAGCCAAAAAGACAGAGAGGAGGTGAGAATGGTACACTGAGGGAAGGCCAATGGATGAGTGAGACAAAATATGTGACTTCCTAGTGCCCCTAGGGCTTTCTGGGTGTGGGAATTGTTGAATGTAGAACTGATTTTTGCCCTTTAAACCTTCATTCAATTTACAAAACAAAGGTAAAAAGGAAAGATCTCTATATACAGAAAAAAAATCCTTCACCTCTGGATGTAAATATGGTTGCCTATATTACGTTAATGAGGTCCTATCAGTGTAAGGTGTGTCCTAATCATTTTTGAGATTTAAAAAGCAGATTAGGCACAGAAATAAGTAATCAAAAACAGGGAAAGGTAACTGCTACATGAAGCTCCCCAAGGATGCCAAGAAGTTATGAAGTTGAAATAAAGAATTCCCCCCTGAATGGACAGAGTAAGCCTTCTACTAAAATAAGTATTCTGAATTTGAACTTCTAGCCTCTTGAACTATATGGAAGTTGATATCTGTTTGTTACCTTCGCCCACTTTGATTTCTGTTGCAGCAACACTAGGGAACTCAGACAGACATCACTCATGAAAGCTCACTCAGGATAAGCTAGAGAAACTGAAAAGTCATATACCTGCCCAAGAAATTGAATTTGTAGTTAAAATTTTTCTCAAAATCTAAATCTTTACGAGTGCAAACAACTTCATCTTTCTTCTATGGAGAAGCTGGTGGGTTTGAACTGCCAACTTTGTGGTTAGTAGCCTAACATGAGGCACATACTCCCACATCAGGGCTTTTTTTTCTGGCTCATAGTGACCCTATAACTATAGAAAAGTTTTATTAAACCATAAGAAATACAAATAAAAGGACAATTATTTTATACTACCCACCCATCAGTATCTAACAGGATGCTGTGGCTCTCCATAAGGTTTTCAGTGGCTAATTCCGGCAAAGTAGAGGATTCCTTTGTCCATAGTCGGTTTTGACAGAAGAACCATTGTGAGGACAGCACAGGAGCAACTGGTTTTCCATTCTGTTGTCCATGGAGTCGCGTGTGTTGGCCGCTACTCAATAGCACCTAACAAAAACCCCACACCCGCCCACCAGAAGAACTGAAAAGGAATAGAGGGACACTATCGTCGTTGGCATTCTGTAAGGAACTGACGGTGGGAATGTAATGTCAGGAACTGACAGTGGGAATGGAATTTCACTCAGCCACTTTAGAAAATGTCTGGCACTATTAACTGATCCTACATATATTTTATGATATAGAAAATTCACAGCTAGATATGTTCCTCAAGGAGCTGTGTGCACAAGGTCAGCAAAAGACATACATGCTAACATTCAAGACAGCACTATTGGTAAAAGCTGAAAACTATCCAAATGCCCACCAACAATGGTTACGTACATTGTTACATATTCACATAATAGAATATTATTCAATAATTAGACAATCAATATACAACCTCCTATTACAATATGGGTGAATTTCAGTATTATAATGTTGAGTTGGAAAAGTCAGACCAATAAACAAATAAAAAACCCTAGGTGAATCTAAACACTAATCTATGCTGTTAGAAATTAAGCGACTTGTGAGAGTAGAGGTTAGGGA
>NW_022111373.1:67400376-67412895 GCF_000313985.2 Echinops telfairi | reverse complement strand
GGGGTCAGGCTGTCTGAGAATACTTGTCAGCTCTGTACTTGCTAAGGTGATCTTGTGCAAGTTACTTAAGTTCTCTGTCTCTATTTTCACATATAAGAAATTGGGTAATAATAACATATCTCTTAAGGGTTTTTTGAGGATTGTTGTTAAGGGATCTCAAGTCAGTTCCAACACATAGGAATCCTGTGTATAACAGAAGAAATCACCATGGGGTCCTATGCCATCCTTCTAATTATTCTTATATTTGAGCCCCATTGTAGCAGCCATTGTCAATCTCTCTTGTGCTGCCCCTCTGCCAAGCATGATGCCCTTTTCCTGGGACTGAACTCTCCTGATAACATGTCCAAAGAAGCTGAGACAAAGTCTTGCTATCCTGGCTTCTAAGGAGGGTTCTGGTTGCAGTGCTTCTAAGACAGATTTGTGGTTCTTTTGGCACCCACGGTACTCTGCTATTCTCCGCCAGCACCGTAATTCAAATGCAACCATTCTTCTTCTATCTTCTGTCTTTAATGTCCAATTTTCACACAAATATGAGGACATTGAAAATACATGGCTTTGGTCAAGCACATCTTAGACCTTAAAGTAACACATCTTAGACCGTAAAGCTTTTCAACACTTGTCCAGGTTGATTAATACTGTGTGGGTAGGCTGTAAACAACTTAGCACTGGTTGCTGTCTTCCCTAAGATAGGTCTGTTGCGTACAGCTCTCACGGATTGGTCAGTTTACTATGCACTATTTACTAAGGTGTCTTGGAGTCTCCAAAGGGAATTGGTCAGTTCATGGACCTGCTGGGATGACTATGCCTTTAAATTAGCAAAGATGCTCTTTATATAAGCAGGATACCCCACAGAGGCCAGAAAACAGTAGAAACAGAGAAGATGAGGCAAAGGACCTCCTAAAAGAACTGTACAGTCAAGGGCTGAACATTGAAAGTAATGAGAAGTCCAAAAAAGAGTAGTGGTGATGGCAGAAAGTTGCTGCACGGAGAGTAGCTGAGCAACTCGAGCAAACAGCTACATTGGCAATGAGCTGGGGAGCTTAGCTGTGGAAAGGCTAATGACAGGGAAGTTGAACGCAGAGGGTGGATATTCAGAGCAGAGGGAAGGGCCTGCCTGTGGGAATGGCTAACAATGACCTGACCGAGCTATTTGGTTCAGAAACGATCCTGAACTGTAGAAGGGAGTGATATACTCCCTACCTTGGGAAGCCTTTCAATTCCTGCCTTGTGTATTTCTTGATAATTCGGAGTTGTTCCTATTACTTGAAAGTTGATCCTGTTCCCTAGTTGGTAGCCTGTTACTTCCTGAAAAAATGAACTGTGAGCTTGGTCCATGAAATCTGTATAGCCACCATGCAAGGAAAAATTGAGCCCAGGAGAGGGGTAGAAAGTGCTGTAGGGGAAGTGGCTGGTATCAGAAACGAAGTTATGTGTGATCCTGATTTCTCGCCCGCAGGAATTAGATGAATCCTGAGCTAGGTCATACAACTCAACAATTCACTGCCACCAAGTTAATACTGACTCAGAGTGGCCCTAGGACAGCATAGAACTGCCCCTGTGCAACATATGTACAAATGTGCTCAACACAATGGATGTATGGATAGATTGTGATAAGAGATGTATGAGCCCCAATAAAATGATTTTTTAAAGTAAATAAAATAAAAATAAAAAGTAAGGGCTTTAGGCTTGCTGTCAGAGGAAATAAATGTATGTGGGGGGCGGAAGAGCGGGGAACTTGCCCCTGTGAGTTTCTGAGTCTGTAACTGTTTACAGGAGTAGAAAGCCCTGTCTTTCTCCAGTGGAGCTGCTAGTGGTTTCTAACTGGCGACCTTGTGAATCTCAGCCCAACCCACACTGAATTAGAATAATAATCACAGCCCTTTCTAATGACAAGATATATACATTGTCCTGTGAAACCATAACATTATATGATAGCAGTTGCTGAACAATCTTTGGCACAAATATTTGCCGCTTGCCTCTTGCATCCTATTGAAAACAGAAATGTCTTCAGGTTTTGTGTATTTGAGAAAACTTTAAAATGCATAAAAGACTGTTTCACCAAAGAAATGGAAATCCCCCAGTATCAAGAGATTATGTCTGAAAATGAAATTGCCTATGGCCACCATCATTTCAAAAAATAATTGCTCTTTGTCAAATGACAGCGGCTGAAAACCATAGTTTTCTTTGAATGTACATATGCTTTACCTCAAAAACATATGACATTTTTTCAGTGAATTGAATAGTCATTAAGTACCCAGGCCTCAAGTGTTAAAATGCATCCACATTTTTCTTGTCTTGAGGACTGACCTGTAAATCTTCAAACATCTCTGTCTTTATTGGATAGCTGACAGAAAGAAGGAAGGAAAGAAATCTGCTGAGATGAGAGCAGTCCCAAGCATTCTGTTTAGGATTCATTTTCATATTTTTATGGCTTTAGGAGACTGGAAAGAGCTGGCAATGCAAACTTATCAAGTAAGTATTGCTTGATGATCAAAATTGAATTTCTCATCAACATTTTGAATTGATCATCAGGAAGAAAGATGAAGGGAAGACAGGCACTGTTTACCCAGGGAAGCTGGGCAGTAGCTCGGCAATGAGTTCCAGATGCACGAGCATGGAGACTTGGCTTCCATGCAAGATCTCATGTCTTTCATGGTTTAAGATGCCACGGAGGATAGATTTCCTTTCAAAACCAAATGACTCAATCCCATCAGTAGTTGCAACTTGAAAGAAGAGGATTACTTATCCTGTCGGTTTATGTCAGTCCACCTAACAGGAACTGGGGTAGAGCTAGGTTTGTCCAAGAAATCAGAACATTTCAGAGGAATTTGGATAGACATAATATCAATTTATTATAGATTCTGTTGCTATTTTCATTTCAGAAGAATGAGAGGTTTTCTATAACCTCACCTGTGGAAAATGGCAAAAGCCAGGGTTATCAGATGGTTTGCTTTTCAGGGGTTTTTCTTAAAGAGTTTAGTGATTTTATGCTTGCTTGTTGGGGAGACATGAATGCCTGCTGAAATAAGACAAGTATTCAGCCTATCAGACATGTCCTGCAAATTATGCATTTTATACCATGAGTTTGTGCATGTTATTATTTTAAAATCCAACATTATGTAGCTCTTTGGTTTTCTAAAAGGGAATATTTTCTATTATCAATTTTATAGACAATTAATGGCAGTGAGATTGGATGTTGCATTGGTGGGATTTGTTTGTTTGTTTGTTAAAGTCATAAAGAATGGACTAAACAGAGGAGCACCAAAGCCCAGGCTTGTACCACATACCTTGTCCCTGCTTCCACCAGTGCCCTTGATAATCTATTCTCCAAACAGTAATAAGAATGATCTCTTTAAAACAAAACTGCATTTGAAACTCCTAATCCTGACCTTCCAGATTCCTCCTATTCTGGCCCCTGCTTACCTCTCAAATACCCTTTCATGTCAATCTCCTTTTCACTCTATTCTATTCCTGTCACATCCACTCATGGAGCCACCAAGACTCAAGGCTCTATTTACCAAAGGGGTTTTCAGTTTGTTGATCGCCTCTTCCACTCATCAACTTTCACCTGAAACATTGAAAGAGCCCCTAGCCATTAAAAGAGCTCCCTATCTTTAGCTTTTGCCTCTCCACATTGTCATCAGAGTGATCTTTTCAAAACACTAGGCTGATTATATCAATTGCCTGCAAAAAATATTTAAATGGTCCCTCATTTCTCTCATTCATCATTGTCACTGAAATGAAGTAAAAATTCCTTAGTCTGAATGATAAGGAATTTTATACGATGGCAGCTATTTAGCTCTCCGGTTTATGTCCACAGGCTGCCATTCCCTGCCTGACATATGCCACCCCACAATTGCTACATTTGTTCCATTTTCAAGCATGGTCACATATCGCCTTTTTTACTTTGAAATATCTTTTAAATTTCCCTTTGCCTTTAAACCTTCTCCCCCATGACGGTGTTATTCTAAAAGCACCTTATCCCTCTCGGTGATTCTCCTCATCTGCTGTCCTGGGACTAGGCTTTAGAGCAGAGGCTGATTAACAATGGATCTTGGGCAAAAGCTGGTCTGTCACTTGATTTTGGAAATGAAGTTATTTTGAAACACCCTCACATCTGCTCACTTCCATATTATTTGTAGCTGCCTGCACGCTGTAACAGCGGTGTGTGTAGTCAGGACAGAAACCATTTGGCTTGCATAGCTGTAAAGATTTACTACCGAAGTCTTTGCATAAAAAGGTGGTCAGACCACGCTTTCCAGACGCTTGTAAGAAATAGAACATATCTTTTGCCATTTTTGTCTCCAAAACCTAGTGCAGTATCTGAAACAAAATTAAATTTCAATATTTAATATGTATGAGTATATGTATGACTGCATGAGAATGCATGTACACTGTATTGGGGGCTGGGGGAGGGAGGAGCAGAAGCGTGACCTTTGGAGTCACATAAAAATCAACATCCAGCTCTGCCATTTGTTAGTTATAAGATCCGGGCAAATTTTAACATCTACTTAGAAGTAGTAATATTCATGTGGCAGGGTTTGGGAGGGAACTTAATAAGTCTGTATATAGCATGCATTTGAAACACTCTCGGATGCCTAATGGAGTCTCAGTAAATGGGAGGCATGATTTCTGATGCTTTAACATTAACAAATGCTTATAGCATAGTGGTTACACAATGAACTGTGATCCAAATGGTCAATAGCTTGAAATCACCAGATGCTATGTTGGAGAAAGAAAGAGCTTTCTAGTCCAGTCAAGAGTCAGTCTCAGAAACCCACAGAGACAGTTCGACCCTGTCCTCTAATGTTGCTACGAGTCAGCATTGATTAGATGGCAGTGAATATTTTTATTGTTTTGTTTTATGTAATCAAGCAATATTGAGACACTGAGGACAGAGTGATGAACAAGAGTGCTTCCCATCTTCATAGAGCTTACATTACTAGAGGAAGAGAATCAATATGTAAACAAATACATATGAATCTTCCAGATGTTCATAATTGAAAATGAAGTAATTGGAGGCAGAAAGAGTGACTTTAGATGGGATGATCAGGCAAAGGATGATCTGGTAGCATTTGATATGAAACAGTTCTAGCCATCAGAAAAACAACAACAACAAAAATTGGAAGAGAGGATTCAAAGCAAATGGACCCATGAGCATAATCCTTGGAAGAGGAATCAATGGAGCTTGTTAAGAAACTGAAAGCAAACCAGTGTGTCAGGAGCTCAGGCGATAAACAGAGAAGTAGAAGATGAAGTCAAGAGATATGCAGAGACCAACCATGTAACACATTTAGGCATAAAAAGGACTTTAAACTTTTACATGTGAAGTAAAAAAATCATTGAGGGGTTTTAACAGGAATAAAGTAATATAAATTATGTTGTTATAAACAAAACTTTAATTGCTAAATAAGAAATTAATTGTAGTAAGACAAGGGTGAACACAGGAAGACAGATTTGGATGTTGTGCAGGAGAATTGAAAAATAAGGAAGTGGGGTGGTTTGTAATGGCTGTATGGCCCAGGAAAATAGAGATTATGGAGATGGAAATAAGAAACTGGACCAATAGAAAAGACTTCTGTTCCTCAGTAGTACATTCTAGCAGAGATGCATTTCTGTAAGATTGCCTGGATCCCCAAATAGTATAGTTCTTCGATAGTATAGCTAGTTCAAATTACACTTCTGAGACACGTGTCTACAACAAATAGTGACCTGATCACAATATGTCCCAATATTAGCAGTGCATTGACACTTCCTTTTTGCTAATTAAGCTCATTTGCAACTCATCACACCTACATCAACACAATACCAAACCCATCACTTTTGGGTGAAACTTAATATTATGGAACTTGTATCATTTCTGAAAACTGGGTCTCAAACAGAGAACTTTAGCCATCAGACTCCATTAGGCATGGTTCATATATTTAGACCACAAAATAGAAGAGCTAACGCAAGTGCTTTTCCCTCTAGCCAGTTTTTATAGCAGAATTCAAGATCCAAATGCAAATGGATATATTATGTGAGGAGAAGGAAGAGTCTTAACTTCTCTAACCAAAAGCTGTAAGCCACGGGTCCTTGGGCAACCATAAATAGTTACCTTAGATTTTACATATAATTATAACATTAGGAGCCCTGGTAGCATAGTGGGTTACACTTTGCTCTATTAACAGTAAGGTAAGTAGTTCAAACCAAACAGCCAACCAGCAGGAGAAAGATGAAGCGTTTTGCTCCCATAAAGACTTCAAGCCTCAAAAACTCTATTTCATCCTATAAGAGTGCATTAAATACATTATCTTGTTTAAACTCAGTTTCTACAACCACTTCAGCTACCAATCATTTCAAACTTGGAGTCTAAGTGTATGGTTTAAATGCATTATTTGCAAAGCACCTCCTCCAATAACATCATTAGAGTAGCTGTCACCCAGTAGAGTAACTCCTGGCAGTGGGTATATATACATGTCTATTAGCCTTGTCACAATAGTTCTTTACTTTTTTTTACCTTTGAGTAGATCGATACTATTATTAAAATTACCAAATGTGCATAGAAGTTACTTAAATCATTTTTGAAGTGGACCAGGGATATATATAATCTTTAGATATACAAATGGATGTTGAGCTGATACTTAATCATAAGCCCTAACCTAAGAGCAATTAGTTCTTATGGTGTGCCCCTGCTAAATACTTGCTCTCATGAACTGATCCCTGAAGATATGGGTGCTATAGCAATGTATGGTGAAGAAGCACATGGTGTCCTGCTATCAGAAAGAATATTGTCTGGGATCTTAAAATCTTATTTCAAAACAAGTAGCTAAGTGAGGTGTCAGTTAAGTCTATATGGAAGGAACACACTAGTCCCTGTGGCGCAAGGATTGTAAATAATAAAATTCAAAATCAGAGGAGGGAATTGTATTAGAATTGAAAGCCCAAAATTCATCTGCAGAAGCCAGGCATGAATTAAGCCTTCATAGAGCCTCAGACCGTTGAGCAAGGATGTGAATGGTCTTACCCACTAACAGAGCACATTGAAAAGTGGACTGCTGCAGATGTAGTTGGGTTAAAATTTAGCATATTATCATTTATTTTCCCCTTTGATCCAGTTTTTATTTGTTCTAACTTCTATTATCATCTGTTTTCTCTTGTATTGAGGTTTTTACATTTTATTTTGTTGTCACTGTTGAATTATGTGTGTGTATGTGTCATTTTCTCTTTATGAATTCCAGATAGGTAGCTCTATAGAAATAGCAACTGCATTCATATTTCCTTAAGATTATGGCAAGGGAAGCTGGGAGTAATGGGAAGTTAATCATGGGTACAAGAATGAAGAAAATGTTGGAAATTTTGATGATGATAGCATAATTTTTGAAATATATTTAAGCCATTGAATTGTATGGTATATAAATTATATGTCAATAAATTAAAAATGACAAAACTGTCAAAAATGAAAAAATAAAATAAAACAAATGCCCAAATTAAAATGATGTTAAATAAATAAATAAATAAAACAAAACATGAAGCAGTCTCTCTTCATTTAACAGTATTAATTCAAGCAGGGTACAATATGTCCTTGCAAATTCCTTTTCTCTCTTCATGTAGAAAATCCTAGCAAGACAATGTCACTTATAGATATACTCTAAATGTTTTCTCTAAATGTTTTCTCTAAATGTTCACCTTTATGTTCTTCAGCTTGACAAGCCATTGACAGTGGCAAACAATAAGCACAGCGACAATCAGTTACACGGGAAGGAAATTTTTTTTTATTGGAAAATCTTAGTATCACTGTTTAGTATCACTATTTAGTATAAATATGACTAATCTGGTTTTTTGGCAGAAGAGAGTCATCATACTTTTCATTCTCAGAATTGAAACAAATGAAAAGACAGGGCTTTGAAGCTTTATAAAATAGCCTTTTGCTTAGTCTAGCCTTGCCTCTTAGATTTCACTTTTAAAATTTGACTTCATAATTCCATGACAATCCAAATGAAGACTTCAAATAACACACTTGTGCAGGTTTTTATTTTTATTGAGGGCATTGCCATTTAAAATTACTAGCATGCTTGAAGCAACTGTGATGGCTACTGCGTGATTCACTGAAGCACTTACACACATGACCAACCATAGTGTGGACTCTGTCTCAGAATGACTGTACAAAGACAGGGTAGAACTGTTCCAGTTAGTTTCCAAGACTAGAACTCTTTACAAGAGTAGAAAGCCTTGTCTTTCTCCCTAAGAGTGGATGGTGGTCTCTGACCTCACAGTCAGGACCCCAACATGTAACCACTGCACAACCAGGGCTCCATCACCAGAGTGGTAGTTCTCAAACTTTTGTGAACATCATGGCTAGCCTGTGGGCTTCTTAAAAAGAGAGTGCTTAGCTCTACCACAAGAGTTTCTAATTCTCTCAGTCTTCGTAGGACTTGATAATTTACATTTATAACAAGTCTCCAAGTTAAGCCAACAAAGAGAGCACACTTAAAGGATCACTGATGTATTTACTGATGAAAATCTGTTGTTTGTTTGTTTTTCATTCTCTCCTTCTGTTGGTGTAAATAGACCTCTTGACATGAAAGTAACATTAGCCACTAGCCATTTGATGAGCATCAGATTTAGATTTTCCAAATGGCTGTAGGAAGCTATTGTGGACAAATTTTGCTTGTTTTTGACAAAGCTACTTGGTCCTGCCAGTTACTACTCCTAACCAGACTGTCAAATGTAATTTCAAATACTAGGCTCCATGAGAAATACAAGAAAATACTTATCCATGTGATTGATTATGTGAACACTCAGCAAGTGATGTAAATAAATGCTGCATCTTTGTCAGAATGTTCAAATGAAATGAGACATTCTAAAAGAAAAGAAGAAACAAACATTAACAGGTTTGTTATTGAAACTCCCTGGGTGGCGTAATTCATTCAACCTTATTTTCATTGTGAATGAAGTCAGAATCCCTTTGCAAAGTAGTCAAAATAAATATTAGCAAGATAAGAAAGAAGGAAATAATAGAGGAAAGTTTCTGTAAATAATTGCTTTGCAGCTACTTGAAATATTACTTTTTTTATGCACAATTGAAATAGTCCCAGCTTTTCTTTTTCTTCCATGTAAAATCACATATATGTATGGTTATAAATAGAAACCATGCTCATTTACTTTCACCATGATAGTGTCTGCTTAAGTAATGCAGTTTCTGGAGATTCATTGTACAAGACAATTGGTTTGGATCCACAGAAACTGGGGAGACAGACAAGCACAGACTAACTTGAGAAACGCTGTTTGTGTGCTCTTTCTGGATACTTGTGATTCCTGGAAATACATATTTCTTGGATGAAATTTATCTATTTTTCAGTCACTGCTCATGATTTTTTTTAGAAACTCTGTGCTCTAATCCTTAAGTAGAAACTGCAGGCTCCACTGCATTAGACCTCCCCAGAAAGGCAAATAACCCCCATAAAAGGACTTTACAATTTAAGGTGAAAAGGCATGATTATGAGTCTCAATGCCCCAAGTGCCAGAAAGCATTTTAAACAGGAGATGACTGACAGGCCTGTCAAGTGGTAATGCATCTGTATTTGCATTTGACCTGAAAGCACTTTCAACATCTGCAAGGACAAAAGAGAGAGAGAGGAGAGAGAGAGAGAGAGAGAGAGAGAGAGAAATCAGTCAAAGAAAGGTTGTCTTAGAATGAAAGGTTAACAACACAACAAACTACCACCCTAAATCCTCAGTTGTCCCTGCAATTGGGCATTTTAGGAATAAGTTTGTCTTTATGTTTATGTATTTGTTTTCTTGAAGGAAAAATTAAGGACAAGGAGACCCAAAAGAAAATATCTTTTAAAATGCAGTGGATCTACAAGCACTGGTCCATGGATGAAGATGGAACTGTCTTTCTGCATGGATGGTCATCTCCTTTGTAAACACAATTGTGATCAGCTTCCTCCTTGTCTGATCATAGTGTTTGCAATTGTGTCTTGGGATAAAGGGTTGAAAGAAGGAGTTATCAGCTTCATTTAACTGGCAATAGATCAGTGTCTCTGTTAACAATATCTTGGATGATAGAAACCAAAGACATTTTAACCTCGGATTTCTTATTTTATTCCAGCAATAATAAAGCTATAAAATGAAATTAACAAATCATCTTGCAATGACCTATTAGAATTAGAGAGAAAAAAAATATTCATCTTATTTGCCCACTGTTCAGAGTTGACTTTGTGACTAAGCTACAATGTGGGCTCCTTGTTTTGATTTGAAATTTAAAGATAATCTTGGTTACCACCTTGTATACTGTACAAGTGTTACAGATTGATCAAGTCTACTTCTTTTGGTAAAAAAAAAGGAAAGTTTGGGAATAATTTAGCAATATTTTCCAGATACGTTTCAGTCAAGTTTGGGTTGTAATTAACATAAGGAGCACTCTCTTGAAGCTATTTATAGAAATGTCTAGAGAGGTTAGTAAATTGCAGGCTTTTGAGGTAATTTCCTAAGGAAGAAGCTTTTACACGTTACTATGAAATATCTTGGACACCTCCTATGGAGCTCCAGTTGACTTTCAGAAACAGCATAATGACTACATGTCAAAAAAAGAGTGATCTACTCTGAGTCTTCAAAGGAACAGAAAGAGCCCACACGCTTTCTTTCCTCCTGTTGACATACATAACATAAAATTAACCCACAAAGCGATTTGAAAATATCTTTTTCTGTTCTTTTTTCTTCAAAGGTGATTATGTTCAACATTACAAAACAACTGCAGCTACCTTGTTTAAAATGCTTTGTTTATTACTGGTTTGTTAAGGAACAAGAAATTTCTTCAATAATATGTGGATTTCAAAGTACATACCTAAATAAAAATTAAACTAGACTATGGAAGAAAGGAGTCAAAAAATCATTTGGTCAAAGCTCATAGAAACTTAGTAAGTATAGGCTCTACACTCACATATCCTTTACCTTAAAACAGGATGTTTTTTAAGTCCGTTGCTATCAATTATATTCCACTCAGGGAGACCAGATAGGACAGACTAGAATTGCTCCATAGGGTTTCCAAGTTATGGAAGCTAACTGCCACATCTCTTGTCCACTGAGTGTCTAGTAGGTTTGAATTGTGGACCTTTTGTTTACCAATCTAGTGCATAACTATCCTATCACCTGGGCGCCTCTCACTCTAGTTAACTGCAACACATAGCGACACTACAGGGCAGAGTAGAACATCCTTGTGGATTTCCCAGATTAAATCGTTATGGCACTAGAAAGCCTCGTCTTTCTCCACTAAAAACCTGGCAGTTTTGAACTGCTGATGGTTGGGTTAGCAGCCTGACTGATAAATCACTGCAAATGATGCTAGTTTAAGACGTGAAAAGTATTTGAGGATTTAGGTAATCGTTTTCATGTTTTTGACTAGTATTATTTTCAGACCACTACTATCCAGTCTTTTCATCAATCCTTTTCAAAGTCCATATGAAATTTTTTCACTGAATACATTTCAAAAATATCATATTATGGTGGCTTAATGTAGAAGTATAAATTACAGATCTAAGAGGGTTTTGTGTGTGTGTGTTTGATTTATTACTGAAGTATTCCACATCCAGCCAAATACTATAAGCCAGAGTTGAAGAAAGAAATTATTCTACCAAAGTCAATTCACTATAAGAAAGCATAGATAGCATTTTGAACAAATTTATCTCGGTAATCAATATTTCTATCCAAATAGAAATAATAATATTATCTTGGGAATTTAGATTCCATTTGGGAGCTCTTAAAATGTTTTACATACATCTACAGTATAGCCTGGCTCATCTGCAATTTCTTCTGGGCAGACAGATGGAGTGACTTATTGCAGTAGTTGTTGCATACTGACTCCAACTAGGGTCAATTCCAACTCATACTGGGCCCATTTGGTAGAATGTAACTGTTTCTCTGAGGTTTTAGGGTCGATGAGTCAGTGTCGACTCAATGGCAGTGAGTTTGGTTTTATAATTTTGGTTAGTCTTTATTGGGAGGAGCCCCAGTGTCATAGTGGATTATAAACTAGCTGCAAAGCCAGCAGTCTGAAATAACCAACTGCTCCTTGGAGGAAAGATGTGACTGCTCCCATACAGAATTAGAGCTATAGAAACCCAGAGTCAGTTCTTCTCTGTCCTACAGGGTCACTGTGAGTCAGTGTTAACTAACAGCAGTAAATTTGGTTTTGAGTTTAATGTTTACTGTAGAAGACGGCCAGGTTTCCTCCCACAGAGTTAGTGGGTGTGCTTGAAATGCCAACTTGGGTTTGAGCTTATAATTGTGACCTCCAATAATATTTAGCTGAGGAATCAATTGGTAGTAGGTATCCCTGTGTATTTTCCTGAGTACAGACAGTTTAACCATAAAATGCCAGTTGTCCTGAGAATTTATCATCCTCTCTTACAAGTCACAAAGTGAACTAGACTAATGCACACTTTTAAGAAATTGCGCCTGATCTGACCCCACCATGCTGAGGCAAGGCACTGGGGGGGTGCAGCGGAACAGCAGGGGAGGGGAGTAGCAAGATCCCCA